>NC_072795.1:25112395-25424375 GCF_028583425.1 Eublepharis macularius | reverse complement strand
ATTCTTGATGATTAGATATAGTGGGATTTCTCTTTTCTTCCCCCATGAGTCAAGTGTCAGGTAGAGAAAGAGATGCAATTATTAGCCAGTTTAACAATCATTTCATCTTTGCTGCTAGCTTCATAATATATCACTGTTGCATTTAAAAATACCTTGAACTTCTTCCCACTGTGCATCTTCCATAATGCAAAGTCCTAAATATCTTGGACTCAACATACTAATGAAACAGAAGGGTAACAACATTTCATGGCCTTTGAACTAAAAAAAAAACAGTTTATGAAATGAGTTGTCCCTGCTCACAATGAATCCCAGTTGTGTCTTTCACCCACTCCAGCAACACAATGTAAATAATTATTGTTAAAATGTATGCCTCTCTTTTATATATGGCATTAAATTGACACCGAAAATAGCATAAAATGATTGTTTGAGTGTTCAGTACTAATCAGAAGTCTTGTTCAGGAGTTTTCTAAAGAGAGCAAAAAAGAAACTTCACATCTAATCAAAAATTTCAGAACTCAAGCTTGACTGTCTGAAATTGAGCCATAATCTAATTTTGCATTTGGAATTCAGATGTGAGGGATATTTTTCAATCTGTGTTGGTGAATTTTAATGTAAAAGTGAATTTTATCAACTTGTCAAATATTTTTGTACCTTGGGAGAAAAAAAATATATAACTGTATTCAGTGTGTCAAAGGCAGGGAGGGCTGAAATAGAATATAAATCGAAATATTTGCATGCAAATTTAAATTAGTAGAATTTATTCGAGCAGCCCTCACCAACTTCCAAATTTTTATTTCTTTTAACTTTATTTTTATCCTGCCTTTCTCCCCAATGGGGAGCCAAAGCAGCTTACATCATTCTCCTCTCCTCCATTTTATCCTCATGACAACTTCAAGAGGGGATTGGATAAACATATGGAGCAGAGGTCCATCAGTGGCTATTAGTCACAAAGTATAGATGGAACTCTCTGTCTAGGGCAGTGATGCTCTGTATTCTTGGTGTTGGGGGGGCAATCAGTGGGAGGGCTTCTAGTGTCCCTTCCCCACTGGCAGACCTCCTGAGGACTCCTGGCTTTTAGTCACTGTGTGACACAGAGTGTTGGACTGGATGGGCCATTGGCCTGATCCAACATGGCTTCTCTTATGTTCTTATGTTCTTAACCTTGTAGGTTAGCCTGAGAGAGTGTGATTGGCCCAAGGTCATCCAGTAAGCTTCATAGCAGAGAAGGGATTCAAACCCAAGTCTCCTAGCTCCTAGTCCAGCACTTTAATCATTACACCACACTGGTTCTCAAATAAACACTACTTTTAAAAAAAATAGAGTTAAGAGAAATTTTCTTAATTCCTCTTTACCCACTTTCTCCTTGAAATCCCATAATCCTCTTCTTTTCCTATTTTTAGGAATTTGGAGTCAATTCCTAATCAATTCCCTTTTGATCCAAGAGAAATTGAAAGGAGGAGGGGCAGGAAGGGATGTTCTGCAAAACCATGGAATATCACTTTGTAGGTGCTCAGAGGCAGGCAATGTCTTCCCAACCTTTCCTGTTCTCCTATTAGAGCCCCACCTTGTGGTATCTACAAGTTACAAAAGCGGACATTGGTTTCCCTATAAAGAGAAAGAAAAGAGAAATGAAAGAGAAACCCCTCTTTTAAAAGAGAAAAAAAAGAGAATAGGAAGAATCAATGGCTATATCTAAAAAGATGAATTATGGAAAAGTAAATTCCCCTTCCCCTAAACGTTATTACTTCTTGCAGTATTTGGTTCTCTGGGCTGTGACTTGGCTTATATATTCTAGTTGTTCACTGTAGCAAAGATTAGGACTAGAGTTTTGGAGTTCAAGGATTGTAAGCAAATTTCTCCTTTTTACCAAGACAGAAGGCTCAGCCTTTGTTGGCAATAGCGATTCTTCAATTAAACCTTGACTCTGAGAGGGCTGACTGAACAAAAAGTATTGGTAGAAATTAAACAGTATTCTGTGGCAGTTACCTCAGTCTCTTTTTGATGTAACAGGAAAGTACATCATCTTTTGAAAAGCATTCCACAATCTTATAGAATTTAGAAAGGATTAGATTACTGTCATAGAATCTTATACGTCGGTTTAGATATCTTATTGAAAGGTTATTTCCCTTTAATTCCATGGACTTTTTCTGAAGGGTAAACTTGATCCTTTTTAATGTCATGTAGTACTGATATTTCTCATAAACTTTTCACTAATTAAATAATAGACAGAGATAGTGGAAACTTAACATTTTTCTTAATTATAATAAAGCAGAAGAAAAACAGGATTGGAGAATATTTCTCTAACGATTACAGAGAAGCCAGGGCATTTCAGCCATTTTATACTACCATGATTTCCCTACCATTTTCTTACCAGTGAACATGGTTTCCAAGAGGTTCCTTCTTCCTTCCCCCTTACACCACCCTGACCCATCCCAGACATCCTTGTTCCCATCTTCACAATTATTTCAGTGATCAGCATCAGTGACCGAATCTTGGGGTTATTTCAAGATAATGTCTTTCTGCATATAGATTAAAGAGATAACAATGGTTAGAGAACTATTACTATGAAGGAATATTCAAGGCAGATGTCATATGAGACCTGCCACTGAAAGAGCCTTTTTGGGGTGTAACCACCCACCAGAGTTACAGAAGGGAACAGGGGCAGTGGTGCTGTAGATGATTTAAGTTTATGGATAGATCCCTGGTAAAGAAGGTGGCCCTTGAGACACTCCAAATCATTTATAACAGCACCATCAGGGATTTTTTTCATTTACTTGGAGAAAGGGCAAGGTAAAAATTTGTTAGACAGCTATATACTAGCAAGATAGACTCAAGTATGATGAGAATTTTAGAAGAAGACTAGCACACCAATGTCTCAGTTATATGCAAATACACAATGAACTTTCTGATATCACAGCACTGGTTTTCAAACTGCGGTCTGTGGAATTCAGGAGTTCCTCCAAAGCTTATTGAGAACATGAATTTGCTGTATTTATATACCACCTCTCAACAAAATGCTGATTAAATAATAAAACAAATACGAACAAAAATCTAACACTACCACAAGAAAATTAAAATCACAGAAGAAATCAAATGGTTTAAAGCAGCATTGATTAAATTACAATAATCAAAACAGCACAAAAAAGTACCATTACACATCAAAAACTTACAGCCAAAACAAATCTAAAATTCAGCATAGATGAGTGAGGGTGAGAGAGTCTGTAATAAAAGTCAGGCACACAGCCACAGAGAAAAGAAAAGCCTCTCACACATATATACCTAACAAACATCCAACAATCAAACTATACAAAAACTCACAAGTGTCCAGAAATCCCTTCTGCTGTTAGGACACCAAAACAAATGACCTCTTCTGTCACAGGAAACCAAATCACTTTCCAGTCATTGACAAATCTCAATGGCCAATCTGTCACTCTCTTACTAACTTTCAGAAAACAGAGCAGGAAATGGAAGAATTAGTAGAAGGACCATTTCTCCCTGTAACAACTGGTGTGACAATTATGATTAGAGATGGGCACGATCTGCATTACGATCCAAAAAACCCCACGATAATGACGATCACATGATCGTGACTCAGTGGATCGTGATCAGCCACGGCCAATGATCCAGCAATCGGGAGGGGGCTGGATCAGGGCTGGATCATGCTCGAATCGGGAAGCCAGACACTCAGGTACCAGTAATCTATTCCCGGGGCAACGGAGCCAGGGGAATGCCTGAGCTGTGTTTGCCCTCCTTCTGTCGCCCTGGAAACCTGAATGGAAGCCCAGCTTTCCTTGATCAGCAGGGCTTCCTTCCAACCACGGAGCAGCAAAGCAGTCACCAGTTGGGAGAAGACACCCAGGGGAGGGAGGGGGAAGGGGGTGTTCTGTAGCCATGGGCACTCCAATCTCATCCCTGCAAACCCTGATAGGCAGCTCTGACAGCCAAACACAGACGGCCAAACACAAACCCAGATGCCGCAGGCATCACCCACCTTTCTTTTCTCGCCAGTGCGCTCCTTTTTGGCCTGGCGGGCGGGCACATGGGGGGTGCCGCCGGTGAGCGGCCAGACCCCCTGCCCCCTGGGGGTAGGTAGCTCATCGCCATCTCCCCATGCTCGCCGGGCCCGGTGGCTGCTGCTAACACCCACCTTCCCACATAGCTGGGAATAGCAGCGTGCCCCGCTTTGGCCTCCACGATCCACGATCCACGGACCGGGAACGGGAGATGATCGGTGTGGATCGTTTAGTTGGGATCGTCACCGGCGCTGATCCACGATCAGCTGGATCAGAATTTTTGGGGGGATCGTGCCCATCTCTAATTATGATCCTCTTAGCTATATTTCTTCAGAGTATCCTCATATGCTGAGATTAGCCTTGGCTCAGTCCCAAATGGATGCCCTTTTAATGGAATGCCCTTTGGCCTCCCTTATGCACAGGGCATCTCTTCTATTGATTTGCAGAAGGGCATGATGCTTCTTAGGTGAGCAATTGGTGCAGGGCGATATAGATAATTTATAGAACGCTTATGACGTGGATTTTTGTGTGTGATGTTTTATTTTGTGTATTTTATTACTTTATATATCAGTAGATTTTTGCAAGATGCATATTACAGTCCCTTTTGAAGAGAAAGAATGGGATATGGAGTCTTAAATAAATAAAAAGCCGTGTCTGCTTAGAATTTGCGGTGGTCTGAAGTGGATATCCCATTTGGTAAGCAGATCAGTTAAAGCAAAAATGTTTTGTTGAAAGATAGGAGGAGTAAGCCTGAGCAGGTTTACTCAAAAGTATACACTCTTGTATTCAGTGGAGTATATTCACAGGAAAGTGTTCTTAGAACTGCAGCCAGAATGTCTTCCATTACCGATTTCCTCTCTTGTTTGTGATGTGCCATGATAGAACAAAATCGGATGAATTCTAGGTCAAAATTCAAGTAGAGTGTGAAGTCCCGCTCACATGGTTGCTGTTCAAAGTGAACTGTGTGTGAACCTTAAAACATGTCCCAGAATCTTCTGGAATGTGTGACTTGCAGGGTTCCTCAGCAAACGTAATACATTGCCATCCTATACAGAGTTACACCCTTCTATGAGTTGAACCACACGATATGAATTACACGAGACCAAGCGAGTGTCAGAAATCCTTTCTTACCCCAAATGCCCATGTCCAGCATTCTATCGATGAGCACATGTCCTGGTCCAGGCACGCATTCAAAATTTTCTGCTCCAGTGTAGCCGCGACAGCGCGTATACACAGGCATGATCATTAAGTCGGCAATGCAGAGCGTCCTTATTTCTATATCTTCCGCTTCCTATCTGTGCAAAGTGGAGATGCATGCTGGGATATCTTGGAGGTATGCAGAGAAAACCCGTGCCACCGCAAACACGGGTTTGATGGAGGTCCTGCAGTCCTGGTGCGTGTAGTTGAAAACAATGTTGGAACACATGTAAGTAAGTTTTCATGTCATTCGCATGTAATTCGTATCGTGTGGATCAGCTCTAAGTTCACTGACTTCAAGAGTCTTAGAAGAGTGTTGACTCTCCTTAAGATGGCATTGTCAGTATCAAAAACAGAATTGGTGGACAACATTGTATTAAAGGATAGCCAAGTTTTCCTACATAGATAGTACAATCTAAGGATACGTTTATCCTCAGGTTTTCCTATGTCTATAAAAATAGTGGATAAGATGTTTTATGCTGAACCACATAGCATGGATATAATACAAGGCCATTGTTTATTAGGGAGAACCCACGTGGAAAGTGATATTGACAGATGGCATTAAAATGAGTCCAACAAACATACATGATCCAAACATTTTTGTTTGTCTTACAGTTTTGCTATATTCTCTAGACCCACCAGTTCTTTTCATTCATGAGCTTTGTTCTTCCACTGTTGTTAGCACTATCTGTCGTCTCAATCAGGACGATCACTAGTACTTGTCTTCTTGAAGGACACTGGTATGATTTATAGCTTGCCGCATCCACTAAAAATGAATGCACAGATACATTAGGTTGCCCAAATCATCTGCATTGTTTGAAGACCTTATCCAAGGTCAGGATAGGCTGCTATGCAAAAAGGAGAATGATAAACAAAGGCAATTATGGTCTGTACAATCAGAAACTAAACTGTTAACAGAAGCCAAGGATTCTGCCTGTGACTCATTTTTCTTCCAAAAGAGGGGGGAAAAAAACACTAAAGTATGAAAGGTAGGTAAAGTTCAGCTCTGATGTAAAGCAGCATTGAAGCAAATGCTGTCTGCCCTAGATTGTGCCTGATTGCAGTTTGGCTTGGAGTGTTTATACAATGAAAAAAATATCAAACCTGTTTATCCAAGCCTTCCACAAAGAAATGGAAATCTAAACTGCCAAGCATCTTGAACTCTCCTGGAGTAGCGAGGCAATTCAATTGGTCTTTGTATCAGCCAGGCTTGTATAGTGTTCAGAAGAAAGGAATTTTGTCCTTGGCTTCACATTCACTGCCTTTGTAACTGCCAGTTCTTTCCACAAGTCCTACTTGCAGAAAATTAACATCACGGTTATCATCATTTGACTTCTAAATAGAATAATATTGTAATGACATTAAATTTGCCCCCTAGCTATTGCATGAAATCCAGTGAAGGGGACATTGGCCATTTCCTTGGAGAAAGCATCCAAATATAAGATGCTGAAAAAGGTAGATGGGTGAGCAGTGTCAGAGAGCGTGACATTTCAGGAGGCAACAAGTTTGGTCACTTTTGCATTTCGCTGCATCAGGCAGCAGGAGGTGGCGGGGGGGGAGGGGGTGCCCAATTGCCACACTAGTCGGAATGAAGAGGCAGACACCAAGTTGGATCTAAGGGCCACTTTATTAACTATATACAAAGATAACACCAGCGGCAAGGGCCTAAAGCGGTACAGGTAAAGACACGGGGTCCCCCTGGACCACCGCCTTGACCTGTCTGGGCGAGCCCCGAAGCCCCGGGTGCGACCCATCTAGTAGATGGCGCGGACCCGGCCGGCCAGGCAACGTGGTCACCCCCCTTTTAAGTTCCTAACCCCTCAGCCGTATAGCAGTGAAGGAAGGACTCGCAAGCAGGGGTTTCCAGAGGCAGCCTGCCCTGCCTGGCAGCCGTCAAAGCAGTACCAGGCCCTCAGGCAGGCCCCTCTTCCCAGCTAACGGGGAAGCGCCAAGGGTGCTCACCGGCCCGCACCCTATCCGACCCAAAACCTGCCATGGCACCCTAACCGGCACCACCTCAAGCCAATTGCCTCAACCCATCCACGGTGCAAGGTAGGCGAAAAACCCCCATTCCATATGTCCAATTAGAAAGGAGGAAAAAATTCCTACCTGGCTCTGATCACAGCAGCCGGCTAATCCTGCATCGAGACTGGGTGAGGAGGGTGGGCCGAGCAACCAAAGGCAACTGCGGCTGGGCAAGGGCAGAGCAGCCTCAACGGCTACGGCTCTGCCCCGCCCAGCCAACCCAAACATGGAAGGAGGGTGGAGTTGGTGCAGCCTCCCTCCTTCCAGTGCGGCAATCATCGGCACCCGGCTTGAGCTGCGTGCAGCCAGCCAGGTAGGTGCCGCATTGTGCCAGGAGAATTGGTTTTGCTAGGCAGAGAGCAACCAAGCAGCTCTCCTGGGCCCTGTATTGGGGGAGACCCTGCATTGGGGAACCCTCAATCACCATCCCTACTCCTGAATCCTGTAGAATGCCTCATAATTGCTGCACCGCCCTAGTAATTCTTCTAAGGCTACACGGGAGTGGAAGGGAAGGCAAGAGAGGGCGGCTGGGGAAGCTTTGCTTTGCCGGTGGCTGGGAGGTAATGCTGTTGAAGGCACACACATTAGGGGGAGGCCTTTTTCATTTCTTTATGATTCTGTATGTTCTTGTTGTCATTGGTTCTGGTCCATTTTATTTTCATCGTTGCTGTTTATTATTCCTTTGGATCTTTCACACTATTTTATACAATTTGTATGCCATTTACTTATCTACACATGCACCATTTTTACATTGTTTATATGCCATGTGTGCAAAATTGATACACGGATAATGTTGATTTGTATGAGAGGAAAATTTCGCACGTAGAAACATTAAATGGTTCGAAAACAAACATTCATGGGTTGATTTCACATAAAGGAGATTTCACATAAAGGAGAAGCCAAATCAAACTGGTGGTATTCGTACTGCTTTAGTGACTGAGGAGGTTTAAAGAACTCTATCAAATGAGATTTTAGTTTTGAAAGCCTGTGTCGCTGAGTTTGATCCCACATTTCATCACTTTCTCAAAGAATCTTAGATTTGGAAGGGGTCTCATAGGCCATCTAGTCCACCCTCTGCTTAATGCAGGAAAGAAAAAGCTTGAACATTGCTGAGAAGTGGCTCTCCTACCTCCACTTCAAGACCTCTTGGGAGGGAGAGAGCCCTATCATGTAACTGGTTCTGTTGTTGAACTGCTCTTTCTTTTAGGAAGTTATCTCTGTTAAAGTTGTTCTCAACCAAAATCTTTCATTTAGATCTAATCCTATTTACGGAGAAGCAGGTAGCTGAAGAATGCCGTCATGTCTCTCCTCAGCCACCTCTTTTCCAGCCAAGACATACGCAGTTCCTTCAGCCAATTCTCACAGGACTTGTTTTACAGTCCCTCAAATATCTCTATTACCTTCCTCTGAACTCATCCTAGTTTGTCCATGGCTTTCTTAACATGAAGTGCCCAGAGCTAGAATTGTATTCCAGATGAGTCATCATAACTAGTGCAGAAAATGCATGGTAAAGACTTGGATGCAAATGTGATCGCCAGGTGAACTTTACCTTGCTTGAGGTCTCGACTAGAGATGGGCATGATCCCCAAAAAATTAACAAGCAAGCTGATCGTGGATTGGCGCCGGCGACGATCCCAATTTTACGACCGAGCATCTCCCATTCACGATCCGTGGATTGTGGATCGTGGAGGCAAAAGTGGACGGGCACCCCGCTGTTCCCAGCGATACAGGAATGGTGGGTGATGCCGGCAGCATCTGTGTTTGTGTTTGGCTGTCTGTGTTTGGTCATCAGAGCTGCCTATCAGGGTTTGCAGGGATGAGATTGTAGTGCCCATGGCTACAGAACACCCCCTTCCCCCTCCCTCCCCTGGATGTCTTCTCCCAACTGGTGACTGCTTTGCTGCTCCATGGTTGGAAGGAAGCCCTGCTGATCAAGGAAAGATGGGCTTCCATTCAGGTTTCCAGGGTGACAGAAGGAGGGCAAACACAGCTCAGGCATTCACCTGGCTCCATTGCCCCAGGAATAGATCGCTGGCGCCTGAGTGTCTGGATCCCTGATCCGAATCCGAGCGCCCCGATCCAGGCCCCTCCCGATCGCTGGATCGTTGGCCGTGGGCAATAATGATCCGCCAGGTCATGATCACACGATAGCCATTATCATGGTTTTTTTTCGATCGTAATGCGGATCGTGCCCATCTCTAGTCTGGACTGGATTGCCTCTGGACTGGATTGGCAAAGTTTACATAGAGCTGCTTTACACCTGCACTTGCTCTACAAGGTCCAGGTCATTGCAGCTTCATTTCTGGTTGTCAGCTTTCCAGCTGCTTGTCTTTACTACTATAAGGCAGAAAGGTGGCCAATAAATATTCTGATTGATTGACTGACAGATGGTCACTATTCTAAACTGAAATTGGTGCTATTATACCCATATACCATTACACTATATCTATGGTCAGTATCAGTCAATATTCCTGTTTTAATGGCACAATAGCCCCAGTTTGCTCAATTTTTTAAAAAAAATATGGAAGTATACTTCATGGCCATTAGTAAAATGATGAAGTAGCAGGTTCACAGTCATAACAAGAAAATACCTAAGGCACACTGAGACACCTAAATACAAAATTTCAATTCAAACAGATTTTTCTTCTTGTAGCTTAGTGCCTTTTAAAATAAGACATGGCAGCAGATAAATGGCCGCCGCAAAAACAAGCAAAAAACCCCACTGTAATCATTCAAGAAAGCAGTATAATCCCATTCTGACACATCCAAAAAGGGCAATGTGAACCAAACTGGTGGGTGCATGTGCCTGGCACAGAGTAGATCATAAGGCTTTATCAATTCCAGAGAAAAGGCATGAAGATTCCCATCCCCTCTGATTCGTTGACTGGTACTATGAATTCTTGCAACTGCAGAACCAGACAATTTTAGAATGGAATTCAAGTGGTACTGTGCTGGTCTGAAGCTGCTATGGCCCAGCATGTACTTTAACAACGTCCATATTTCCCCCAAAGAGATATTGGCAACTGAAATGCCACTTCCTAGCATCTTTTGACGCTTCTCTGAGCAAAAACACCCCCAGCTATATATTTGTGCGGATACAATTTTGATAAATCAGAAGACACTTTAATTCCTAAGTATGTTATCTCCTCACATAGTTGTACAGGAAATGGCTACTGCTGACCAGCATTTTCTTATCTTCTCTTTGCCCATTTCTTGATGCAATCTTCCTGGCAACTTGTTATCTTTTTCTTAATAATACTGTTGAGTCTAGATCAGGAAGTGTAAAGGCTTGTCTGCACCAAAGCTTTTGACATGTTTTCATTCCCTTTTTCCAAGTTCTCTCTCTAGCCCATAATCTGTTCATATCCCCATATAGCTCTCAGATTTGGGAGTGTGTGTGAATGATTAAAGAAAGCTAAATTTGTGCAATGTCTCTATGCTTTCCAATTAGCTTCCATGCAGTGATGGAAGGGAGGGTGTCACACACTGCCCTTTATTGTCCTGTTCACCCAATGTCCCTATTGGTGGTGCTTAAAAATAGCCCGAGAACTGAGAGGGGGGAGGGTTGCAATTTGCTTGCCCCTCTTCTCCAGCTTTCTCCTCTGCTGCCTGGAGAAACACTGGGCTCTTCCTCAACAGCCTACTCTTTCTTGAGCTGCTAAAGGCAGAACAGCAAGCTACACATACTACCTGGTTGCTGCTGCTCCTATGAGGCTCTCCTGGTGACACCAGCCATCTCAGTTACCCTGCTCTCCACCAGAGCTTCTCTAGGACATCATCAATCAACTGTTGAGCTGGTGCCAGCCCTTTAAAGAGGAGGACTTGGCTCTGTGGCAGCAACTTATTTGGGGCCTCTCCTTTACCCTTTGGCTGCTACCAGCTAAGTCTAGGAATTCCCTTGCTCCCTGACGATATATGCTAAAAAAAAAAAAAGGAAGAAAGAGATGAAGATGTATTTGAAAGATACCACTTTTGGAGACTGTGGAATTTGGGATCAGGTTGGTAGTTGCTAATATACAAAATATGAAACCTGGGTACAAATGGTAGATTAGGGACGGTTTAAAAAGTCCAGTCTAAAAAAGTCTTGCTTCAGATAGTCTAAGGAAATCATTAGTAAACGGTAGGTTTTAACGAGGATTAGATAAATTCACTGACAGATTCAATCAATGGACAACAGCCATGACTATACCTTGTTTACGGTTAGTATTCCTCTGAGCACCAGATGCTCAGGACAAGCAATGGGGTGGGTATCTAGAACAGCTGCCCGTGCATGCACCTCCTTTGTGGTAGCCCCCACGTTACGGAATGACCTGCCCAAGAAGGTCAGGAAAGCTCACACTTTCCTGGTTTTCCACAAACTATGCAAAAGTGAGTTATTTAGGAAGACTTTTTACTCAGATTATAGGACTTTTTCATAAGAAATAGCTCAAAGGGATGCTTTGGTAAGGCAGAGGGACTATAGGCTATGCTATTGGGTACTATCTGTTGATGTAGATATTATTCTACTGGGCAGTTTCCATGTTGTTAAAGATGTTACATTAATTAGTTATGCTTTGTTTCAGAGACGTTTCATCTCTGTGCTTGGCTTTATGCTTGTTTTCAAATTTTCCGCAACCATACCCTATGGGATCAGTCCATTGGATGTCCTAACTGTGGATCATATTGTATTGACTTGCACAGTTGAATCCACCTTGAGTCTGAGTGAGGAATGCAGATGATTAGACATGGGCACAATCGGAATTACGGACTGAAAATTGCCCCGATTTTGGCGTTTGCGCCATCGGGACCGGGCTGATCGGTTCCGTCCACAGCTCCTGGTTCAGCGCTCGGGTGGGGTGCTCTATTGGGTCTTGATTGGATCGATCGGTTTACGTTCAGGATTGCAGTCTGCAGACAGTCTGGCGCCAGCCACCTATTCCCGAGGGAACGGAGCCCCGTGGAAACGGAGCCTGGGGAATGCCGGAGCTGTTTGCCCTCCTTCTGTTGCCCTGGAAACATGAATGGAAGCCCAGGTTTCCTTGATCAGCAGGGCTTCCTTCCAACCACGGAGCAGCCAGAAAAGCGCGCACCCGTCTCGTCCATTTGGGAGAAGAGAGGGGAGGGCAGGGGAAGGGGGTGTTCTTCTGTAGCCATGGGCACTCGAATCTCATCCCTGCAAACCCTGAGAGGCAGCTCTTATGGCCAAACACAGCCCTCCTGCGTAGCAGACCCAGGCTTTATAAATAGCCATGTGCTGAGCAACAAAGTTTCACTTTCCGCTCGGGGGTGGAGTAGGACAGAGGCGAGCACTCGCTTGCTGCTTTTGTAGAGAGAAAGTGCAAGAGAGAGAGAGGGAGCTTTAGCTTTGGGATTCAGTGGATAGGGAATTAAGGAATAGGGAGCTATCTCCTCTGGTTCCCCCCCCCCATGACAGTACTGGCACACTCCCGTGGGGACAGACCCCCCGCCCCCTGAGGGGAGGCGGCTCACCGCCGCCTCCACAGGCCTGCCGGGCCCAGTGGCCACCATCCTCCTCACCCACCATTCCTTTAGCGCTGGAAACCGCGGGGCGCCCTCCCATGTCGGCCTTCTTGATTCCCGATTCCCGATTCTGTATCGGAAACGGGACTTGATTGGTGAGGTTCGGGTACCTGGGTTCGGCGTCACCGCGGAATCACGATCAGCTAAATCGGGATTATTTTTTGGATCGTGCCTATGTCTACAGACAATACGTGTGCGCACGTGCGCGCGCGCACACACACACACACACCATTGCTTATGTGTATATGTGTGTGTGTGTGTGTGTATATACACACACACACACACATATCTATGTGTATATATCTGTGTATCTGTGTGTGTGTATGTCTCTCTCTCTCTCTCTCTCTCTCTCTCTCTCTCTCTCTCTCTCTCTCTCTCTCTCTCTCTCTCTCTCTCTCTCTCTCTCTCTGTGCTTGGGAAGCACCTGGTTGGCCAGTAGTAGACACATATGGACAAGATCAGAAGAAAGCAAAGCTTGTCTTACTGAGTGCTGAAAGGCAAAATGTTTTGGCATGTATCCTACGACCCTGCTTTAGCAAACTAAAGAGCCTTCTTCCATCTCAGGTGAGTTTTCTACCAGAAGATGAGCCAAAATTGGAGGAAGTCTTTTTAAGTGGAAGGGAGGCTTCAGACATTGATGAGTGGTGTGGTAGGATGCATGCTGCTGCCTTCCTCTGGAGATGTTGGTGGGCCAGCAAACAAAGGAGCGAGGAGAGATGAGAGTTATACTTGACCAGGCACACTGGGAACAAGGTGAGCCCAAGCAGTGTTACCTCAGGAAGTTGCCTCAGATCTATCTGGAAACTGCATAGTACCAGAAAGCAATGATGGGTTATGCCATGCCTGTTGCTTTCTGCCCTACTACCAGCCACAGCAACAGTATCAGCGTCTCAGGGACCTGCCTCAGTTGTTTGGGCAAAGGACTGACAGTTCATTCTTTGGAAAAATGGTCTGGATTGCCTGTGTGTGGTGGTTGTCATAGGGGCTGTCTACCCCACCCCAAGATGCTCTTTTGGTCTGATCCACCACATGTTGTCCTGATATTCCACAGTTAAAAGTTCAGACACTGTACAGAAGGATGGGAAATGGGTGGGAAGGAAACAATGGAATATCACACAGAAACACTTCCATCTTCTAAATATGGTGCTGTTTTGTTTCATTTCAGAAGAAAGCCAAGAAGTGGTGTGCACATCCTGACAGTTCACTAAACACAGGGCAGATTTCACTGCTCTTTTTTGCATGAAGGGGAGAAGTGGGTCACAGAAACATCTGCTGCCACAAACAGTCCACTTCCCTTATCTCCCTTACGTAAAGATAAATGGTCATTGATCTGTCTTCTTCTCCCATCCCACAAACACAGTTCTTATGAACAATTCTCTGTAAAGTCTCTTCTGAATCTTTCAAAGCTGTCTCTGATTCTTCAGGATAGTTTTATTTATTTTTTTTTATTTTTTTTTCATTTTATTAAAGGAAAAATCAGGTACAGAAAAGAAGGGGAGCAATGGGGAGCAAGCAAGCAGATGTAAAGCTGCGTACTACAAGGATTATTAAAGTACAAGATTCCAAAGTCATGACTCATGACCTTTATAGATATTAAAATAGTGATTAAATATTTTTTCCAAAATAAACAACCCATGCAAAATTCAAACCTATTTCTACTTGTTGTTTTAGTAATAATAAAGTACCAGAGTTGGGTTATATTTACCAGTTCCAGAAGACAGAGGGCATCCGAGGAAGAGCAGCTTCAGTGATCTGCATTTCAGGGCAAGAAGAGGGAGAGGGGCCTGGATATGCAGTTTAAGAGTGCAAGATGGTCAGATATACGGTGAAACATGCCCTGAAGAAGGAGAGTCTCTTCCCTAAAACATTGACTTAACAGCTATTCCCAGGGTGGGACAAAGGATTGTGAAGCTGTCTGCAGGGTGAGACAGAGAGCTGGTGAACTGTCTCCAAGGTGGGACAATGAACTAGAAAGGTTTAATTAGGTTTTCCTGAGAGGAACTATAGGTGTAAAAAGATTATTTTATGACCCATGATGGCTGGATGGGTGAGGCTATAATAGGAGAGTGGTTAAGGGTAGAAGGGTGTGTGAATGGATTTATTCAAGTACTTCTGGAGACCTATGGTTTTACACATCTCCAAGGGTGAGGCTGAGAGTTAGTCTTACTTCACTTCTCACATTCCAGAACTTTTCCATCTCCTGCCTAGCCAGGCAGCTTGTCTATGTTTTAAACACATGAGGAGAGGGGCTTATGATAGTGCCATATTCATAAGCCCTCTTAATATTGTGAGGACAGGTATGACCTCTAGAGATGGGCATGAACTGGAAAAAAACCAAACCATGCAGTTGGTGGTTCATCATATTTCATGAACCACGAACTTTCTTGAACCTGCCCCTGGTTCACGAACCGGTTCATTTGGTTTGTGAAAACATCACATCCAGTTCAGAAAATCATCACTTCCAGGCCAGCAGAAGGTCACTTCCAGGCCAGCAGAAGGTCTGCAGGAAGTCCATCCTCTGTTGCCTAGGAAACTGATTGATTGGCACCAGGCTATCTGCAATCATGAACCAAAAAACTAACCAAACGAACAAGCCTAAAGTTCGTGGCCGTTCATCAGAAATGGGATCTGATGAACTGCGGTTCGTGAACCACGAACCGGCCTGGTTCGTGCTTCATTTTGGTTCATATTTTGGTTCATGCCTATCTCTAATGACCTCTAACCGTGCCACTGGACTCAAATTCTGGACATTCTTCAGGACTAATCTATGATGCCGATCTGAAGATAAAGTAATTTTTAAATATATCTTTCAGACAAAAATAAACAGTAATATAAACACTAAACAGTAAATGTTCTCATTCTTAATGCATTTTTTTAAGTGCCAAAATATTACCAACCCTACTCTAGGCAGAGAACATATATGCCTTATCTGGAATCACACCATCCTTCCCTTTAAAGTCACTATTGCCTACCCTGCCTGGCAGCAGCTTTCCAGGGCCTCAGGTTGGTGTCTTTCTCATCACCGACTCCCTGGTCCTTCCTATTGAAGATGCTGGGGATTGAACCTGGGACCTTCTGCATGTCAAGGAGATATTCTACCATTGAGCCTAGCCCCTTCCCTTACTAAATGTTCATTTAAGATTTTACCTTCCCATTTTGGTTCCTGAAAAGGAAAGGTTGAAACAAATATACATGTTCCTTCCCATCCCATGGGAAGTGAGATTCTAAGGTGTGCATAACATTGTCTACAGAGAAACTATCCTGAGGGGAAACCCTCAGTAGCAAGGTTGTACCCAAAGATCCCTGGAGATTACTGAATGGATTCCCAGCAGTATTCATATGTTCTCTACAGACACAGACAAACAAACAATACAGAGTTGAATTTATGGGGCCTCGTTTCATTCATTTAGCAAATATTCTGTTTACAATAAAGGAAGAACAGATCTCATCATAATATTTTCATCTCATGTTTTACAGCTGAATTTCTGTCATCTTGCTGGCAAAGATGTTTTATCGAGATTAAATAAAGGGGTGCTATAGTTGTTGTCTTCTCAACAACTGTGTCACAAAGATAATGGTGTTACAAGGAACTGCTGAGTTCCTCAAGAACCTTTATGGGCATACCAAACCCCAGCATTAATCACCAGTTTTCTCCTTCTTCTTTCTCCCTTGCAATATAGTCCTAAGGAAAAGGAAGAATTTGGTGTTGAGTGTTCCTTTGGGAGTTGGTTGAAAAGGAATAAGCAAGGCAAGGAGACGCAGGCAGGCAGGCAGGCAGGCAGGCAGGCAGATAGATAGATAAGCTGAGTGGAGCCGTTAGTTCAGCCAGGACCGAGCTCAAGATTAAGGCTCATTGGGGACCTTCTTTCACTTGCAGTTCTTACAGCCCTCAGAGCCTGTCAAGGCCTCTCCCCTCCCTTCTCACATGGTGCTGGGAACATCCTCTCCCACTGTTCTATCATTTTATACAGTGAATAAGGTTGCAGTTACTGTAAGTAAAAGGCAGTCTTCATTCTATATATTATGCTGTACTTATTGCATCAATATATCTCATTCTCCATAGGGCCAAATCTGTGGGCATTTAAATCCAAAGATTGGTGCCATGAACAGACAAGACAGGTATTTCTACAAACCTGAAAAATGCCCCATGTTTATAGAAAAATCTGAAATCTTTCTATGGAAGTTTTTGAAAAACACCAAATAATAAAAGCAGCACTTCTGGTTTTAGGAAATGAATTCCCTCAGTGGCCATTGCTAGGCAACCATAACAGTACTGCCAGCCTTTGAGCCTTTGTTTCTGCCAGTAAACAGTAGGGGAAGTTCCGGGGCCCTTCCCAGGATTCTTTTGACCTTTGAGGGAGGACTTATCAGGGTCATGCTCAGCAGTAACCACAGCGTGACTTGATACCACACAACTTGCCTCACTCACTCAAGGCCAGCTGTTTTGTAACAATCAGAGTTTCTGACCAGGATAAGGAAAACCCAGGTTCGAATCCCCACTCTACCATGGAAGCTCAAGAGGTGACCTTGGGCCAGTTACCCATTCTCAGCCTAATCTATACTTTGCAGAATTGTTGTGGGGTTAAAATGGAGGAGAGGAAAATGGAGGAGCGGCTTTGGATCCCCATTGTGCAGAAAGGTGTGGTATAAGTGAAGTAAATAAATAAGAAATAGAGCTGAAGATGGGGCGGAGGGGAATAAAAAGTAGGGTAGATGGGAAGGAGAGAAAAAAGCTAGGAAAGGTAAGGATATGGGGGTTTCTGGGAGGAAGGAAGAAATAGTTAAAGGGGAGATGTAATGCCCCTACAAGTCCTTGTGAATACCCCCCTTTTCTTCTCATTTTGTAATCCAGCTTTATTATACTGTTGTATGTACACATTATTCTCTAATTTTGTAATCCTTGTGGTACTGTTTGTATGAGACTGCTTTAGTGCACTATTCTCTAATTTTGTTTACAGTCACTATGGAACACTTGTTTTTATTATGCTGTTCTTAGTGCATTTTTAAGTTATAATACACCTTGAATCTCAGCAAGAAAGGCTGACTGTATATGAAGTAAGTAATTTTTAATATTACAGCTTTGGTAGTTCCCATGGGGGTGAAGCTCTACTACTCTCAACTAGGGTTGCCAACTCTGGATTGGGAGATTCCTGGAGATTTGGGGGTAGCCACTTGAAGCCAGCTGGGTGACCTTGGGCGAGTCACAGTTCTCTGGAGCTCTCTCAGCCCCACCCAGCTCACAGGGTGATTGTTGTGGGGTAATAATAGCATACTTTGTAAACCGCTCTGAGTGGGCATTAAGTTGTCCTGAAGGGTGGTATATAAATCAAATGTTGTTGTTATTATTATTATTATATCCTGGAGAGGGCAGGTTTTGATGAGGGACATTAGCGGAGTATAATGACAGGGAGTCCACCTTCCAAAGGATCCATTTCCTCCAGGGGAACTGATCTCTGAAGTCTGGAGATCAGTTTTAATTTTGGGAGAGCTCCAGGTCCCACCTGGAGACTGGCATCCATACTCCCAAACTCTGTGTAGCCTGTGCCTTTCCTGCCGGTCCAGTCTCCCTGAGGAATGATTCATTTCCAAATGGAAATTCTTAGGCAATCTGGACTGCAGATGAGCCAGACAGGGCCAGCAGGAAAGAATGTGTGGCCAAGAAGGTAGGTTTCCTGTGGCAGATCTCCACATAGACCAAATCATTTGTTCAAAATTCTTTCAAATGACTTCTGATGGGGTTATGCTGCAGCTCTATCAATAGATATTACTCATATAGTAAAATGAATAGCCAGGGTTAAAGCTAGGGATATATTATTAAACAGGAGTGTGCAAACACTTGGCTTTTTCTAGTTCAACATTCATTAGCAGGATAAAAGCACACAAAAATGGGTTTTTGCTAATGTTTCAACACGCATGAGCCCTTTTCTCTGAGCACCCAAATTTTACAAACACAACTGCTTAAATCTACTACTTCTGTATTCTAAATCGGCAGCACATCCAGGAATTTATTTGTACAAGGTAAGCCTCCAACAAGAGGTTTCTCTGAAGACATCCCAGTGGTATAAAATGAATTTCATATATCACATTGTATCAACCAATGAAACTCCATTTTTTTTCACTTACTGGAGCTTTAGTTGGCCAAAATGCAAAACGATGATTTAATTAAATTAACTCTGGTTGGTGTGACAGTCTGAACCAGGGATCTCATTCCCCCGGTGGAGGTGGGGGATCCCCCGCTATCACCCTCCTCTCCTGCCTCCACTTACCTGGCCAGCGGGGGAGAAAAGCACAGGAACAGACCTCATGGTCACACTCCTGGAGTGGCACGACAATGCCACTGATGTCATCACACCACCCTGAAAGCACTCCTGCAGGCCAATTTGGGCCTCAAACAGGCTGAATTGAGCCTGTTTGAGGCCCAGGTCAGCCCATGGTGAAGCACGTGCACACTCCTGTGCCAGCATGGTAACATCACCAGAAGTGACATCACCAGAAATGCTGTCATCGCACAGTCATAGGGGCATGCGAGTAAGCCATGAAGAAGGGAAGGAGGAGGTAAGAGCCAGGTCTCCTCCCTTCCCGCTTGGAGGATAAGGGGACCTGGCAACCCTAGACTGAACATTAGCAACTATGTTTAGTTAGAGTCAGTCAAATTAGGATGGTTTGAACTTGCTTTATTAATCAAAGTTACAGCCCAGTCTTGAGGGCTGCTGTGGCAGTGGAGGTCAGCCACCCATGTAATAGTGGCAGTGCTTGTTGGATAGCAATAGACATTCTGCCGGGGGGGAAGAAACAACATGTGCTCCTCCACAAGGAGCAGTTCATATAGCCAGCACATAGGAGTCCCTAGCAACCCCAGCAACACACACCAGTCAGGTAGTTATGCCCAATGAGATACCTCTGAGTGCTGCACAGAGGCATAGCCAGTCACCACCTACCGATGCAGCCACTGGCACTTGATGCCATTCTTCCCTCGACAGAGCACCAATTGAAAGGGCTTGGCCCCTCACTGGTATGTGGGGTTCTGCCAGCAGTGTTCCAGTGGGGGTCTGCAGCATTGCCACAGCAGTGCAGCTGCAGTAGGGCTGCCATTCCAGGGATCCCTTGCTCCCACCTCCTCTCCCCTGACCACACTTATCTGGTAACTGGGGCGGGGGGGATTCAGTCCTTTGGTGAGTGCGGGAGCACATGCCAGGCCACCCTTTGAACAGCATGATGACATCACTTCCCAGAAGTGATGTCATCACACACACCGGGAGCACATGTGCACGAGGAGAGAAAATAACAACTGTGAAGGGTGAGTGCAAGGTTCCCAGTCCTCTGCCAAGGGACTCAAGGGACCTAGCAACTCTAAGCTACAATGACGCACTACGCCACAGTATCTTTGAGATATGTCAGCATATTTCTGGGTTAAGCCAGTGTAGCAGCTGTTTGGCTCCCTGAGTATTTTTGCCTGCTCAAGATTGTGCTGTCAGTCTTAACTATGGTTTTGTGTGATGTACAAATATGAACATCATGTGTTAGTCTTGGTTTGTTCCCCAACACCATTCTCATGCAGACCTAGAGTATAGAGAAAAGATCAGATTTCAAAATTCTGCTAAACTGTTCCCATATTTGTTTTGGCTCTAGTGTCTAAGTGTGCAGCTGAGGTTCCAAACTACAGTCCCACCTTCCATTAGTCAACATGTCATGTCACCATGACTGAAGATTGAAGATGGGAGCTCTGACTCTCGATAACTTACATCTTGAACATCTTTTTGGTCTCTCAGGTGCCATTGGGCTCATATCCTGCCATTTTAGACATTTGTTTGTCTTTGGAAAAAAGTGGAATCCCAATATTAAATATGTTAAATATTGAATATTCAAAACATATTAAAATTCATTATACATGTTTAAATGCTCCGTTAAACACTCAGTTTAAGGAAACAAAAAATTTCTAAAGATCCTTGCTCTTTGGAAGCTGAATCCATATCTATTCCATTCTCAGGAAGCCAAATGTTTTCTTAAGTACTATATTCTTTGGCCCTAGATTCTTTTACGGTTTGCTTTACTTTTGGCCATATTTTTATTATTACAATCTTGGCTTAAGCTACCTAATATTCATTTATTCCTCTCTCACTGCACTGTGTATCACCCACTGTGATCTCGCAACATCTCGATCAGAATTTTCAACCCCAATTTATTTATTTTTTAAACTTAAAGTTTTGGTTTTTTTCTTCAAATATAGGAGATTCCCCCTGGTTTGTAGAAATGTTTCTCATCTTCCTAAATTGCCCAATTATGCAAATTTTCTCACACTCTGGAGACAAGTTCAGAATTAGATATATGATGTGGCTCGTTGAGTTTTACTGGGTTCTAAGAACGTGATGCTAACTGGCTTTTAAGAGAGTTGCTGTTGTCAAATTTTATTTGTAGTTAGCCAACTTTTATTGTTGTGGCCAAAAAAAATTGGAAGCATTGCAAGTTTCACTTGTAAAAGAGTCAATTTCTTTCCTCCTCCTGTTGTTGCACAGAGAATTCAACACCTCTGTTAAAATTTGAGATGCAAACTGTAATCCTGCCTCTTACCATTTTTTTTTGTGGGAATCCTATTAAGTCTCATCTGGCAAAAAAGATGTGAAGAAATAAAATTTTGTAAGTGAACTGATGGTCAGAGGGGAAACGGACAGAGTAGATTGAAACATGTTATGGTTTTACCTGTCAAAAGATCAGGCCTAATTAGAAAATACCACCAACCACAGGATGCAACCTCAGGACTTACTTTGCTGTAGGGTTGTCAACCCCAAGATGAGGCCTGGATATTTCCCAGAATTATAACTGATCTCCAAATAGGGTTGTCAGATGAGGTTCAGACTAATGCCACACCCCAGGGAGAGATGGGGGAACTTACTTTTTGTGTGCATCATGCGCGGGCTCCCAGGACAGTATGATGACATTACTGTGGGAAATGATATCATCATACAAACACCTCTTCCCCCCCCTTCTGGGCTCCATTCCTAGGCACCACCACAGAGCCATAGGAGGAGGCCCAGGCTCCTGGACTGGCAGGCCACTTTCCCAGCCTAGTGGCAGAAAGCTAGCTAGCCAAGCTGGGCAACCAATGAGCGAAGGGAAGGAGCCGGACCAGGTGTCCAGTATATACTGGACTGTCTGGGCAAAACCGGAAACCTGGCAACCTTATCTCCAAACTACAAACATCAGTTCCCCTGAGAAAATGGCTGCTTTGGAGTGGCATTATATTCCACTGAGGTCCCTCCCCTCTCCAACCTCACTCTTCTAGTCTCCACTCAAAATGTCCAGGAATTTTCCAACCTAAAGTTGGCTATCCTACCTTGCTGGCTGGGTCCACATTGCAGCTATTCTTGCAGCACACCCTGCCCAGGCCCCAAGAGCTGATGGAAAATGGCTGCTGTGCCTTCCCGTATTCTTTCAAAGGATCCCAAAGACTCCTAGAGGCTTCCAAAGGCTCGCAAACCTAATTCTCAGCACTGGCCTAAGGCTCAAAAGGAAGCCCAGCAGCCATTCCCCACCAACTGCTGGGGCCTGGGCAGCCTCTGCTGTGAGGAGGTTGGTGGCTACAATGCAGACCTGGCACGGTAAGTTCTGCAGCAACCTCCTTCCCTTTTCATTTAAACAAAAACTGAAAGGCCCTGGATGGGGACTAGTTTTACCATCAGCAGATAGTTGGTTTTGCCCCCCCCCCCCCAAATTCGGAATGAAGAGACAGACACAAGGCTTGGGTATAAATTTGGGCCATTTATTGACCAACATTAAACTTAATAACGGCAAGGGTATAACTAGCGGTACTACAGGTCAAGACAAGGGGTCAATTGGACCAACTCCTCGACCTGCTTGGGTGAGCACCCCCTGCCCCAGGTGCGAGCCATCCATGTGAATGGCTGTAACCCGGCCGGCCAGGCGAATGGTTCCCCCCTTAAAGCTCCATACACCCCAGCCGTGAAGCCCGAGGGAAGGACTTGTACAGGGGGTCCCACAGGCAGTCTGCCCTCTCAGCTGGCAGCCGTACAGCCCGCCAGCCAATCCCTGACAGACCCCTATTCCCCACCAATGGGGAGGTGCCACTGGGTGCTCACCGGCCCGCTCTGTCTACCCAAATCTAACCTGCCACAGCTAGGGCCAAGCCTCTACTTAGGCCCTTGCACCCCACAGTTAGCCTAGTGCCAACCATCACCCTTGCCGTCAGTTACCACAGAATATTGTGTTGCCCTTCACCAATAGGTGAACACCGACACCTCTGTAGAGGTTGGCAACTTCAGCCCTTATGCCAGGAAATACCCCTCCTGCTCCCTTTTAAAGGGCCATTTTGGCCTTATGCCATGACCCCTGATAACCTCTGTAGAGGTCAGCAAATTCAGCCTTTATGCAGGGGCGTGGCAAATAGATGCTCAGACCCTCCCGACAGCTTTCTCTTGGGCTCTGTTGGCCATATGCCTAGCCCCAAACTAGTGGGTCTCAATCTTCCCGCCACACTGACGCGGAAGCATTGCAGACCAAGGTCATCACCACCCAGGTGAATGACCCTTCCCGCCACCATGACGGGGAAGCACAGTAGACCAAGGTCACTACCATCCAGGTAATAACTAGAACGTAAGGCGGAGGCGCACCTCCCCTCCAGCCATCAGGCCACTACTTGCCTGGGCGCTGCAAGCCTGTGTGAGCCTGTAAGGAAAGGGCCCTGCCCTGCGAGACAAGGTCAACACCACACGGCGAATGACCAACATGTGAGGCGGAGGTCCGCACCTCCCCTCCAGCCATCAGGCCACTACTTGCCTGGGCGCTGCAAGCCTGTGTGAGCCTGTAGGAAAGGGCCATGCCCTGCGAGACAAGGTCAACACCACGCGGCGAATGACCAACATGTGAGGCGGAGATCCGCACCTCCCTTCCAGCCATCAGGCCACTACTTGCCTGGGCGCTGCAAGCCTGTGTGAGCCTGTAAGGAAAGGGCCATGCCCTGTGAGACAAGGTCAACACCACGCGGCGAATGACCAACATGTGAGGCGGAGATCCGCACCTCCCCTCCAGCCATCAGGCCACTACTTGCCTGGGCGCTGCAAGCCTGTGTGAGCCTGTAAGGAAAGGGCCATGCCCTGCAAGACAAGGTCAACACCACGCGGCGAATGACCAACATGTGAGGCGGAGGTCCGCACCTCCCCTCCAGCCATCAGGCCACCACTTGCCTGGGCGCTGCAAGCCTGTGTGAGCCTGTAAGGAAAGGACCATGCCCTGTGAGACTAGGTCAACACCACGCGGTGAATGACCAACATCTGAGGTGGAGGTCCGCACCTCCCCTCTACAATCAGGCCACTACTTGCCTGGGTGCTGCAAGCCTGTGTGAGCCTAAAATGAAGAGGCCATGACCTGTATGCCAAGGTCAACACCACGTGGCGAATGACCAAAATGTGAGGCAGAGGATTGCACGCAGAGGCCCTGTCACTACCCAATTGGCATCCTCTTTGCCTGATGAGCCACCCAGAAAATCATGCTGTGTCCACATATGAGGCTTCAACACCTCCTGCAGTGAATCACAGCACCTAAAAAGAAAAAGAAACAATTAGACACAACTCTTTAAAGCGTCAGCAGGAGTGCACGTATGCCCAATACACTGCCTACTATCACTGACCTACTCTTTGGTCCCAGATAGCCCAGTGCAGTTGCACTGCTCGGACTCATCACAAGGGCCCACCTGAACAATTGTGCCCCCACTGTCACTGATCCATCTTGGACCACCTAATACGAAGGGTCACTGAATCAGTCTCAAACTTCCAATCCTGTGCCCTCAGTGCACACCCAGACAGATCTGTGAGGGATTGGGCCACCAGCTCACTCCTCTCAGAGTTCTGCAGAAGGCCATCAGTGACGTTACATGAAATAGTGCAGACTCAAATCCTGATAGGCACACCTTTTTCCAAACAGAGCCTAAACCCAGGCTGTAAGTCTGTGTGAGCATGTAAGGCAAGGTCCAGACCATATGAACCAAGGTCATACCACCCAGGTGAACAAACTGAATGTGAAATGGAGGCCGCTCCACCCTCCAGCTCACAAGGCCACCCAGCCTATGCATGCAAGGGCCATGCCCCACAGCCCAGGTTATTACTGCACATGTGAATAACAATATGTGAGGCAGAGGACAGCTCCTCCCCTCAAGCATACTGGGCCACCCAGCCTATACATGCACGTCTGTGGGGCCTGTAATAGAAGGTCTGTGCCCTTGGAAATTTCAACTCCTTACCCCCTGGTGAATGACCAGGAGTGAGGGAAAGATCCTCATGTCCCATCAAACAGAAATAACAGCTGGCCATCATGTTCCTTGTGGCTAAGTGCAGTGTCAACCAGACCCTTCCTTAAGGGCTTGGGTCATCACTGTGCAAATTCTCAAGAATCTAACTTTCACACCAACCATTAACATCATGTAGCCCCAGAAAATGCCCAGGCCAACATCAAATGGGGAGGTTTACTGGTGAACCTAAAGGCGCATAAGCTGCCTGATGGCTGCTACTGGATACAAGGCGAGGCCCTTAATTTCACCCCCCCCCCCAACTGTGGGATATATCCACTAGCCATAACTCCTACAGACCAACCTATGCCCCAGCCTAAAGACTTCCATCTACTTAGACATAGGTGCACCGTGTGCTGGGGGCTATATCATCTGGTTGCCAAACAACCACAGCCATCCCTGAAGGCCTAGCTCAGAGGAAATCTGACGGACAAGCTGCCCTGTTGCATCTGCAGTTGAGACTGGGTGTTGCTTTGAAACATAAATGCCAGGACCAGTCTCCGGAACCCATCTCAAAATCCTATATGATTTGGATGAAAGGGTTAGGTACGGGCATCACTGCCTAATTGTCCACGTGAAGTGTGCTGAGGGGTTATCTAGTTCCCTCCCCCACACCAACTGCCAGGAGGATTGGAAAATTCCAAGCATATACGGTGTATAGTAAGTCCCCCATTCTGACTGGTAAATGGGCCACTGCTCAGCCCACCAGCGCCCCTGAACTAAACTCAGAGCTGTTAAGCCCCAAGGCAGCAGAAACTCCAAGGAAACTCCACCTCTAGGTATCAACACTCTGGAGACAAGGCTCAAAGCCCAGCCAGCTGCTGAAGCTCCCATAAAGGAGGCCGGCTGGCAGCTGCCTGGTCCATGTACAGTAAACCACCTTAAATCTAATTCACTGTCTCCCTCCTCAGGTCTACCTCATCCTTCTCCTCCACTTCCTGAAGAGGAGGGTTAACCCCCAAACTGCTGCTCCCTTTATGACTGTCCCTTTATAACTGAATCAAGAAATAACTCAAGACGCCAGACTATAAAACTCAAAGGCAATACCCAAGAGGATACAACCCAGGAGTCTAAACATGGGAGCCTGGAGACTGTTGCCTGACCCCAGGAGCCCCCACAGTCATGCACTAGGAGCCAGTGGACTTACCTATCTGCCAGTCAGGTTCACTGTCACCCTCACATGACTAGGTTACAGCAGCCTAGGCCAGTTCTGCTACCAACGTCAATTGTGCTAAGGCTGCAAAACTGAGCAGGGGTAGGGGTTTACAAGCTACCACCCTAAGCATATAAACCCTTGCTAAGCCAATAGCAATAATATGTGAAGCAATCTGCCTTTCAGATGACTGCAAGCCACCCCCTACCCCAGCCAGGCCTTCACAGCTGTAGCTGTAAGTACTTTCTCCAATACAGTGAAAACGTTGGGGAGGAGGGGGGCTAGATAAACTAGAGGCCTGCAGGGACTGAGCCTAACCATGTTTCAGCCCTCCTGACCGATGGACACTGATAGCCCAGTATTTCCTTACTCCCTGTGGCCACTTCATCATCCTCAAAGGTTAACTGTGCAGGTAGGGCTGCTTTGCAGGATACATATTCAGTGGCTGTTTGCCCTTAGCAGGGCTGCTAGCCTTTTTATTTTTTAAATTTATAGTGGCATGATGGAAATGTACAGTAACGCAATGTACTGCAGTAACACACACCCCCAAAATGGAAGCCCAAAGGCCTCTATAAAAATGGCTGCCAGTGCTAGGCTAAGCAGGCCACAGGATGACACACTCAAAATGGCCACTCCAGCACAGCAGAAGCTGTAAAAGCCTCACCAAAATGGCCTCCACTGCCAGGCAAATCAGACCATATAAAGCCCACACTCAAAATGGCCACTGCTGGAGCTGTACATATTGTAGATGCCTTCACAATAAGGCTGTACTGCCAGGAGGCAAAGAAGGCCACTGATGCCACACTCAAAATGGCTGCATCCAACTGAAAAAACTGCCAAGCCTTTTCACAAAATGCACCCCCTGCTGCTTGAAGGCCTTAAGCCGAGCTATTGCTGCTAGAAATACTCCCTCCCAAGTAAGTATAAATGGGGGGGGGGGGAAGGAGGAGGAAAAAAGCCTAGACAGAGAGGAGGCCTACCAGCATCCACCCTGCTAAGCCAGGAGCAGTAATGTAATCCACCCCTCAGATGGCTGCAATTCACTCCTGCGGCCTACAGAAAAGCCTATTGCTGTTTCTGCTGAAAGTACACCCTCCCAACAAAATAAGGGGAAGCAGAGCCTAATTAGGCTAGAGGCTTGGAAGGACTGGATATAACCCTGCTTTAGCCATCCTGACTGATAACCAACAGTCCCCAAGTGTAAATAAGAAGAGGATAATAATAATAATAATAATAAAAAACTCTGCCAAACCACTGAGCCTGGCGCTGGGCCCTGGCTCTCCTCCTGTTGTTTGAAGATATCAAGCAGGGGACTATCACAGCTTTCCCCAAGAAGGTAGCTATAGCCACCTAGCCCTGAGGGCCTGCAGTAAAACTGGCCTCAGAGGAGCTCAGCTGAGAGAGCTTGATATATGCTCTGCTCAGGCCGAGCTTTCAAAGCTGACTGAGCCCTACAGAGGCGGAGCCGCCCATTATAGGGCCAGGCCACACCTCCCAAAGCCTGGATGCCCAGGAATGTAAGGCTGTCTCTCCATCCGTGCAGTGAGGCAAAAGTGGCACCCAGCCTAAGCATGTTTCACATGCAGCTGGGTGTGCCATCTTCCTAGGTTTAAAGACTAATATTTGAGGTGCTGGAGGGCAGGGGAAGCTACAAATGCACTCCAAAATTTTCCATTTTAACTTCAGATAACGGCTTTCCTTTTTGTAAGGACATGCTTTTCTGGTGCTGAAATTCTGGAAGCTGAAAACTGCTGGAAAATCTTTCTTAAAATGAAATGACTCCTTCCAAAATTGCAGCATAAGAAAAAGCACGCCCTGCAGGAAAACACAAACCAAAATTAAAAGGGTGATTTTTGAATTCCACCCTTAGTGGAAAAACACTAGAAGCGTAGGATTTGGCCATCAGTCTCTTACCAAATAGAAGCTAAATTGCTCAGGGCTGACAGGCACTGACCATACTAGACTTGATCCAACCCTGCATGTACTCTGCAGTAGGCTAGTGTGCATATATTTGTTAAGGGAAAGGCCTCATTCTAGAGCCAGGGCTATGTGCCCATAACCTTTGTCAAATCAGTTTCCCTGGAGAAAATGGCAGTTTCAGAGAGTCGACTTTATGGCATCTCTTCTGTGCTGAGATCCCTCCACTCCTCAAATTCCACCTCCACAGGCTTCACCCCCAGATCTCTAGGAATTTCCAAACTTGAGTTGGCTATTCTAATATATAACCAAACAGGAAGCAAAACTAAGTGTTGTCCTTAGTAATTAAATAATTAAGTCATTGAGTAAACTTTGAGGCATGTGTTGAGTCGAGTGTAATGTACACAGAACGGAGAACAGCCGGTGGCTGTTGAATGATTACCCCCTAGTTTATAATCATTTGCCTGGGATGTTTCTATCCCACCATTTCTCACTGCCCCCATTTTACCCTCACAACAACCCTTTGATAAAGCTAAGACACTATGATTGCCCCAAAGTTAACCAGTAAGCTTCATGACATTGGGGATTTGGACCCAGGTCTACCAGATCTTAGTCCAGTGCTCTAAGCTTGGGGTCTCCAAACTTTCTGAGCTTGCAGGCACCATTGGAATTCTGACACAGAGTTGTGGGTGTAACCACAAAATGGTTGCTGCAGGAGGCAGAACCAACCCCAAAATGTCAGGGTGTAAGCAGTCGGCCTGGCCTCCGCCATTTTAATAGCAGGTTCATATTTATGGTTGCTGGTACTATTAAAAATGTTCAGGCCTCTAGAATAAAATGGCTGAGGTTTGGCCAACAGAGGGCCTGTAGCAATTGCTGAATCTCGCCCAGGAGACATGGCATGAGTGGAATGCCACAAAGGAATGCAGGGTGATGAAGCGGCAATTGGACTTGCTATCTTCCTGGCCTTGCCCGTGACCAGCGCAACAAAGGACTCGCAGCGTCAAACCCATTTAGCACATTCCTCTCCCTCCTTCTGTGATGAGATCTCCTTCCGTGACTGAGGAGCGAATCAAATGGCATTCATAAGTATATACAGTCATTCCTGGAACAGTGCATTCCCCACCTAAATTCATTAACCTTTTGTGCAGCATGAGAACTAGTTTTACATTTGTATTCATACGCCCTGGCAGCTGTCAATCAAAGTACTCAAGCCTTTTGTCCAACCCAGGAACTAACCATTGGGGTCTTTGTCCTAACTGCTAGGAGGACTCTCCTCCACCTCAGGGCACATTTTACCTATAAAGGAAGAGCTCTGGCCCCATTCAAATCGTGCAAGCTTCCTGGCTTCTCCCTTAGGGTCACTTCCCTGAGTCTCTCTCTTTCTCTCTCTCTCTGAACATGTTTGAACACGTTTCCGGATCCACCTGCGTTGTTCCCTTGAGGTTTGCTCTAAGCCTCTTGCCTTGCTGAGGACGCTGGCCATTTGACGCTCTTCTCTCTCCCTCCTCAACACGGACTGGACCCCTTCTTCAGGATAGGTAGATACAATTACTCCCTCTTGCTCTATTCCCACACCTCTGGCTATATTTCCTAGGACTCTTTCTCCCTGTGTGTGTGATTATTTTCCCCCTGTAATTGGTGTGTATGTGCATGAAGTTCTGTTCTTTAATAAAAGTTACTGATTGATTTGAAGCACCAGACTCGCTTGGGATTGGGACCCCGTAGACACAGGTGATTTGATCCCAGTTACCACCTCTTGTATAGCCGTCTTCCTTGCGAGCTAATTCCCCCCATAAATCATAAATTATATTCTAATGCAAGGAGACCAGTTCAGGTAACAAGGGAGCAAGGTGATATATGACTCAAATAGTAACTCTTTAACATTTCAGGAGCAGCTCTATTTAACTGGGTGCCTTTAAATCTGCACAGCCAATCAGAAGCTCTGCTGGAAAAAAGCCTCACCTGCCCTGCCCACTTTCTAAAAGCATGAGGCAAGCACTAGTAAAGGTGCTGGTGGGTACCATGGTGCCCACGGGCACCATGCTGGGGACCCCTGCTCTAAGTACTACACTACACAGACTCTGTGGTGCACTTCTGAGGCATACCAAAACTTATTTCTACTTTCTAATTCTTGAGTGTCCTGATCTCTTCTCCCCAGCCCCCCCACAAAAAAAAACAAGGAGGGAAAGGTAAACTGCATGTACACATTACAATTAATGCTCGGTCTGTGGTTTATGTGGTTAATGTTGACATTTATGCATGAATGCTGACAATCCCTGTTCATTTTTAACTGAAAATAGATCTCTTTTTCCTCCGCTTTTCAGACATACATAAATAAAATGCTGACAAATCAAATTCAGAGGACTGTCAGCCTTCACCGGTGTATCTGCAAATCTTCTGACAGTCACAAAATTTGTTGGGGATTCATTTGCTTATTTTAGAATCATATTCTCTGCCATGATGGCGTTCAAGGTAACATACACTATACTATCATCCATTAAAAAACCTGACTCTGATAAAAAAAAGTAAAACACTGAATAATGCTCTTACAACAAAACAACAGATTAACCAAACAGTCTGAAACATAATGGCAACAGTATTCTAATGGAGAATGGACAGAGAGTTAGGCATATCTATAATGCTAAAGTTGATTGCCATGTTTGGCTTCTTTTAAAGAGCAAAGGCAAGAAATAAATGGTTTAATAAGTACAGAATGCAGTACTTCTGCAAGGTTCAAATCCCGACCCTAATATGAAGCTCACCAAGTGACCTTGGACCTATCATTCTAGGCCTTGTACAGGATCGCCAGGCCTGGCAACAAGTGGGAGGGTTGGAGTGGGGCATCCTGAGCATGACAGTGGGTAGCTCTAGAAATCACTGGGAAATCTATGGTACAACCAAAGAGCTTTGGCAATTCCTAGAGTTATCCACCATCACTTCCAGGTTCCCCCCCCCCCTGAAATGACATCATCACACTCAGTGTAATGTTCTGTCCCATTAACAGGAATGCCCCACTCCAACCAAAAGACTAGGCAGTCCAAATGTTATCAGATGTTATAAGTGCATGTAGGGACATCCTACCATCCATGCACAATGAGGGGCAGGTGCTATCCACAATCCTCCATATATATGCAGTTTCCATTTTGGGTGAATGGGGCAACATGCGCATTTACCATATATGCACCATATGAATAAAAGCCCTGAAGAATCCAGTGGTCAGTTCATGCATACTGGAGTGTTTGCACATGGTAAATTCACATGGTGTTCCTGTCCACATTGTATAATTATAATGGAAAGGATATGTCACTAGTAAAGGAAAATCTGTAAGACAGCTGTATGAATTGAAAAGTATAGCTATTGGAATGATAATTATTGGAATAAGGTACATTTGCATCAGTTAAATACATATTCAAAAGGATCCATCACGAAGCTAAAGACAAGCATCTCCTGTATATTGTCCTGTATCAAACTATATCTTCATTAGAAAAACACAGGATGGAGACCCAGGTTTGAATCCATGCTCTGCTATGGAAGCTCACTGGGCGACCTTGGGTGATAGACTCTCAGCCTAACCTACCTCACAGGGTTGTTGTAAGGATAAATGGAGGAAAGGGGATCAATGCAAGCCATTTTGGGTCCCCATTGGGGAAAAACGTGTGGTTTAAATGAAGTAAATAAAACAGTCCCCCACACCTCCGAATGCTAAGCATTCAGATGTATTACAAGATCAAATGTCACAATGCCAGGGCCACCATGATAGCAGCGGTGGCCAGGGGACCCCCACTCTGTACATTGCCTAATTTGACAACAATAACAGTGAAAGCTTAAGCAAGTTATTCCCTTCTAAGCCCATTGATTTAGAAAGATGTAACTTTACTTAGGATTGTACTGTAGGGTTTTCTTAGAAAATATTAATCAAAGGGTATACTCCTATTGATGATAATGTTAAACCATAGGCATATGTAAAAGGCATACTGTTTGTGTGTGAGAGAGAGAGAGGATGGGGAGAAGAGTCAGAGAGAGAGAGATGGAAATATGCATCGGTACGTCCTTTTGTTGGACTGCCTATTGTACAATCCCTGCATGGTTTCCTTTGCTTCCCAGTGAAATGATGAAGTCTAGTCGTGATTGAACATCTTCAAGAAGTGACCCAAGAAGACCTCTGAATGTGGACCGGCATTTATTTGCTGCAGATGAGACCCTTTCATCCAATGAGAGCAAATTCCGGTAGTGAATAAGGACGCTGATTTTGCAGCACTGAAGTACTATTGTATTCAGTGAAGTCACTCAAGGAGGCCTGGAAGAATGCAGGCAGTTGATAGCTGTAGGCTCATGCTTGCTGCTAGCATAATGAAATGTCAGGTGAAATGAGAGACAGGAAAAGCCCTCTGAAAATGATGTAATTGGAAATACCGTGCCGGACCCACGCTGATAACCATCTTGCAACGCAGAAGGCAACCGCTTAATAAACACTAAAACTTTCCAGTCTGAAAGATTGCAGCTCCTCTAATTGCAGCAAATTAAATTGTTCGAGGGAAAGCTTACAAACATATAAGACATTATTAGTTCACTGAATAATCCTATAGCGCTGTCTCTTTCTTGGTTCAGTACTATCTAATCTGCCTGTCGGTTGTGACGCTTAATGTTGGGCAAGATGCAGTTGACGATTGGAAATGGCACTCACTGATGGATTTGGGTACTTTGGAGGGAAAGGCATGATCAGATATTCACTCTCAGGAGATGGGGCCTGCAGCTGGGGAGGCCAAGAGAAGACTGGCAGGAACATTCAACCTGGATATTGACTTCCAGTTGTCGGCATTTGGGGCTTTATTTACACATTACTGTCCTCGTCGTTATCAGGGAACCACTTTTGGCACCACATATGAGATGGAAGTTTGGTGTCTCCCAGATGCATGCTGGCTCTTTTCCATTTGCAACCAAATCAGGCAGGGAGAAGCAACTTTGGTCGCTTCCCCCAGCTATTTCCACATCTGCAAACCTCCCTGTCGAACCGTTATTGGTGCCATTGTAAAAAGCATGTTACTTATATGACTACGCGAGAGTATCTCAAGGGAGCCAAGAGTGGCTCCAGTTTGAAGGTGTGAAAACAGCAGGCTGAAGCTGCTTCTCCATGCCTGCTTCGGTCACAAACTGAGAAGAGCTGGTGTGTATAATAATAATAATAACAACAACAACAACAACATTTGATTTATATACTGCCCTTCAGGACAATTTAATGCCCACTCAGAGCAGTTTACAAAGTGTGTTGTTATTATCCTCACTACAATCACCTTGTGAGGTAGGCAGGGCTGAGAGAGCTCTGGAAGAGCTGGGACTGACCAAAGTCACTCAGCTGGCTTCAAGTGGAGGAGTGAGGAATCAAACCCAGTTCTCCAGATTACAGTCCCACATTCTTAACCGCTACACCAAACTGGCTCTCTGGGAGGCATAAAATTCCCATCACACCTATGATGCAAAGACCTCGTAAACACAACCATTTTGTACTGTGTAGATGGAGCCAGAGTGGGCGAGGTGAAGGTAAAGGGAATGGAAAGAACCAAAACGGCTGCAGATAACTGAGGCATGAGTTGGAAGGCCATTCCAGAGCAATGCCATGTGTCAATCGAAGTGGACATACCCCGAACTAATTATGTTTTATTGTACAAAATGTCCACTGAATGTCCTTGAAGATGCTTACATAAGATTTTAGATTTCTGTTACTGTTTCAAAGGAAAATTACAGCCACCAACAGTCGGAATTTGGATCAGGGCCATGTGGGGAAGAAAAGAAGACTAATCCTTCTACCCCCAAGTGACTAAAACAGGAACCTATGTTGTTATTAGCCCATAAAAAGGGGAAACGGCTTCCACAGCTTGACTTTTTTCTTTAAGGGCTATAACAAGCAAGGGAGACCAAGGTTTATATGCAAAATCATATACCTAATCTTAATGGGGCACATGCACAAAGTTCGAATGAACTTTGAAAGACAGCGTAATTGGGTCTTTCCAGCATCTCATCTGCTTTATCCCTTGGGGATCCTTCTGGATTGAAACGTGAGCTAGGAGTAAAATATTTTTTAAAAAAATTATTGCTAGGGAAATCATTACTATCAAGCACTGCTTGCGAGTTTCAAAGCATCTCAATATTGCTACATTTCCCCTTTCATTGGGCCATTTCTGCAATTGGTGTTTTACACATCGTTGAATCTAGAAAAGCATTAAGACCCGATATGGTCTCCCAGCAGCAAGTACTGTCTGCCAACCAAGGCGGACTTGTGCTTTCAATGTGTCGGCGAAATTGACTTCACCTTCTAGGGAGAAGGGAACTGATGGGCGTGGTGACTGATGCCTGCAAGTATGCAAGAGTTTGTGTGAATGCATGGGCCCAGACACACATGCAAGGATTTTGAGTGTCTTATAACAATAACACAAGTGGGTTCAAGCTGATCATGCAGTTCTTCACCAGTCACTAACCTTGACCCAAAAATCTCTCTTACACTTCATTCTTCCCGACACTGAACTCAACCCTAAATGGCGTGGGGCCAGGGCAGTTGAAAATTGCCTCCTCCCATATTGTCTAGCCTGCCAGTTAAGATCTGACTCTCAAGCCTTGTTTTCTTTGCAGCTGCTTTCAGGGATGAGGCAGATGGCAAGCAGAGAGACACACCTGCGGAATGCCTTTCGCCTTGAGGCTTACCTGGCGCCCACGTTGCTTTCCCTTCACTTTTAAGGCCTTTAATTGAGGGGTTGATTTTTTTTAACCCTATTTTAGTTTGGCAACTATTATTTAAAGCTATCAGTGGTCTGTTCTAATGGTCTGGGCTGGGTTTTTTTTTTTAAATGTCGAATGTTAATTAATTTTAAAAAGTTTTGTTTTTATTATTTTTATTTTGTAAGCAGCTACAGGCAAGTTCCTGAAGAGGTGGCATAATTTTTTTTTATAGATAAATAAATTCCCCATTTTTCCATCCGTACTAAATTTTCTGCTAACAGAAGGGGAGGTATAATTTCTGCCAATTCCCTTCTTCCTGCTGCAGACAACTGATCTGAATCCACATTTACCAGTATAGCGTGAAACAGTCGGAATGACAGCGCCTTCCTGGCATGGATGTGGATTCAGCCCTGATCTGAACCACATGTCTGATGGAATAGGCGACTCAGCTTGCGTTGGACATTGGGCGGTGCTGCATGTCTGTCTGTATGTGTAACTCTAGCCAAGTAAGTGGTTTCTCTTTTGTCTAAGGTGGGAACACCTTCTGACTCCACCTCTGTCTGTGTGCCTCTTGGGAGATTGCTCTTTCTCTTGCCTCATGGTCTTCCACAGATCCACACCTCGGTCTCGCCTCTTATCTCAGGCCATGGTTTAGATACAGGGAAAGTGACTCTTTAGGATGCTTTCTCTCTTCTCCAAGATGGAATCTACTTCAATTAAAAACTGTAAGTTCTATCTTTCTATAATTTATTTGAAGATTAATTAATGCATGTTTGGGGTTAAACGTTTCTGACTAAGGGCCAAGCTACAAGTGACAAATGACACTTGAATGGCAAGTGTATTTCTCCCTGTTCACTTGCCCTCCACTCAATCCACTTGCCATTCAAGTGTCATTCGTCACTTGTAGCTTGGCCCTAAGTAATTTTGCTGCTACCACAAACCAAAATACAACTAAATTTGAGGGTCACCTGTTGCCCAGAAGCAGCATTTCGGGAGGACTAACGGATGGCAGTGGGAAGTGGGGGAGGGAAGAAAGTTCTGTTCCACTGACAGGAGTTCCTTCTGTCTGTGGAAAATTTAATTGGGATCCAACCCGCTGCCACCACTGTTTCTCAAAAAGCCAATGGAATCTGGAAGTTGCATCATACGAAGAAGAGCATATAACATTGATAATGCAGAAGGATGAAATATGCTCCCAGACTGAAAATTAAGAACCAAAGAGATGATTTAAGGCAAGACAGTTGTAAATGTGCAAAATGTCATTTAGACAAATGTGAAGCTCTGCAGGCCTGCTTTTCAATGAGTCAGTGTTAAGAAACAAATAGGATATTGTGTGTCCGTATAAACTATGATTGGAACTAGAAACATTTTCCCCCTTGGGTCACATATAAATGAGAAAATGGGTGTTAGCATTTTTATGAGGTTGCAGTGTGTCATTTATTGAATGATAACTATGAATAAATACACCATCCACAGAATATTAATCCTCTTCCTACATAGTGTTTGTAGCAATCTCAGGCACAATAGGTATCTATTCCCTTGTCACCTCACCTTTGCACTGCTGTGTTGCAGTTCTGTAAGATATTTAAGGCAAGATAGCCTTGCTGTTGAGTTCCATCCATAGTTATCAATGCAATTCTTTAAATTTTAATGGCTGAGGATGATGTTACAGAAAGCAGTGGAATACACCCTGGAAAAACTTGCAAACAATATTGACAGAAGAGAGCGAGCCATGCTCACAAACCTTTCGGGGCACATAGGAGTTCTAGGCTCATAATTAGATACTACAACTTTGGCTTATTATTTCCTATGCTTGCAGGAGAACGTATTTCTAGTGGGATAAAGACAGAGGATGGAGTACTCCTGCTGCAGCCCAAAAAAGACTTTGAGCACAATTTTTTCATCAACTGTAGCATTTGCCGCTGAAAGCTTTCTAAAATTATGGACATAGAAAAGTGGAGTCTGAAGCAGAGGAACTTGGCTGTAAACTCTCTGTAACACTTTCGTAATGGCAAGAAGACTGCCGAGGCTTTTTTATTCTTATTACAAAGTGCTCAGCAAAATTGATTCCCTCTATGCAATACTTCAGAAATACCTAGGTTCGTCTTCTATATCCCTATGATTGGGAAGCATGATCTTGGTTAGAGTTAGATTCTGAAGACTAGAAACTATATTCAGCTGGCTTTCCAAAACAGAAGCTGATGACAAGAATCTGGTTCTTCTTCCACAATAACCACACCTGTTATTGTCCATTCTCAGACTCCCAAACCTATAGAAATTCATAGGTGGACTTTCATACAGTCTATGTTCATTTGATCATTCAGTTAGTGATTAATGATAAGCAGATATACCAACGGTTCTAGATGGCGTTGCTGCTGATACTGATAGGCAAGGACATATTAGAGTGGCCATGGTTTGGTTGTAGATCATCCACTTGGCATGCAGAAGGTCCCAGGTTCAATCCTTTGCATCTCCAATTAAAAAGATCAGGTGGTTGGTAATGTGTCCATGGAGAGCCGTTGCCACTCTAATAGACCAATGGTCTGATTCATTATAAGGAAGCTTCATGTAAATAGATCAAGATGGGTAGCTGTGTTAGTCTGGCTGTAGCAGTAGAAAAGAGCAAGAGTCCAGTAGCACCTGTAAGACTAACAAAATTTGTGGTAGGTTATGAGCTTTCATGAGTCACAGCTCAATGCTCACTGCAGTGACTCACAAAAGCTCATACGTACCACGAATTGTGTTAGAGCTAAGCTACAAGAGACAAATTACACGAGGAGGAGCATGTGAAGGGAGTCACAATGTTAGCTGGGAAGCTGAGTTTTAAAAGAGATGGGAAGGCTTTGTCAATTTCCCCTCTCTACAGAGCCAGGGAGATCATGGCTCAGAGGGTTTGTTTATTTCCTCTTCCCCTCTTAGAAGGGGAGGTGAAACTGACAGAGCCTTCAGGAGGCAAAGAGGAAATTAACAAATCTTCTGAGCAGTGATCTCCCTGGCTCTGTAGAGAGGGGAAATTGACAAAACCTTCCAACCCTTTTTAAAACTCAGCTTCCTGGCTAACATTGCGACTCCCTTCACGTGCTCCTCCTCATGCAATTCATCATTTGTAGCTTGGCTCTGAGTTTTATAGATGTTATTGGAATCTTGCTCTTTTCTGAAGCTTCATGTGTTCATGTGCAGTGGCCTACAACTTTGACACCAGGTTCAGGTTACTCAGAGGCATCAGGTCTTGGAAAGATTAATACTTCAAGCTAAGCTTTGTCATAATTCTTCCTAGAGTCTCGACCTTTGCTCAAGTATGCTCCATCACATGCCAACTTAGACTGCATCCTCTTTGCTTGTGACAATCTTGGGAATCAGTTTCATGGGCAGGCAAGCCATCCACAATTTAAAAGACATTGTTAAAAGGAAAAAAAAACCATGTTTTATATTTTGTGTTGAGACTTGCTGCTTTGGTATTTCTGTGTGCCTTAGAGTGCAATCCTAAGCAAAGGAAACTCCCATGATGGTATGCAAAAACATGCAAATTGATCTGGATCCTGGCAACTACACATTCATTAATAGGCAGTGTTTTATGTTTCCTATGCTTCCATTAAAAAAAAAACCCTTGTTTTTAAAACTGTTTATAAGGATGCATCTCAGGTCTGATTATAACATATAGTTCCTGACATTTAATGCCTTCACTGGCAGGTAAAAGCTGCTAGTGTGCAGTCACAAAGTTGCTCAGTTACAGCATTTGAGCTAGACATCAAATGGCAATATCAAGGCAACCAAAGGGCTCAATCATGTCTGCCTGGCTGGCAATCATATTCATGTCAAAGATCTCAGCATTCTGCTTCTGTTTAAGTCTATCCCCACATCTTGAGGACAGGTAAATTAGGTTAAGAGTGTGACTGGCCCAAGGTTATCCAGCAAGCTTCCATGGCAGATTGAGGATTTGAACTCGGATCTCTCAGACCCTAGTCTGAAACTCCAACTACTGCGATACACTGGTTCTTTCTGTGTTTTTGTATCTACGCACACTGAGACTAAGGTGGGAAGCAGATGCTGGATGAATTCTTCCCACTGTCCTCACTACAACTGATCAGTGCTCTTCAATTGTCTCTTAAAATGCATGAGAGCTGGTTTGCTATCGAGAAAAAGCCATGGAAAAAAATTAGGGGGGATAGTAAAGGGGGGGGGGAATGAAGTTTCACGGCCAGTGCTTTTTGAAAATGTTAATCGTATTGAAAGGCAGGCAGGCAGGCTGTGTGAAACTGCTGGCTTCATATGGCATCACCAGTTGTGTACATGCTGTACCCAGGCTCTCTCTGTCTGTTGATGAAAATACAATTCCTAAATTGAATTAAATACAATGGAAGTGATGCAGTGTAATGTTTAAAAAAGCATAGACAAGAGGGATGCTGTTTTCCAAAGAGATTTTTTTAAAGATATGGGGGAATCAATGAGGCAGAGAGATGAAGAGCACTTGTTCCAGATGGCAGAATCTTCCGGGAAAGGATTTGCACATAAGACCGCTAGATGTGACAGAGAGGAAATGGGCACGAGATGAGATGAGGGAATCCAAAGGGGCACCAGAGAAACAAAGCATGGTACGGTCCACTGACTCAGGACCCTAGAGAATGACGTTCCACTCCTAGTCTACAACTGCCTTGCCATTTGACCTTGAGCAATGTCTTTGCTTCTGTTCCTATGCCCTAATTCAATTATGAATTGTTCTTTGCAGCGTATGGTACAATGCAGCATTGGCCTAAAGTAAAGGACTACAAAATACAGACCTAAGAAGGTGTCACTGAGGAAGGAAAGAGTGATGGATGCAACTCTCCAGGGAGAAAACAAATTCCTAGTATCATTGAAAGCTTATAGCTTCCTTCAAAATGCTTCAGGTGTCTCATCCAAGGAGGAACCCTTAAATTTGCTTTTTCTTTTCTTTTTTGCTTTAAGAAAAAGCCAGTGTCAAATAATGCTGGACCAAATTTTCAGGTGAAAATTCCTCTTCTGTCCAAAAATCCTCAATCATATCTTCTCTCTTTAAAGCAATTGCTTTAACCAGGATTGTCCATTGACAGCAATCCCCCACTTCTATCAAAGGCATTTAAATCATATTGCTGGTGGTGGAAAGTGCCCTCAAGTCAGAGCTGACTTATGAAGACTCCTGGTGAGGTTTTCAAAGCAAGAGACAAACAGAGGTGGTTTGACATTATCTGCCTCTGCAATCCTGGTCTTCTTTGGAGGTTTCCCATTCAATTACGCTTCTTAGCTTTTGAAATCTTTACTTACTTTACTTTATTTGGTATTTAGCCCGCCCTCCCGACAAGTGGGCTCAGGACGGGGTACAACATTCATAAAATACATAATTGTATAAATACAATTAAAATCATATCATAAAACCATAACTCAGATGGCCTATTGCACATTTCTGTCCTCAAATACAAAGAGGGAGACACCTGGATGGACGGGATGTCATTGGGTAGGAGAAGGTGATGGGAGGCTCAATGATGGTCCTAATACTGGCCTCAACCATATGCCTGGTGGAATATCTGTCTTGCAGGCCCGCTGAAATGATACCAGATCTTGGCGAGCCTGACTGTCTTCAGACAGAGAGTTCCACAAGGTTGGGGCCAGGACCAAAAAAGCCCTGGCCCTGGTTGAGGCCAAAACTGATATCAGCTGATGATACCAGGCTTGCCTAGGATATCCAGGTCAAGACAAAATTTCCCCAGTCATAAATGGAAAAGAGGGCCCTTTGATAAGATACACATGACCTCACAATGGAAAGGGGGCACAAATGAAGTTGCCTTCTACTGAATCAGAGCCTTGTCTATCAAGTTCAGTACTGTCAACTTTGACTGGCAGTGGCTTTCCAGGATCTCAGGAAGAGATACATCACATCACTAATTGCCTGATACTTTTAACTGGAGATGCTGGGAACAGAACCTAGGACCTTCTGCACTATCACTGACCCATGGCCCCACAACTAGACCAATGCTCACTGTATTGTGTTAGTGATGCTATGGACATGCCAGTTCAGCATGAAATGGTAGGGAACATGGGGCCAATTGCCAATGTGTTCCTTTTCCTCTCTCAGAATAGTTTTTCTGCCTTTATGCTCCTCCAAGTTGTTGAAAGGTAGAAATTTTGAAACAACATGGACATGAAAATCAGTCCCTCCCCCAGTTCAGGTCAAGTTGCAGCCAAGAAACCACTGAGTCTCCATCAAACTTCCTTGCATCATCCCCCAATCCCCAATAAATTATGTCCAACTTCTCAAAACTCTTTGATCATTCTCTAAAATCTCACAGTTGTTTTGTTTGACAAGGGAGCACAATCTTTCCTTCAAATGTTGCTTGAGTCAGCATTTTGATGGTACCTCTCAGCCAGCAAGGCTTTCCCTAAGAAATGAAAAGTTAATCCCAACCCATATAAAGGGTCTCTTATACTCTTTCCATTCTAATTGAAACTCAGCTGGACGCTTTGCTATTTAGTAATTCATCACTAACCTCCTATTCCTCTTTGTCGAATTCACATACTACCATGCTAATATTAAGGGTTAGCACCTCGGTTGATCCCTGTTAAGTTTCTCTGTGCCTCACAATGAACTCTTTTAATTAACTGATGTTATCCCTTAAATATCTCAGTTCCTGCTGATCATCTTTGATATTCAGTTCAGGCTGCATTTAGTGCAAGTTTATGCATGCTTACTCAGATGGAAGATTCACTGAACTCAATGGGGCTTACTTGCTAGTAAAGGGAGTTAGGATTACCCGTTGACAGCCTTCCTCTATTTCCACTAAATGCATATTCCAAAACATTTTAACAACTGTCTGACACCAGCAAGCCCCATGGGAATTATGTTGATCTTTTGGCTGACTGCCAGAAGTTCCTATGGTTGACTGAGGAACTAGTTGAAACTTTTGCTGTCTCATCTTCCATGATACTTTTTCTCTGCTCTTGTCTTGACATGTTGCTTAACATCTAAGACCTAAAAGCACCATTTTAAGCAGAATTGGCCCATGGATTTCAACAAACCAGAAAGATGTCACTCTCTTTAGGATTCCTTTGTAAACCAAATATGTGAAATGGTGCCATCTAGCCACAGATTTTGCCCATTTCAATTGCTGCAGAGAAAACAGGAAACAACTTATTTCTCCTATTTTCCTGCCTGATTTTCCTGCTGTTGAATTTCTCATCCCCGCTGATTTGATTCAAAATGTCCATTTTATTGTTGCTTCTCTTGTGCAACAAAATGCACATTCTCCCACTCCTGGGACAGAACACAAAGTTCCAGTCCTGGCAAAAGATCCAAAAAGTGGCAGAGGGGAAAGCTTATGCCACTCAAGTTTCTTTTAATCCACTCCTGTAGAGCCTCAAAAGTATCCAACATCTTATAGTTTTCCAGCAAGTGCGTGTCAGCATCTGTAAATACCACTTTAATGGCAAAGATAGGTTGCAAGAAATACAGGGCTGCTGCTGAAAATTGTAACCATGTGTCAAGACGTCTCGTCATAACCTGTAATATAACTTATTTCCTCATCTAAAATCATTATGCTGTGTATTTTCCCAAAGCAGTTCCAAATTATTGGCTGTTACTGCTAAGGGCAGGGAAATGCACAATGTAATGATGGGAAGTTATAAGGCGAATTCTACTCTTAGCTACAAAAGGTGGGGGAGAAACTCAGCACAGGGCTTGCATTTTTGACAGCAGACCTATATTTCTCGTAACATATTTCCACCCCCATAGAATAATGCCACAGAGAAAGCAAATACTGTGAAAAATGGTGGTACTGTGACAAAAAAAATGTCAAAAATCATCCCCATGTATTGCTCATATATCATTACTGAAAAGCAGTTTATTTTTACAAAAATATGAGTTGAAGGTAAAATGTAATTCTAGGAGTCTGGTATATAGACAGACTCTCAATACCCTCCTCAAAGTAATGCATATCCACAAATTCTCAAAAGTTTTTATAGAGATCTATATATTTTCTGTTTTGATTAGGAACGCTGTTGAATTACTCATCCCCGCTCAATTTGATTCAAAATGCCCATTTTATTGTTGCTTCTCCACTGCTTGAACCAAGCCCATGAGCTTTGTATATTTGTGCCACTTTCTGTTTTCCAAAGTCCAATTTTTTCCCTGTAAAACACATGCATTTTTCAACAGAACTTGGCAATAAATCATCATTATACATTATGCAAATATTATATTATAAATGTTGTGAATTGTATTGAAATGCATATACATTGCTTCAAGAAAGCAAATGAATGATGAGCCCCAGCAATTGCAAGCGCTTTGTAACGGGCAAGTTTCCCCTTCACAAAGAATGATTTACACATGATTATAGTTTCTTGTTCAGGTTGAATTTATTTATTTACTTCATTGACACTCAGATCCAAAGTAGATTACATTGTTTGCATCTCCTCCATTTTATCTTCACATCAGCCCTGTGAGATAGAGGAGGCTCAGAGTGTATGAGTGGCCCTAGGTCACCCAGCAAGCATCTGTGGCAGAAATGGGATTCAAACCTGGGTCTCACAAATCCTTGTCAGATACTCTTAACCACTACGACAGACATTCTCTGAATGAAAGTAGTTGCTTCCATCAACTAGGTAGCACCTTCCTTACTTTAAATGACTAAACTCTGAAAAAATATGTTGTTTGCTAATTCACCTTCACCTTTCCAAGCTTCCAAAGAATCCGCTGTCCTATATATGCAGGGGTCATTTAGTAGAAAAAGAGCTGGAGGAACTCATTAGCATATGCCACACCCCTTGCCATCACCAGAAATGTGTCATTAGCATAACTGATTTGCATGTGCCACACCTCCTGACATCACCTATCCTGGCTGCTTTCGACCCAATCCTGGCCATTCAGGGTCGAAATTGGGCCCAAAATGGCAAAAAGGGGCTGAAAATGGCCAAAAGGGACCCCAAATGGTCAGGATCGGGCCGCTGCTGAACAGGACAGTGATCCACCACCCATCAGAGGTCCAATCCAGGCCGTTTCGGGCCCAAAATGGCCGAGAGTCAGGTGGGCAGGGCCACCTGACATGTGACCTCTTTGGGGAACTGCCAGAACTGCGTTCCTGTGCATTCCCTCTCGAAATGAGCCCTGTTTATATGTATCTTTAACATAGGAAGATTGTTCTTGATTGCCTTCCCAGATATACCCTGAGAGGATGTTTGCAATGCAATTTTCAAAATGTTCTAATTTTTTATTTTAGTCTCACCATAACACCCACAGCAGATATTGTTCCCTCTCTAAGGCTACAGCCCGAAGCATACTTATCAGGATATAAGTGTCATTGAACTCAATGCGACTTACTAAACATTTTTTTTTAAACTTGAAAATATCAAGCAGTTAACCTTGGATAATTAACATAGTATTTAACTACCACCTCTTGTCGTAATGATTGAAATCACAAGGGATGCATCTTCTGCATTTCAAAATTAATTTGTTCATTTATCTCAATGATCTTCTAAATTTATTGAAGTAATCTCCTAGAATGTTATTTTAATACAATTGCAGCCATTCATAACCATTTCTTTGTCGAGAGTTCTCAAATGTTAATATTAAATAAAGATTTTCAAGGTTAGACTGTATTCTTTAAGCACTGCAGAATGCTAACATTGATTGATCATGGACAGAGCTCAATCTTTTCTTTAGAACTTTCTTTAGAACAGGTCAGTCTCTTCACAAAAGAATAAATGAACATTAAACTGATATCTTTACTTTAATGATACTGCTCATACAGCCTATTCGGCTCTGAGCAGTGCCACACTAGAATTAGAGTTAAAATAGGAAAAAGTCTTTTAATATATCATCTGTATACTATTAAAAATCTAACAAGTTTTTCCCTAAACCGATTGGGAGAGGAACTTGGCTACTGCTAAAGTGGTATTAAAATCCACCCCTGCTAAAAGGAGCCTCAAATTGTCCTCTACCTGGGTCCTGGATACAGGGCTTAATCCATCTGTCTCTTGCCGCGTTTAGAATATTACATTCAAATAGACAGTGTTGAAGAGTGGCTATTTGGCCAGAGCCACATTGGCAGAGTCGCTCAGAATAGGGAACCCTATTTAAACGTCCCAGCAACTCTCCTGATGGAATGACATTCAATCTGACTAACATAAATAATCGTCGATAACATGGAACTGTCAAGAAATCAAAATAAGCTGGAAGAAATTATGGCAATGTTAAACCCAAGTATATTGTTGAGCATACTCTACATGCTCTTATCATAGTACTTCTGTAATCCAGTTGACTCAGACAACCTAAGATCGAGGAAAGAGCTGCTGAAGGCCCTTGTTCTGTCAGATTATGAGGGTTAATACCCAAGGCCTGGACATGGTTTTCGATCAATTTACTTCAAGGCCTTTGATAAGAATCGGTTTGTAGCAAATGCGAATAGCCACTTGATTCCGTGGAGAACAGGGTTTTAATCCAAAACCTAAAAGTTGCCGCCCATACCCGTACTTCAAAGGACCTAAGTCCTAATTCTGCCCTCAATGATACTCCAGCTACACAGTTAGGAGGAGCACCAGTAATTTTCCAAATGATGGAGGAGGGAGTCAATCAATTCTCCGCAGACTTCAACCCACACAGGTGCTCCATATAAGAATTGCGAGCCTACTTTACTATTAAAGACAACAATGGCAGCTGGGATGTTAAACTGATATCAAAAATCACAACATTCAAAAACCTGTGGGAGAACACTTTAATCTGCCTGGCTACTCCATCACTGACCTAAGAGTAGCCATTCTCAGGCAGAGAAACTTCAAAGGAAAATTACAACTCAGGATTGCTGAAACTGAGTTTATTTGCAAATTTGGTACAAGGGATCCCCCAGGGTTGGGACATAAGATTTTTCTCGCATTGTGGATGCTAATTTTACACACTTCACACCCATCTTATGTCTAGCTAATTACAACATGTATTATAGCCAGCTTCCCGACAATCTAATTTTAAAGACTCTTACCCTTTTCCACTCCATGTGTCTGACAAAGGAAGCTTTGACTCTCAAAAGCGCACACTCCAGAAATCTAGTTGGTTTCTATTTGAACCTGAATCTTGCTCTTCTACTACAGATGTACATGATTACCCTCCTGAAACTATCTATAGAACTTTTGTTTGTGAATGCTTAACACTCTCTCTCTCTCTCTCTCTCTCTCTCTCTCTCTCTCTCTCTCTCTCTCTCTCTTGAAAATGAAAGGGATCTTTATCTGCACCAGTGCATTGTCTGCATTAGAGATCAAAATGAATGGCAAATGACAGTATGAACATATTTCACTGGAAGTAAATCAAGGTGGGTAGCCATGTTAGTCTGTCTGTAGCAGTAGAAAAGACCAAGAGTACAGTAGCACCTACAAGACTGACAAAATTTGTGCTAAGGTATGAGCTTTTGAGAGTCAGAGCTGAAGAAGTGAGCTGTGCCTCACGAAAGCTCATACCCTACCACAAATTTTGTTAGTCTTATAGGTGCTACTGGATTCTTGCTCTTTTATACTACACTGGAAGGTATTGTGTTTGAATATCAGCTTTTTTCAATGGGATGTAAGGCATGACTCAAACTTTCCCACTTTCAGTCTGACCATTGCCGTAAATTCCTTCGCTCTCATACATAGTCCCAAACAACCTTCTCTCCATCAGTATCACCAACAGCGGCCTGTTTTCATGACCTTGCCTTGGGAAGGTGAAAAAATTTGGCTCTATATATGGGAGGCACATATGGGCCTCCCTCCCACCGCACGTAATCTATGGGGACATTGGTGTACTTACGTGATTTCTTGGCTGAGGATCAACTGTGAAAACTGAGACAGAAGCATTCCATCAAATCCTATGTATGTACGGAGAATGAATTGTGTTTGTGTTTTTCAAACCTTCCAAATATGACTTTTTTCATATTTGGTCCCTCCACCCTGATTTTTTTCTCTGCTGATTCTGATGAGTGATATTGTCTGAATATTAAAATATTTGACACCAACCTTTTGAGTATAATAGTTGACCTTTAACAGCTGATATTTGATAGAGAGCTGGGAGCACGTCCCCTTCTGTCTTTGGCAGCACTCCCATCTTGCCTCTGAAGTTGGTCCCGACCGAGGGCATGATGACCTTGCAAAACATGGAATTAAGTGTTGCAGCTCGTCTGGGGAATCTGCGGGAAAAGCAGAATACTGGCCCCCTTTGTACAAGGGGAAATCCCTAGCAGTCTTGCAATCTTTTCATCATATCTGTTCCTTTCTCTTATTTTAAAAGCCTCGAAGGTATTTCCAAAGGAATGACGACTGTTGTTATATCCTCCATGCAGAAAACAGTTTTGGGAAAACCAATATGATACAACCTGGACAAAATAGTCTTCTCCTAAAACAACAAAAAGCATAGTAAATGCAACAAAGAGAAACAGAAGAAAAGAAGTAATCCAAAGTCTGGAATGCCATGATGAGATAGCACTTTAATGGCAGAGCTATAGTATGCTGAATCTTCCTATTCAATTCCTGCTTTTACATTTTTTTCTGACTCTTGTTTCACATACAACAAATGGCAACACTGCCAAATGGCTTCTGTTATGGCAAAGACTGGACAATGTGTATCCCTACCCACTTCTCTCTCTTCTCTCTCTCTTTTCCACTCGCTTTTACGTTCAATCACAGCACTGACATTTTGCGAGCTACCGATCTCTAGTGGAATCAGCTCTTTATGTTAGCCATTTCCGTAAAGATCAATATGCTTCAGTATAAAAATAGTAAGTCAGATTTTATATTGCAGACACCTGTTCTGTTCATCCTTCTGTCCTGAATATCAGATACTGTGGCCAGTAAAATATATACATACAAGAACATCCGGCAAGCCAAGGCATGGCTTGTAGATGTGAAAAAATAGTGGTACGATGCCATCTACCTGTTAGTTTTGAAAACTGCTAGGTGATTGGAGATTCATTTTATAGAAGCCTACATGTATGGGGGTGTAAAGTTTTATAGGAGCTGGTTGGTGTTGCACAGTGGTGACTAGATGCAGCTGGCTGGTTTGAAACTTCCTTCTGCCATGAGGTCGCTTTGACAATCTCCTCTCTCTGTCTCAGTGCTCTGTTTGCAATATAGGGATAATAATACTGGACTACCTTACAAGGTTATTGTAAGGTTTGGGAGTGGAGAGTGCCCTCAAGTCACAGCTGACTTATGACAACCCCCTGGCAGTTATTGCAAGGATTATAAGATGATTATCTGTGAAATGCTTAAAACACTTGAAAGCACAACACAAAAGCAAAGTAATTTTTATTATTCAAACGCCGACTTTATTGGATGCTGATTGTGAAGTTGTTGCGAGCCTTTAAACATGGGACCAGGGTTGTCCTACATTTTGAGATGAACAAATTAGTGGCTTTATGTTGAAATCCGAAATTCCATACATGAATCACTCACAATTCAGACATGATAGAACATATAGAGGCAGAAGATCGGTGCAGGTACATTGAAGCACTTTTGGCCAGGCTATAGTTTTCATGATACTTTATATGAGATGATAACTTAAGTAGGGAGATAACCAATCTAAAATAGCAAATGAAGTTAAATGTCATTAAGTGAAGGTGAGGCACACTGAAACAAAAAAAAATCCTAACTTTAAATATATGCGGATGGGTTTTGAACTGTCTGGATCAGGCAAGTGATAGCTTATGTTTAATTGTTCTTTAATGGCTCAACTTGTTCTTAATTTTTCAACTATGCTTTTAGTATATAAATAAATAAATGCATTACTTCTTAGAGATCGAAATTGAATTTTCATCTTCATAAAAGAGGAATTAATTCTAAACTGACTCTAATTCCTAAGAAGAGGAATATAAAGTGATTGCTAGATTTCAGGGAGAAATTTAGCAAAAAGGAATTAAGAGAATTCCACTTAACAACCCTAGTTTCAGCCCATGCTTTATCAACAGCAAGACTCTCAACTGGGAAAGCACTCCAAGTATAAATTTCTAACTTTAAGCAGGCCTCTGTAGGAGCTTTCAGATTCAATCAGTATCGTAAGCACCATATCCTATCTTCCATCACACCCAAAAGGCTGTGTGAATTATTCCTTAGTGAGCACCTCAGGAATGCCGTTTGCTGTTTGTAGCTGTTTAAAATCCATCTGCGTGTGGTTCTCAGAAACGGCATCGTACGGAAAGTCAGGCAACTGAATGCTCCAGTTTATTTAATATTTTTTTCTCAAGTTAGCTGACAAGTTCTTTGTTCTCTGACAAATACAAGAAATGGACCACGTCACAGCTGTTTGCAAAGAGCCAATATAGGGGTCTGAGTTCTGGGACAGTACTGAGGAGTCCTCCTAGATTCAAATTCTACACAGCTCATTGGTTAACTTTCAGCCAGTTACCCTTCAGCCTCACCCACCTCACAGGGTTGCTAGGAGGAAAAAATTGAAGGGAGAGGTGTGTTTGAAACAAGAAGCATGTTTGTTGAAGTTACCCTTCAGTTTCACCACGGTTGCTCAGAGGCAAAAATCAAAGGATGTTGCCATCTGCAGCTCCTGAGAGAATTTTTAAAAAATGAATTATGGTATGAAAAATCACCACGTGAGGTGATTCTCAGGGGCCAAAAAGTACATGAAAGACAAACTCTGTTTTGGCTTGGCACTAAATGTTACTACCTAAATGCCGAATCAGTGGACAGTACACTGAGGCTTGAAGGTAATGGGCATTTTAATAGGCATTCGTTCCCTTGTGTCTAACGCTTACAGCTAAACTACAACCAGGCCCAGGAACAGGGTTACAGTCACTATGGAAACCAGTCCCTTCCTATCTTTGCATTTGGTACATCTGTCTTATTCTGTCTGCAGCTCTCAAAGAGAGAAAAAAAACCCTGCTGTGATATAACACAGGATAATAGAGAGAAATAAACAGAGGAGGAGATGAGAATCTAGACCAGATACGGGAAAAGGAAAATTCCATGAAACTTTGCTAAATAAAGACATGGTTTATCTTCTTTCCTGTCACTGGTACTGAGAGGGAGATTTCACACGCACCTTCTCCCCATATTTGAGAGTCTGTCACTATGGTTATGAAGATAAATGCAAACACACACACAGATATTTTAGTAGTGGGAAGACAGAGGGTTATCATTTTGTTATGCTTTGTTTCATATTAGCTTCCATCGTCTTAAGCTGCAGTAACAGCTGAGAGTGACTAGGGAAATGTGACATGGACGGGAGAATGCAGGTGCCCAGTTATTAAGATCAGGTAATGATCATACTATATTCAGTACTGGAAAAATAATAACGACCTTTAGCATTTATACGGCACTTCAGCATTTCAAAGCATTGTGCAAACATTAATTCATTAAGTAAGCATTCCTTGGAAGCAGCCGACATTGCTTTAGAAATGGCAAATTCACAGGCAAGTTGAACATAAACCGAATTCTCTGGTATCGCCCCTCCATTTAAAATCCCCTCAGTTTCTAGGTCCTTGACCCTGTGCTGGTGGCCATAGATCCCATTGACTTCAATAGGTGTAGCTGCGACTAAGCACCTTGAAGTAGAGCCAGGGATAAATAAAGGGGGGGGGGGGTCCATCCTAAGCAGATCCACTCAGACTCCTACTAAGGTTTATTCACTGGGAATTATTCTCAGGAAAGTGTTCTTAGGATTGCACTGTTACAGACTTACCTCTGAGTAAGCGTCTTAAGGATTATGCTGTAAGAAATCCACTCCAAGCAGCCTGCATTTGGCGGCACGATCTTAAATAGAGTCACACTCTTCGAAGTCCACAGAAGCCAACAGAGTTAGAAGGATATAATTTCACTGTAGGATTTCACTGTAGGATTTCACTGTAGGATTTGAGTCCCGTGACACCTTAGAAACCAACAAGATTTTCAGGGTGTAAGCTTTTGAGAGTCAAAGCTCCCTTCTTCACTGTAAGTGATTTTAGCTACCTCTCCTGTGGTGCTATCTGCCCTCTGTTGGAAATACTAGAAGAGCTCTTCCTTTTCTTTCTCCTCAGTGTACAAAAATATTCCAAATCTAGTTGCATCAGTCAATGCGTCCACTTTTATGCTAGGCTTCCCTATGGCAAACAGCATGTTATGCTTGCAATAACACGTTTATTTGGTAACATCCTGGGAATATAACAAAGGTGCTATAGACAAAATTGATAAAGGCAATTGACTATTCCTGCTGTGATGCATTTGATGTTATTTTCATTTTCATTTTAATTGTAATTGTAATTTTATTTTTATTTTATTAACTGTTGACCACCTGGGGTTTCTGTTTTGTGGTTGAAAAATGGATACAAATGAATGCATAAACAACTGAATGAAGAAATAGAGCCATTTTGGTGTAGTGGTGAGCACGTTACCCTGGGATCTGAGAGACTTGAGTTCAAATTCATATTCTGTTATAGAGCTGATAAAATCATAGAGTTGGAAGGGACATCCAGGGTCATCTAGTCCAACCCCCTGCATGATGAAGGAAATTCACAATTACATCCCCCCACCCACCCACCCTCCACACACAATGACCCTTGCTCCATGCTCAGAAGATGCCAAAACACCTCCAGAATCCCTAGCCGAACTGGCTGGGGGAAAATTGCTACCTGACCCCAAGGTGGTGATCGACTTTACTCTGGGCATGTAAGAAGGGTCCAAGAGAACTAAGCACTGATGTAACCCTCCCCCTCCTGCCCTATCCCTCATGATCAGCATTGCTGTCAGATGGCCATCGAGCCTCTGCTTAAAAACCTCCATAGAAGGAGAGTCTGCCACCTCCCGAGGAAGCCTGTTCCACTGAGGGACCTCTCTAACTATTAAGAAATTCTTCCTAATGTTTAGCCAAAAACTCTTTTGATTTAATTTCAATCCATTGGTTCTGGTCCAACCTTCTAGGGCTGCGGAAAATAACTCTACATTATCCTCTCTATAACAGCCCTTCAAGTACTTGAAGATGGTTATCATCTCATCTCTCAGCCGTCTCCACTCCAGGCTAAGCATACTGAGCTCCTTCACCCTTTCCTCATAGTACTTGGTCTCCAGACCCCTCACCACCTTCGTTGCCATCCTCTGGACACATTCCAGCTTGTCTATATCCTTCTTAAATTATGGTACCCCAAACTGAACATAATATTCTAGGTGAGGTCTAATCAGAGCAGAGTACAGTGATACCATCACTTTGTGTGATCTGAACACTATACTTCTGTTGATACAGCCCAGTATCGCATTTGCCTTTTTAGCTACTGCATCACACTACTGACTCATGTTAGACCCTTAGATCCTTTTTCACACATACAACTGCCAAGACAAATCTCCTCCATCCTATAATTATGCATTTGATTTTTCCTACCTAAATGCAGAACTTTGCATTTATCTCTGCTGAAATCCATTTTATTTCTTTTAGCCCAGTTTTCTAGCCTGTCAAGACCATCCTGTATCCTGACCCTGAGAGCCAAGCTGCAAGAGACAAATTACACAAGGAGGAGCATGTGAAGGGAGTCGCAATGACAGCCGAGAAGCTGAGGTTTAAATGAGATCAGAAAGCTTTGTCAGTTTCCCCTCTCTACAGAGCCAGGGAGATGCTGATTTGTTGATTTCCTCTTTGCCTCTTAGAAGGGGAGGTGAAACTGACAGGACCTTCAGGAGGCAAAAAGGAAATTAACAAACTCTCTGAGCAGGGATCTCTCTGGCTCTGTAGAGAGGAGAAACTGACAAAGCCTTCCAATCTCTTTTAAAACTCAGCTTCCTGGCTAACTTTGTGACTCCCTTCACATGCTCCTCCTTGTGTAATTTGTCTCTTGCAGCTTGGCTCTCAGTCTACTTCTATGTGCAAAGGAATCAGGGAAGACAGGGCCACTCTCTCTCTCTCTCTCTCTCTCTCTCACACACACACACACACACACACACACACACACACCGTTGACACAATTTCCTTCTTTTTTCTCCTACTCCTCCAGGGTGGCGTAACTGAGAGTGAAGTTGTTTGCTCACTACCAGAGGGCAAATGGCAAGCCTACTATGTACTAATATTGCAGCCATGCTGGTGAAGCCAATTGCACAGTTCTTTCTTTTGTCTTTGTACATGAGGTCCCATGCAGTTTACGTGCAGCGGACAGGCATATTAGCACATTGGCTACCACAGTTCTGAGGCCATGTGCAAAGGGGGCCTAAGTGTGCACTAGATTTCAACCCTTAAGGTTTAGTACAATGTTCAGTGTTAGGACTGCTTATGATATTCAATAGTTCTCTGTGTTCTTGCAAGTTTCCAGTGTTCCAACTGGCATCTACAAGACCTAAAACTTAGTGTTGCGTGTAGAATACACAGATTTTGTACAGATGGACATTTTGCACGTGTGATGTAAACTGGGTCATTGGACACACAACTGCTCTCTTCTAGAGGCTGAAAAGATTCCACCCTATGCGTTCCCAATGGTAGATAATAACGAGACCTCGATAACAAATCCTGTGGTCCTAAAGCGATAGCTGTGAAGAGAGCTGATGAAGTAATCATTTTCCTTGCAAGCCTATATTCATTCGGAACAATCATAAAAAGTTACCAGTTTAACCTGCCGCTTTATACTGTAATTAATGTACTAACAGGTTTTAGAAATATGTATTACCTAATGCTCTGCGCATTAAATAGAAGGCAATAGCCCTCATAAAATGTGCTCAGTATGCATCCCATGGAAATATTTACTGCAGAAACAAAACTCTCAGGAGGACACATAGCTTGAAAGGCTGCTAATGGGATAGGGAGTTTTCATGAGCAAATTAATGTTCTAGATTTTGAACAGATACCTTTTCAAAAGGAGGGGGATCCTCTAAATCGACCACAAATTTCAATTCTTATTTCCTTCTTGTTTCCACACCCCTCATAATTTTCCAGGGCAATTGCAAAAACAAGATCGCATTTTGTTTATTTTAAAAAAAAACATTTTAAAGTCTGACTAGACTTCTGAACAAAGCACATAGAAACTGACTGTACCGCTTTGTAACTGGGGAGGTAGCGAAATCTAAAGCCCATGTTATTCTGAGCCTCTAGGGGAAAGAAAATACATGGAAATATATTTTGCCTCTATAAATTACCTGGATACATCTGAACAAAAAATATAATGGCCCTGCTAAACCTTGCTCCTATACTGATGAGGTCTGATGACAGATAAATTTATCTGTGTTGCTGGCGTATTTCCAAGTCTAGAATATGCATTTTTTTTCTTTTCTATTCAATGGCTGAATGTTAAACAATGACCCCAGGTACAATATATTCTGCAGAGTCTAAACCGGCAGAATTTTTATTGCTATGCTAAAATCAAAGACCGAGGCATCTCTTTTATATGTCATTTAATTCCAATCTTAGAAGATATATTTTCCATCAAATGTTTCAAGAAAAAGAAAGGAAACCTTGGTGCTTCTTCAAAATGGAGACGATGCAGAAACTCCCATCAGGTGCACTCAGTGTTCAGGATATCTGTTCTAGTTGTGTGCAAAACCCACTTCCCCTGGAGATCAGTTCCCCTGGAGAAAATGGCTGCTTTGGAGGAGGGATTCTATGGCATTATAGCCTGCTGAGGTCCCTCCTCTCCCTAAACCCTGCCCTCCCTAGGCTCCACCCCTCAAATCTCCAGGAATTTCCCAGTCTGGAGTTGGCAACCCTAGCACAAGACACATGGTGAGGACCCCAGACCCAGTCCATGTACTCTGTAGTGTGTTAAATAGTTCATTCGTTTTAAAGTGATTCTTATTTTCTGTTTTAATGAAAAGCAGCCACAGGAGAGTGGGAGTTTGGGCAGATAAATGGCAAAGGAAGGGTTGCATAAGCTTAAGGAGTACTTCCTTATAAACCTACCTAACCACTACAGTCATCAGGGTTGACCTCCTCACAACCTGTTGCTTCGCTCACTGGCACTTGAAGTGCTGGCGGGAGGAAATAGATGGGGGAGAGAAATGGAAGTGTTTGCTATGAACTGATAGCACTTGCAGTGAAAACTAGAAGTGACATCACGGATGCTTTAGATTTTCTCTTTCAGTTTTCACGGATGTCAGCATACGGTAGGGATCCCAGGTGTTGTGGGCCAGCCAAGCCCAGCAGAGCAAGGGGACTCAGAGAACCCTTCTGAGGAAGAGGCAGCCAGCGAACCTGACCCAGACCCAGGGCCAGTGGAAGAGGCACTGCAGGAGGAGGCAGTCTCTGAGGGTCAGACATAGATCCGCAGCCAGGTCCCAGCCCATCAGCTCCTCCACTTCCCAATCCTGGACAGGCAACAGAGAGCCAGGCACCAGCCAGCTCTCCCCACTCTTCACAAGAGCCTCGGGAGCGCCATCGGAGGAGGGCAAGGAGAGCTCTCCAAGCCAGAAGGTGCAGAGCCCAGCTAGCAGCACTGCACCGGCCCAGCATCAACAGTGATGATGAGTGCTTGCAGGAGCAGGACTGAGACAGCTGGCAGGTGCATGATGCAGTACAAGTGGCTGAGCAGTGTAAGGCTTAAAAGCAGCAGAGAAGGGAGGGGCTGTGTGGAAGCAACGTGTCTGCTAACTACTGACCTTGCTGATTGCATTCGGAACTGATCTCCTCATCTCTGACTTTGGCCTGTACCTGAGAAACCTGATTCTGGAACACTCCTTGACACCATGAGTACTGTGTGACCCGTGCCTGAACTTTGGAACTGGACTTGGATGATTTGAGACTGCTTGCCTGCTGTGTGTCAGTATCAGGATGACATCAGGTCCCCCAGTGGGGGTGAGGGATCCCCCGCTTCTACCTTTTGACACCCCCCCCACCACCACCACTTACCTGGCAGGTGGGGGAGAAGCATGGGAACAGGCCTCCTGGGCACAGTCCTTGGGCAATGCAATGATATCACTTCACAGAAGTGACATCATTGTGCCACCCCGAGAGAACTCCCATGCTTCACAGTGGGCTGATTCAGGCCCCAAACAGGCCAAATTGTGCCTGTTTGGGGAATCTGTGAAGCATGTACAGTCCTCTCCACCTGTGCAATGATGTCACTTCCTGGAAGTGATGTCATCTCACTCATGGGGAGCGCACCTGCTGCATGCTGGCCTGGGAGGTTTCTTGCCTCCTGGACCCATTCGCCAGGACCTTTTCCCAACACCATCCAGGTCAGTGGCAGCAGGGGGCAGAGGCTGGGAGTAGGGGATCCTCCACCCCTACCAGCACACTGTTTGTGGCTTTATCTTTGCCTCAATAGGACAAATAGCAGCTATATGGAATATTTTAGTTTAAGAAAATGGTCTGATGGAAAAGGGTAGGGTTGCCATTCCACTGGTGGAGGCAGGTGAGCCCTTGCTTCCACCCTCCTCCCACCACTACCGCTTAGTGGAAGCAGGGAAAGAGGCCTCCAGGGCATGCTCCTGGTGCACCCTGACAACATTACTCCTGGGAGCGATGTCATCTTGCAGGCCCAGAAGCAGGTGCACACTTTGTGTGCATGCAAAGAGGTGGGAAAAATTAGTGCTGGGTCCCCTTGCCTGGAGTGTAACCCTAGAAAAGGATAAAAATCCCTTCCCTGTGCCATAGTCCCAAACTGAATCGGGGCAGTGCCTGCTGCAATAAACATTAGCAAATGCTTGGGAACCATGAACATGGAACTGCTGGGGTCCTGTCAAGATTGATCCTGCAACAAACTTTCACTGGATTGCCTATTTGAGATCATCACTAATGGACTTACATACAGACGTCAATATACCTAGGACGTGGGGTGAAATCAAAGGAATGTGCTTGAAGCTATTAATTATTTCCCACCAGTGGTGTTTTTAGATGAGGATTTACTAGTTAATGATTCTTATTCTTATCCCCCCCCCCGCCCCCCTAACCACTCTTCAATTGCAAGGTACTGGAACTGGAGGCACCGCAATAAAAATATCATCCATTTAATATGCCCCTGGCACATCAGGTGACGACACAGCTGGGGGAAGGGGAGAAAAAGAGGCTGTCTCCAAATCACTTCAGGTGCCAACAGAACATTTTTCAATTGTCAAAAGCCATTTTACCCCCCTCCCTTTCCCAACCACAAGAGAATCAGCACAATTCCTTATTTCTCTGAGCTGCCCGCATTAGCTTTTGCCGCTCACAGAATTTTCACAGAGATCCATGACCACTGATGCAATCAGGGAGTATTCAGTACTCCTCACTCAGTTTTCCGGTCCCATTTGGTTGTTTGAGATGAGAGTGGAAATGAGCTATGGAGAGGGGAGGGGGGTGGGATTTTTTTTCCCATTGAGCCTTTGTCAGAGAAAAAGAGAATGCTGCCTATTCACTTCAAACTCAACACCTGTTTCCCAGTATTTCAAACAATGCCTATTTTACATTGAAACAAACAGCCAACTATCTTATTAACATTAAAATGATATTCAAAATGGGAAATCAGACATGTTTATACAACACACAAGTTGTTTGGGGATATCTTCTGCTTTGGGGACAAGATGTTCTGTCAGCAAATGCTGCTAAACTGACCTCAAGGCATAATAGAATGTCTTAATGCGGATTTATTTTTTTTGCCAGGATGTAGGCCTCTCTGCATGGACACCACAGATGAGGATACAGGGTTCATTGGGGGACACAGCTGAGATTCATTTGTGCATTTTCATAAAAACTAGTCATTTGAATTTTTGTGCTCATGCCTGCAGTGAAATAGAGGTCCTCAACAAAGTTATACCCTTCAAAGCCCACTGACTTATCATCTTCCAGGAAGTTTCCCAGGATTGCCACACTAGTCAGAATGAAGAGGCAGACACCAAATTGGATCTAAGGGCCACTTTATTAACTAATTACAAAGATAACACCAGCGGCAAGGGCCTAAAGCGGTACAGGTCAAGACACGGGGTCCCCTTGGACCACCGCCTTGACCTGTCTGGGCGAGCCCCGAAGCCCCGGGTGCGACCCATCTAGTAGATGGCGCGGACCCGGCCAGCCAGGCAACGTGGTCACCCTCCTTTTAAGCTCCTACCCCTCAGCCGTATAGCAGTGAAGGAAGGACTCGCAAGCGAGGGTTTCCAAAGGCAGCCTGCCCTGACTGGCAGCCGTCAAAGCAGTACCAGGCCCTCAGGCAGGCCCCTCTTCCCCGCTAACGGGGAAGCGCCAAGGGTGCTCACCGGCCCGCACCCTATCCGACCCCAAACCTGCCATGGCACCCTAACCAGCACCACCCGTAACCAATTGCCTCAACCCATCCTCGGTGCAAGGTAGGCGAAAAACCCCCATTCCATATGTCCAATTAGAAAGGAGGAAAAAATTCCTACCTGGCTCTGATCACAGCAGCCGGCTAATCCTGCATCAAGACTGGGTGAGGAGGGTGGGCCGAGCGACAAAGAACAACTGCGGCTGGGCAAGGGCAGAGCAGCCTAACGGCTCCAGCTCTGCCCCGCCCAGCTAACCCCACAAGGAAGGAGGGCGGAGTTGGTGCCGCCTCCCTCCTTCCAGCGCGGCAATCTCCGGCACCCGGCTATAGCTGCGTGCAGCCAGCCGGGTAAGTGCCGCATTGCCACACTAGTCGGAATGAAGAGGCAGACACCAAATTGGATCTAAGGGCCACTTTATTAACTAATTACAAAGATAACACCAGCGGCAAGGGCCTAAAGTGGTACAGGTCAAGACACGGGGTCCCCTTGGACCACTGCCTTGACCTGTCTGGGCGAGCCCCGAAGCCCCGGGTGCAACCCATCTAGTAGATGGCGCGGACCCGGCCAGCCAGGCAACGTGGTCACCCTCCTTTTAAGCTCCTACCCCTCAGCCGTATAGCAGTGAAGGAAGGACTCGCAAGCGAGGGTTTCCAAAGGCAGCCTGCCCTGCCTGGCAGCCGTCAAAGCAGTACCAGGCCCTCAGGCAGGCCCCTCTTCCCCGCTAACGGGGAAGCGCCAAGGGTGCTCACCGGCCCGCACCCTATCTGACCCCAAACCTGCCAACGCCAAAGCGAAGCCTCTGCTTAGACCTTGGCGCCCCACTGATAATCTAAGGCCAGCAGAAGCCCTTGCCGCAAGTCATCCAAAAATATCCTATTGCCCTCTTCGGATAAGTGCACCCCGTCACCTCTGTAAAGGCCGGGACTAGTGGCCCTAAGTCTGGGGTGAGGCAAGTAAACGCCTAACCCCCCTTCCAACGCCTTTTGGATAGCCCTATTGGCCTTAATCCTGGCCCTCTCCAGAGCCTGCCTGCTCCCAGCCTCCCTCCAAACCAAGCGTGGAACCATAGCTGACCACATGATCAGCACCCCCGGCCAACGCTCAGCGACAATGCGCAAATCGGAATGCGCCTGTGCCGACAAGGCCTTGCCCTGCATCAGCCCAAGGTCATTGCCGCCCAAATGAATCACCAAAATGTGAGGAGGTACTTTCCCTCCTGAACCAAACAACAAAGGCAACAGGCCCGGCCATCGCATGCCCCGGCGCCCTTGCCATTCAACCACGCCCTCTCGCTCAGTCCCAACTGGGACCCGACCGCCGTCCATCTTGCTTGATGGGCAGCCCAAAACACATAACTGTGACCACAGATCAGGATCCTCTGCCGTCCACCGCTCTCCAACAAACCTAAGAAAACAATCATTAGCAACGCTCTCATTGTGAAAAAGGACGAACATAAGAACGGTAAGCTGTGGATTTCCACCGCCCCACCCGTTGAATCACTTGCGCCGGGTATCCCATAGCTGCTGCCGTGGATGCAGCTCCTATCCTAAATGAGTGAGTGCCAAAATTGACACCACATAAACCCAACCTAGCCAACGCCCGCTTCGTCACCGTCCAGAACTGGTAACGAGTCAAAGGAGTGCCATCCTGATGCAAAAACAAACAACCGCCCTGGGACCCCCTAACCTTCCAATACTCACTCAAGGCCCGAACTGGGCATAAGGCACGATCAGTGCACGGGCCAAGCTGAACCGCCAACCCCTTCCTCCGTTGGTCCGTCTTAGACCAACGAATGGTGAGAGTAACACCATCTCCAATAAAGCTCAAATCCTCTGCACCCAAAGCCCGACCCGAAGAGTCCTTACCTGATTGGGCCACAAGTTCACTGACCCGGAGTGCCCCAAAGAACGCTGTCAAGGCTGCCGCGTGAAAAAGAACCGCCTCATACTTAGAACTGCAAACCACTTTCCACGCAGCCTTAAGCCCTCGCAGGACAGCAGGCGATATTGGCTCCCGCAAGTCCCTACGACTCACCCCCTCTGTAGTCCATCCCTCTAACATCTTCCTTACCCGGAAGTCTCCCGTGGCCTCCGAAAACCGCCGGGCTTTGCTAACAAAAGCTATCGCTGCTAATTGACCCCGGATGGACTTAACCGCCATCCCCTTATCCTTTTGCCTAACGCAAAACTGTAACAGATGGCTGACTGGCACAGGCCAACTATCACGTAGCCCGGCAGCTGCCCTAAACTCCCCAAACTTTCCTACCGCTCTCCGGTATGCTTTCCTTGTGCTCGGCGCGATGGCTAACTGGATGGCCCGGTACGCTTCGGCCTCCCAAGTCGCCACAGCTCCAACGGCATCCGAGCCGGTTGCCGATCTGCGTCCGGGGCAAGCGTCCAAAAACGCTCCATCTGTTGGCGAGACAAAGCGTCCGCCACACCATTATCCACCCCCGGTACATGCCGTGCCTTAAACAAAATATTCAGCCGCAAACAAATAAGGGTAAACTCCCTAACTAACCTCATGACCTTGAGGGATCTAGAAGTCAGGGAATTGACTACCTGCACCACTGCCTGGTTGTCACACCAGAAGTGCACTGTGCGGTTAGCCAGCTCCTGACCCCATAGGTGCACTGCCACCAAGATGGGAAAAAACTCCAAAAAGGTCAAATCCCGAACCAGTGCGCTAGCCCGCCAATCCTGGGGCCATTGCTCCGCACACCAATGCCTCCGGAAGTAACCCCCAAAGCCCGTAGATCCGGAGGCATCCGACGTAACCTGCAGTTCCGCCTCTAAGAGCAATTCCTCCCGCCACAGGGTAACCCCATTAAACTCGGCAAGGAAGCTCTCCCAGACGGCCAAATCCTCCCTCATACCACTGGTCACCCTCAGCCGATGATGAGGGGCCCGCAGGTGGGACATAGCATCGCACAACCTGTGCAAAAAGGGGCGCCCAGGTGCCACCGCTTTACAAGCAAAATTAAGGTAACCCACCAGCTGCTGCAGCTCAGTCAGGGAGACCTTATGCTGACCTCTAAAAGTCCGCACCTGCCCCTTAATTTCCTCCAGCTTATCCGAAGGCAGCCTTAGGGACTGCTGGACCGTGTCCAGCTCAATCCCCAAGAAAGTAAGGACCCTAGAAGGTCCCTCAGTCTTTTCGTGCGCAAGCGGGACCCCCAGCTCCTTAGCCAGCATCGTGAAGACGGCCATTAGCCTGGCGCACTGTCCAGACCCCGCCCGCCCAACGAAAAGAAAATCATCCAAATAATGGGCGGTGTCGCGGCAAAAGGACCGCCTCTGCACCTCCCACTCCAAAAAAGTACTAAAGCGCTCAAAGGTGGCGCAAGAAATGGAACAGCCCATCGGTAGGGCCCTATCCATATAGTACCCACCCCTAAACATAAATCCCAGGAGCTCGAAATCCTCAGGGTGGACTGGCAAAAGATGAAATGCCGACTTAATGTCGCATTTCGCCATCTCCGCCCCCACCCCACACCTACGCACTACCCTGACCGCTTGGTCAAATGTGGTGTACTTTACCGAGCACAGGTGCTCCGGTATAGCATCATTCACGAACTCCCCTTTGGGGTACGACAAGTGGTGGATAAGGCGGAATTCACCTGGCTCCTTCTTCGGCACTATCCCAAGGGGGGAAACCCTGAAATTTGGGGTAGGAGGGGCCAAAAATGGCCCCAACACCCGGCCTTCGGCACATTCCTTGTCAATCTTTTTCTGCACGATGTCCTCCTTTCCCACAATCGAGCGTAAATTATCAGACATAAATGAGGCCCGAGCACCCAATGCCGGTATCCTAAAACCTTCCTCAAAACCCCGTAACAAATAAACCGCGTCATCCCGCTTGGGATAACTAGACAGCAGCTGCCTAAGGACCCTCAGTTTTACCGGGCTGGGGCCCTTTACCAGCAGAGTGCTGACCCCCAGCTCCCCCTCCTCCTGACTTCTTACCGCTCCAACCTTGCTTGGAACGGTTACAGGAGTTATAAGGGTGGGCCCCTCCACAGGAGGGGCACTCATGCCGGAAACGACATGGCTTCCTAACACACGATCCCTTGTACGTGAACTCCCAGCACAAAAGCCGGGGTTGAACTGGCTGGCCCGCTGCACTGCGGGCACTTGGGGTCTGAGAAGAGCGGTAAACCACATGCCCGCTATCTGATCTATCAGCCGCAGTCGGCTTGGCTGGGGACATAAGATGTAGCCACAACTCCTGATGCACCCTATCCCAAGGGATGTTCGGGTTCATGGCTGCACGCATACGGAACTCCTCGTCATACTGCATCCATGCAGCACCCGAGAAGCCCGTATACGCTTTAAACACAATATCCAGATATTGAAACAACTGTATAGCCCGATTGGGCTGAGCCCTAGCGATGACCCCAGCATATATCAGAAAGCCGGGCAACCAGTTGTTCCAAGTCCTATCCACACGCCGCCTTTTAAGGCGCTCCTTTTCCCTGTCGTCCATCTCATCCTTGTCTTTCTTCTCCAGCTCCTGAAAGAGCAGAGAAAAAACATCCATGTACTCCCCTTTCAATATCTTATCCTTAGTGGCCTGGGTAAGATGATCACCCAGCGGCAAGGCTGTTTCGCCAAAAGGCAAGGCAACATAAGGAACTTGCTCATAAGCTAACGCAGGGTGGGGGTATAGGCCCCATGGGCTCCCGGCGAAACCGGGCCACCCCGTTGGTAAACCAGAGAAGGCCGTGACACCCCCACTACCCCATGTCGTAGCAGCCAGCGACAACTGGTGGGAGGCAAACCCCATGCCTGCCCCCGGCCATGCCCACTGAGTACCCCCCATGGACATTCCAGTTAAGGGTGTACTAGCCCCTTGTGGAGATGACTGAGCCAAACCGGCAGCCGCCTGACCCCACGGCCAAGGCCAATGGGTACCTAAGTGTGATGCGTTATCCTTACCCACATCCGCCGGCTCAACCGCGACCGCCACAGGAGCTGAGTCATCCTGCCAATCTTGGTCCACATCCGCCGCCGCCTCCTGCTGCTCCACGTCAACTGTACCTTTCCCACTGCTGCTTTCGCCAGCCGCCGCTCCAGTTGCACCCTCTAAAATAGCCAAACGGCGTAAAATATCCCTGTTAGTCGCGTTCCTGGCTGCACTCCTAATAGGCCGAACCACGCCAGCTGCATGAGGCGCTACCCCAGGTATACCCTTAGCCTGCTCTAAAGCCACCAGCCGTTTAATTATGTCATATTGGCCCACAGGTCCCTCATCCTCAGATGAAGACCCAGCTACATAAGGGCGCTTTGCTGGTCCCTTGCTAGCAGGCTGCTTCCCTTTAGGGGCAGCCTTACCCTTCTTGGGCGGCATAACCACTATTGCTACAGGCACCACCAACAAAATGGCTACCCCCCAACCTCAGCAAAATGGCCGCCGATGCAGGAAGGAGCACACCAGTCACACAGTGCTTGCCCCCAAAGCCCTGCTCGGCCCCTCTTAACCAGTAAAGAGGGGGATAATGGAGGCCAACCCTTTGGAACGCCCTCCCCCCTTTGGGAGAAACAACTCCCCCCCCCACCTGGCCGGGCCGCAAGCCCAGCAAAAAGGCGAGCAGACCGACAACGGCCCTGCTCCGTGCCCCAACCAACTGCCCTTCCAAGGCTACCCCCCAAATGAAGCACCAGCAGCCGTCCACTCCCCAGGGACAAGAGCCTCCCCGCTGAATTGGGCACCGCCGCGGCAAAAGCCCCTTCGGATGCCGCCGCCCCACCCCCAGGGAAAGGCCCCTTCTGCCCCTTAGCCCCGATGAACCACGGCCGCGGGCGACCGGAACGCCGCGCTGCCGCCGGGAAGCTCCTTCGCCACCGCCGCAGCTAGAGGCCTCCTCGCCGCCACCTCTGCTGCGCTGCAAGCGGCCGCCGCTGCCTCCGACGCTCGCACGCCGACGGCTTCCCCGCTGCCTCTACTAGCGTCGAGGGCTCTTCCCGCCGCTGCGCCGCCGCCAAACAACCGCCACTGCCTGCAACTGCCCCAGTCGCTCGGACGCGCTGCTTCAGCCGAGCGACAAAGAGCAACTGCGGCTGGGCAAGGGCAGAGCAGCCTAACGGCTCCAGCTCTGCCCCGCCCAGCTAACCCCACAAGGAAGGAGGGCAGAGTTGGTGCCGCCTCCCTCCTTCCAGCACGGCAATCTCCGGCACCCGGCTGTAGCTGCGTGCAGCCAGCCGGGTAAGTGCCGCATTACAGCTGATCTCCAGACCTCAGAGATGAATTCCCCTGGAGAAAATGGCTACTTTGGCAGGTGAATTGTAGCATTATACTCCTCTGAAGTCCCTCCCATCCCAAACCCCATCCTCCCCTTATCTCCATGCCCAAATCTCCAGGAATTTCTCAACCCAGAGTTGGAATGGCACGGTGGGCAGTGAAAGCCTTCATCTGGAAGGGAGCAGATCCGTTTCCTTCTCTTCCACCATACTGATAAAATATGAGTTTTTCCATCCATGCAGGGATGCTGAGAACTTCAACAGCAACAAAGATGTGAGGCGAAGGTACCTTGATAGAAGTTCACCACTTACATACAAGGTGATGTCCTGGCCACATTGCTTCATTTTTAAAAAAATCAAAATTTGACTGTGCTGAACAGCTTTATACCTATGTAGCTGCTTGGACTACAGAATGATGGTCAGGTCAGTAAGGCCTTGCATCTTACATAACTTGAGAGCAAAATCTTCTCAAGCACCATAAAAGAGGTACATATCTTCTACAGTCATAGCTGAGTTATTGAAGTAACTTACTTGTTGAGCACAGAATAAATCACCATTCTACTTTGTTCATTAAAGTAACCCACCTGAAGATGTGTTGCCTGCTTTTGGAGCCTGTGCGATCAGTAGCATCTATGCACCTATTGTAGGACTCACCACTTAAGTTCATGGGCTGATACCGAATGCTGATGCTAGAAGGCACAGAGAAATCAACATAATAAGGTTCCACTCAAAAATGTCAAATGTATTTTTTAACAATGAATCTGGAAGGTAGCAGGGAGTGGCGGCTGTGAAAATCGACCTGTAAATGTGAAATCTCATCTCGCTTGTTCAGATGTTGACAAACAACTGCATTGATTGCCATGTAATACATCCATTTGACAAAGAATCGACATGGTCTGTGAACTTCATTTGTGTGGATGAGTACACAGAGTACATTTGCATATGAATTATATAGTTGATGTACTCCCATACTAATGTATATTGAAATGTATATCCAGTTCATGTCCACACTCTCTAAACATCTAAGACATAACATGAAAAATGGGTGAAAAGAACGCACTTTCAGTACCATCCCATAGCACAGACAAACCTGATTTGGATTAGTGCATTATACTGATATTTCCTGTTCAGAAGGATTCAGAAGGATCCCTACATCAGATGTTACAAAGGTGTTGGAAGGAATTTGGCCCATTGCACTTCCACATGAATTCTTTTTGGCACCTTAGTAATTATCTGAGCTTTTCCTCAGAAACGCCACATGTGTGGTATGAAGTCACAGTTGATGTTGACTTTCCATCAACATACACTAAAAATGCAATACTGGTGGAATATTGTTGGTAACATGGGAATATTGTTGGTAGCATGGGATTTGAGTCCAAAATGTATCCATGCTTTAGTGATCGATCCAGCTATTTTAACAAGGAGCAAAACACAATCTTTCTATGATTATAAGTTTAATTTAATGGGTTCCATCTCTTGGTTACAAATTATATCATACTCTGCTCTACTGTGACCACACTCTGCTCTACAAAACCGAAGGCATACAATGTAATGTAATGGTTGTTGTGGATTTTCCGGGCTGTATAGCCGTGGTCTTGGCATTGTCGTTTCTGACGTTTCGCCAGCAGCTGTGACTGGCATCTTCAGAGGTGTAGCACCTTTGGTGCTGGCGAAATGTCAGGAACTACAATGCCAAGACCATGGCTATACAGCCCAGAAAATCCACAACAACCATCGTTCTCTGGCCATGAAAGCCTTTGACTATACAATGTAATGTAATAGTTCCCATTTAGTCCTAAGAGATAAAGAAAATGAGTTGAAATCTGGGAGCTAGACTTTAGAACAATTTTAGTTTCTGGGGTTTTCCAGGTAACATAGGGTTGCCGGGTCCATTCTCATGCTTCTGGGATGCTTCTCACACATGTGCCAAGCACGTGCAGCCCTGCACTGGTGCACCAACCCATGGAACATGCCCACGAGGCCCATTCCCTGCCTTTCCCCTTGCCGGCCAGGTAAACGGTGGCGGCGGGGGGGGGGGTGAAAGGTAGTAGTGTGGCATCCCCGCCCCCACCAGGGGAATGGGATTCCTAAGGTAAGAACAAGTTTTCACCTACAGCGTGATTGTGTGCTTCCAAACAAACCGTCTTTATTCTGTTTTGAATAAGCAAATCGATTTCATTTATTTCTGTGGAGAAAATGAATGTGCTGGCCCTGAGGATACCGTTGTAATGGAGGCAAAATTTGTCCTTAAACCCTGACATCATGGATGGCTGAGGCCCACAGGTCTCAATGCAAACTACAAGCCCTTTGTCTACTCTGTGCATCCCTTGGCCATCACCGTGGTAGACCTTCCATGAGCTTTCCCTCAAAAAGAACAAAACAGTTAAATAGCTTAATATTTGCTAAAACAGAGTAGAAATGTTGCTTGTCTTTTCTAACACAGCTATTGCTATGTCCAGGAAATAAAAAAACAAAACAAAATGAAACACACACAGGAGCCCCACCTAAGAGAAGCTATAGCTTGTCAGCTTCTTCAATGCAACTGTTCAATAATATCTTACATAACTTTTATTCATCAACAGATTGACAGAGGCAGTGCCAAGTCTGAGAATAACCCTGACAATAAAATTACTGTGTCATGCTATTATTAGCACCACAATCAGTCAAATGCTTGAAATTTTTTAAAAGAAATGTGAACGCCGATATCTTGTCAGCAATGCGCTAATGATGCCAGTTCATGGTCACCTAAATCATACTCAGTGCTTTAACATTTCAAGGTAAAATGGGTGCTTTTGATCTTTCATCCTGATCTCTCGCATCCTCAGCCATCCTGTCTTTGGAGTTATTGGCACATCTGAGACGCTTTCCCTTTTTTGGCCAGCTATCGCTCACGATTCTTTTGAGAAACAAGCACAGCAAACTCCGAAAGTGGATCATTCTTCTTTCAAGGTCAAGGTAGGAGGAACGAAGGACAAAAATGGATTGATTATTGCTGAGCTCTGTTATCTGGAATGTGGTGCAAGACTAAGGTGGCAGGACTTTAGAATCGACCACTTCAAAGGGAGGTGGCTAATAATTTTGAACGTTTTTCACACAAAAAAGCTTCCTGGATTTAGAAAACTGACACATCAATAGTAAAAAGTTAAATAGTTCCCCGCATGATGTGCTAATTTGCTACATCAGGGACCATATCACTCCAGTCTTGGTTTATCGATATTGGCTCCCAGTTGGTTTCGAGGAACAATTCAAGTTTCTGGTGTCAGCCTTTGAAGCCCCATTTGGCTTGAGACCAGCATATCTGAAGGGCTTCACACTCTCTTACAAACCTTACCCTGTCACTATAGTCATCTCCTAAGGCCCTACTTTTGTGCCCCTGCACCTTCTGAGATTAGGTAAGCGGCAACCCAAGAGAGGCCTTCTCAGAAATGGCACAAAAACTCTGGAACTCTATTCCCAGTAGGGATCCCATTCTCCTGGTGGGAGTGGGGAGTCCCCTGCTCCCACCTTTTGCCCCCGGACACTGCTTACCTGGTGGGTGGGGGGAAAGGTGGGGAATGGACCTCCCGAGTGCAGTCCTGGGGCCAGCATGACGATGTGAAGCTTGTGCTTCTTCCCCACCTTGTGCAATGATGTCACTTCCCAGAAGTGTCACTTGTCAGAGTGTTGTAAAGGCCCCAGAAGGTCCAGGTTCAAATCAATATTCAACCATGAAGCTCATTGTGTGAATTTGGGAGAATCAGTATCTTCTAGAGGAGTGGCAGTGGAGAATGCCATCAATCATAGTTGACTAATGGCAATCCCTGGTGGGGTTTTCATGGCAAGAGACTAACAGGGGTGGTTTGCCACTGCCTACCTCTGCCACCTTGGTCTTCGCTGGAGGTTTTCCATCCAATTACTAACCAAGACCAACCCTGCTTAGCTTCTGAGATCTGATGAGATTGGGCTTGCCTGGGTCAGAGTATCATCTTCTAGCCTAACCTACCTCATAAGATTTTGTTAAGATAAAAAGGGAGGATTGCAAAACCACATATCCTGCCCTCAGCTACTTGGAAGAAAGTTATAATAAAAAGAGATGAAAAGAAAATTCTATCTAGGTAAGACTTGTAAGAGTCATCTCATTTCCTCATCCCCCATTGCTTCCACTGTTTCTTCCCTTCAGCCTCTCTCCATTTCTTGCTTCCTTCTCTTCGTCCCACCCCCTAAGTCAACCTAACTTTATCTACCTCCCTGTCTTCAGCTTTCCCTCCTTCCCTCCCCATGTCAGCCTCTACCTGGGGGGCCCAAGTGGTGCGGCAGTGACCACCAGCACTGGGCCCTGCGGCATGGTGGTAAACCCACAAGGACTTACAGGGGATGTCACACTTTCTTCTGTATTTTCCTCCCCACACTGTTTCCTCTTTTCCTACTAGCAACACCCATATTTCACCATTCCTTGCTCCTTCCCGTCCACCAAAATTCCCTGTTCCTTCCCATTCCCTGCTCCTTCCACCAACCAAACTACCTTTTCTCTGCTCCCGTACCCATCTTCAGCTGTATTTATTATTTACTTTATTTATACCCAGCCTTCCTCCACAATGGGGATCAAAAGCAGCATACATCATTCTCCTCCCTTCTAAGTTTTATTCTCACAACAATCTTTTGAGATAAGTTAGGTTGAAGGTGTGTGATTGGCCCAATGTCACCCAGTCAGGATTCATATTAGATAAGTGTCCAGGATCCTAGTCTGAAACTCTAATCCCTATGCTACACAGGCTTCTGTGGGGTGACTGCTGTAGAACAGTAGCAGGCAGCCAGTCCTAGGTGAGTCCTGCAATTCAAGTGGTAACATCTTGCAAGTCACCCAGTGGTTATTGGTAATGAGTTATCTCTGAGCCCTGGAAAGGACCCTGCCCCCCCCCCGTCCTTTTACTTCTCAAAACCAGTGCTGGAAGACTGGCAATACTGTTGTCATTGCCTAGCAATGGTCACTAAGGGCATTCATTTCTTAAAGATACAGGTGCTGCTTCTATTGCTTGGGGCAATGTTATTTCCTCATTTTTAAAAATAAATAAATAAATGTATTCCACATTAACTTAAAACATAATCATACAAAACCCAAAATATAACAATTCCTAAGGAGTTCCATACATCTAGAAATTCAATAGTTCTTGACAGTGAATGTTAGAAGAAACAATTTCTTTTTCCTGCAAAAATTGCACAATAGGAAACCATATTGCTTGGAAATGTTTTTGATAGGCTTCCAAATTCTACAGGCATTCAGAATTTTTAAATTTTTTTAGGCTTCAGATTTTCCTGCACACCTGGGACTTTTCTCAGGCATGTAGAAAGATCTGTCTGGTCTGTACATGGCTCCACTCTCCATATTTAAGCATCCTCATGTTGAAAATTAAAAATATTGATGGTGACGTGAGAAGCATCTACAGTAGGAAGGGGGGGATTGTTGGAAGCTGCTGCTTGAGTCTGGATCCAACTCATTGGGTCAGACCAAGGGTCTATCCAAGTGAGTATTGTCTACTCTGATCAGCAGCTGCTCTCTACGGTCTCTGGTAGAGGTATTTCACATCACCTACTACTTGATCCTTTTAATTGGGCGTGCTGAGGATTGAACCAATTTGGTGTAATAGTTAAGAGTAGCAGGGCTCTAATCTGGAGAACTGGACTTGATTCCCCTCTCCTCCGCTTGAAGCCAGCTGGATGACCTTGGGTCAATCACAACTTCTCGGAGCTCTCTCAGCCCCACCCACCTCACAGGGTGATTGTTGTGAGGATAATAATAACACACTATGTAAACTGCTCTGAGTGTGCGTTAAGTTGTTCTGAAGGGCAGTATATACATAGAATGCTGTTATTGTTGTTATCATCATCATCATTATGATTACTAACCTGGAATTTTATGCAAGTAATGCAGGTGTTCTACAACCCCTGAACAACAACCCCAGTTCTTCTGGATCTTGCGTTTAGCTATGTTTAGTTGACTATTGCTATCCATGCATTTTTGACTTCTACATAAGATTTAGTACAATGTGAGCTCTGTGTGTCCAATAGTCTGGAAACCTCAGGTAGTTAAAACATGCCCTCGCCCCTGATTTACAAAGCAAAGATGGGTTTGGAAACGTACTTAATGCTAATGTGTAATTCTATCCTTCACCCTACAGATATCACGAGACATTAAAAGGAGGAGTGTTTCGGTATGACTACTGTATCAGAACTCAATTCGAACAAACATTCTTAATTTAATGCCGTAATGGCACTGATGATGATTTTTAATGTTTCAAATTATAATGTTGCTTCAAATTTAATGTAGAGGCTATTTGTTAGGGAAGTGAGACAGAGAAGGCACATGATCAAATCCCATACTGATACTGTGGTGGAGACCTCCTTTTGCAAGCACAAGGGAGGAGGGTCAAAGTTAATTAACTCACGATACACAAATGGTTTGAGCCTGTGAGCTCAATATGTGAACTCGGAACATTAAATTGCTTCTCATTTTCAAGTCAAACACAGCACTCCCTAATGCAAAAGAATCAAGTAGTTCCATTTCCAAGCCAGTGATCTACGTAAAATGGGTCACTCCGTTTTAGAAATGACTTAGATTCATCATAAGAACTTGTGTTAACCCTGCCATAATTTCAGACGATTTAGAGAGAATATTACTCATGGAAACGGCCCAATGAAAATCCAGGTTAGATAAGCAAGCTAAGTGGTCCCAATTATGCAGTTAGCAGTAATGTCCCTACTCCCTGCTTGTAGCTGCATTCCTTAGTCAAAAATAATGAAACATCAAAGCATGGTTTCAGTGTGGGGAAAGAGAACTGAAGGATCTACACAGAATAGTAGTCTCAGGACTATCCAGTGGGTCATCATGAAATCCCACTTTGTTGGACTGCAAGTTCTTGTAGAACCATCATTTTAGCTGCCTTTGGAAGAAACTGCTGCTAGTGTGCTTGCATAGAGAGCAAACTATGCCTCCTTTCTCACTTTACACACACATTGAGTGGAGTGGCTGGATGAGAAGGTGAGGTCACTCAATGGGAGCCAAGGGTAGTCTGACTCGTTCCTCATTATAGTGCTCGGCAAGTGTTTCCGTTCCCTGAGTCTCTTGTCTGCTGCCCACAGTCCTGGCATTAAAACAAATGTGGTCATACTTTTGCCCCTCCTGTTCCTGTTATGTGGCTCTGATGTAACCTGACTTCCTGTCCCATAATTGCATGTTCAGGTGATCCTGTGTCTGGAAATGGTGCAAACAACTGCCATTCTAAGTCAGCTACGGCTGTAGTAAAATGGAATTGTGTAGAGGATGCTTTTACAAAGGGGAACCGGCTGTAGTTTATGGCCACATTCATTTTATGTATTCTCTTTTTATTACATTGTTTTGTGTGATCCAGTTTTCGTATTTCTTTTATGTAGAGATGTCAAATTTCAGGAAATTTTGAAGCCATGGCTGCGGGAGGGGGGGGGGGGCATTTTCCACCAATTTTTTTCTGGAATCAATGGAAATTTGAGCAAAAGCTGACAAAATGCACTTATACTGCAATCCCAAGGAGAGTTACTCCAGTCTAAACCATTGAAGTCAATGTGCTTAGACTGGAGTAACTCTGGATAGGATTGCACTGTAACTGTCCTATCAGACCTGAACTAATTTCAATGCTTTAACAACATAAAAGGCATCCATTAACTTACTTCGTGTATAAAATTGCAATATTTGATATATTTATAGTATTTGAAGCTTATAAATGCCTTAGTTTTTGGCAAGCAAAAATTATAAATATACCCAGTACTTGAGAGAACTGCAAGATGATGCACTCAAAGCTTGCCTAATCACAAGTTTATTAATTTTTGCTATGTGTAAAGTAGAAATAATAGGAGTTAACCAGAAAGCACAAGCTTTGTAACAAAGGTAAAGGTAATCCCCTGTGCAAGTACTGAGTCATTACTGACCCATGGGGGGAAGTAGCATCACAACATTTTCTTGGCAGGCTTTTTGTTACAGGGTGGTTAGCTATTGCCTTCCCCAGTCATCTACACTTTACCCCCCAAAAACTGGGTACTCATTTTACTGATCTCAGAAGTTTGGAAGGCTGAGTCAGCCTTGAGCTGGCTACCTGAACCTGGCTTCCGTTAGGATCGAACTCAGGTTGTGAGCAGAGCTTGAGCTGCAATACTGCAGCTTACCACTCTGTGCCCTGGGGCTCTTTTCAGCTTTGTGGTAAATAATCATACTATATAAAAGGCTAAGCATATTCAAGAACTCACTTCCTACCCTGTTGCGCCACCACAGAGTGCTGCTGTGGAGGGAAGCCCAGATGAGGCTGCAAGACCTCCAGAGATCATACCACAATGGGAAGCCCAGTCTGGGATCAGGAGTGGAGCAGGTGGAAATGCCTCCCCCCCCCACCTTCAACCAACTGGGATCTGGAGTGAAGCAGGGCCGATTCCAGATGACTAACCTTAAGGCGCTTCATGCCGCCCTCTTCCGGATCGCGATGGGGAAAATGCGAAACATCGCGTTTCCTCGCGCGAGTTTTGCGCGTCATCGCGCAAAACTCGCGCGAGGAAACGCGATGTTTCGCATTTTCCCCGTCGCAATCCGGAAGAGGGCGGCATGAAGCGCCTTAAGGTTAGTCATCTGGAATCGGCCCAGGTGACAATGCCCATTCCCCACCTTCACCCAGCTGAGATCAGGATCAAAGCAGGTGGCAATGCCCACCTTCACCCAACTGGGATCAGGAGCGGAGTGGTGGCAATGCACAACCCCTACATTCAGACAGCTGGGATCAGGAGTGGAGCAGGTGGCAATGCCCGGCCCCTCTTCACCCAGCTGAGATCAGGAGTAGATCAGGTGGCAAAGCCCCCCTACCGCCCTTATCCAACTGGGATCAGGTGTGGCGCAGGTGGCAATGCCTGCCCCTCGCCATCACCCAGCTGGGATCAGGAGCAGAGCAGGTGGAAATGCCCTTTCTCTCTTCACGCAGCTCAGATCAGAAGCAAAGCAGGTGGTAATGGCCACTTCCCCCTCACCTGGCCGAGATCAGGAGCTGAGCAGGTGGCAATGCCCATACCCTGCTGTCACCCAGGTGGGATCAGGAGCAGAACAGGTGGCAATGCCCATCCCTGCCTTCACCCAGCTGAGATCAGAAGCGGATCAGGTGGCAATGCCCACCCCCACCTTCCCTTAGCTTGGATAAGGAGCAAAGCAAGTGATAATGCCCATCCCCCACTTTCACCCAGCTGGGATCAGGAGTGGAGCAATGCCCACCTGCCCTTCACCCAGCTGGGATCAAGAGGGGAGCAGGTGGCAATGCACAGCCCCCACATTCATCCAGCTGAGATCAGGAGTGGAGCAGGTAGCAATGCCCGGCCCCCCTTCACCCAGCTGGGATCAGGAGTGGAGCAGTTGGCAATGCCTGCCCCTCCACCCTTACCAAGCTGGGATCAGGTGTAGAACAGGTGGCAATGTCCACCCTTTACCCAGCTGGGATCAGATGCAGAGCAAGGGGCAATGCCCACCTTCTGCCTTCACCCAGATGGGATCAGGAGTGGAGTAGGTGATCATTCCCACCACCCACCATCACCCAACTGGGATCAGGAGCGTAGCAGGTGGAAATGCCCATCCCCTCTTCACCTAGCTCAGATCAAGAGTAAAGCAGGTGGCAATGCCCACTCCCCCCTTCACCTGGCTGTGATCAGGAGTGGAGCTGGTGGCAATGCTCACAACCCGCCATCACCCAGGTGGGATCAGGAGTAGAACATGAGGCAATGTCCATCCCCAGCCTGGATCAGGCACAGAGCAAGAGGTAATGCCTGCCCGCAACTTCACCTGGGAGGGATCAGGAGTGGAGCAGGTGGCAATGCTGGCCCCCCTTCACTCAGCTGGGATCAGGTGTGGAGCAGGAGGCAATACCCATCCCCCATTCACCCAGCCGGGAGCAGGCACAGAGCGTGTGCTAATGCCCACCCCCTTCACTCAGTCAGGATCAGGTGCAGAGGAAATGGACATGCCCACCCCCTGCCTTCATCTGGCTGGGATCAGTGATGGAGGAGAAGGTAATGCCCGCCTGCCCACCCTCCCTTATCTAGAGCCCATTGTATTTTCCCCCACAACAGCCTTTGTTGCCTATAAAATATATTATTTGGTCAGCACAATAAAACTAATAGCATTTTTGATATATACTTAAACTTTATAACATTAAAGCATTACTATTCAGTAATGTATTATTAGCGTACACATCATAGCATTTTAATTATGTACAAAATTAGTCATGTTTAAAAGTAAAAGTATCAGCACCTTGAGTCTCTCCATCCAGAATCAATTTGTGAAACTTCTGATTCTGAGACACAAATTGAAAAAAGCTTCTCTACTTTTTCACGTCTTCTAGGTGCAGAAATGCCTCTTGGATTTAAGAGCTGTATATGTCAACAGCATGCTTACTTTGTCTTTAAAAGAGAATATATTTCATAGGATTTTTTTTTTAATTTGGTAAACCCCTGGAAAAAATGGCTGGTTTGGAAGGTGGATTCTATAGCATTATACCCTGCTGAGGCCCCTCCCCTCCCCAAAACCCAGCCTCTCCAGGCTCCACCCCCAAATCACCAGGAATTTCCCAACTCAGTGCTACCAACCCTACCCAGCAACATAGCAGACATTTCCCAGCTGTCAGGGCTCAGGTGGGCTTTACCTCCCATAGGAGGGAGGGCCAGCAGCTACAATGCAACCACAGAGAGCTGTTAAGTCATGCCTTTCTTCCTTTTTTTAATTTAAAAAAATTAAAGACATTTTGAGCCTGAAACTGAAAAAAACCCTGCAATTCCAGGACATAACTTCCCTGGAATCCAGGTAATATTTGTTTTTATTCAGATCCATCTGAACCAAAAAGGGGAAATTGCAAGTATATTTTTGGCTTGGTTATATTCATCAAGCCATCTCTGCTCCCCTCTTGCTTTGAAAACCCCATGAGGGGTCACCATGAGTTCATCTGATCTGATCACACACACACACATCCAGATTCACATCCCTATTAAAGAGAGTGGATCTAGGGTCCCCTCCCTGTGGCATATGTAACACAGTCACATGTGAGTTGTTGGTTCTTTCTCAGTTTGTGTGTGTGAGTTGGCTGATTCAGATCTAGGGTTGCCAACCTTCAGGTGGAGCCAGATCTACTAGAATTACAACTGATCACCAGGATGTAGAGATCAGTTCCCCTGGATAAAATGGCTGCTGTACAGGGTGGAGTCTATGGCATTACATCTCTGCTTAGCACCCTCCCCTTCTTAAACTCTGCCTCATCAGGCTCTGCTCCAAAATCTCCAGGAATCTCCCAGTCTGGAGCTGGCAGCCCAATAGGAACACAGTTTGCTTGGGGAAAGGGCTTCAGCCCTCACCTCATGTCACTTTCCTAACCCTCAACAGACCCAGAGGGAGGGTACTATTTGGGGAAACCTATGTGACCCTCGTATTTTCCCAACAAGCCAAATAGCCTTGGCCCTGGGACTGTTGCAGTGTGGGGAAATGGTATGGTGGGTGGAAGAGGGGAAACATTCTTCTTTTGGCTGTATCCTCATGGCATGAGTTCTGTGGAATTCAGCTGACCTAAGCTCAGGGGCAGGGCACATGCTTAACTTTATATAGGATGGCCATTTGTCCACTCATGATAGAAACTCCTACCCTTGGCCCCAATCTCTTGCCTTTGACAAATAGAGGAGTGGGGGAGGGAATGCTGGGAAAAGGCTTCTATAGTGATACTCTAGGAATATTCCCTTATCTATATGATCTTTACCATAGATATTAGGGAAAATTCCTAGAGTGTCATCCAGAAGTACCAACACATCCTCCCCAAACCACAACTTCCTAGGCACTGCCCTAAAAAAATCATCTGGCATTTGCCAAGGCAGTGCTAGTAACCTAATCATGCCACAAATTCAGTCTCTAGAATCTACTGTGACAAAAGATATCAAGCAGATACACTGGAAAGGAACTCAAACTAAGACCTGAAGAGATCGCTGCCAGTTAGAGTAAACAATGGTTAGCTAGATGAACCGATTCCATGTAAGACAGTTTCATATGTACATATACCAGAAGCTGAAGAAGTTTCTGTTCCTTTTGTTCTAAGAGACTAATTTCTTGTAAGGGAAGGTCGCTTTGGCTAAATCTGAAAGCCTTGTATCTCTGGTTGTTAGCAAAATCCCCAAACAAAGAAAACAGATGTGTTTATTTTTAATAATCATTTAACAATTGTTGAGGAGTAAAAATGGCATAAATGCCCCCCCCCCCCTGTTGCTGCATTTTTCGTCATTCCAAGGTATGGCAGCAGTACGTCACCATGCTGCCCAAAATGTTTCCCCCTGCAAAGCCAGCAAAGCCAGGGAACTTATCGTTCACAGAGATTAATTATGAAGCAATTTAAAAGGACTGTGTTAACACAGAGCAGAAGACCAAATAAACAAAAGGAACAAAAGCAAGCCAGTGCTTTGTACAACTAATATTCCAAGCTTTTTGCCAAGTTGTATTGCCATTGCTATGGCAACAACAGTAAACCGGTTCAAGCTTCCTGGGACACACTAATATAACATGGCTGTTTATTTCAGAAATTTGCTGGTACGTATGGGGAGAAGCAAAGCAGCCAAGAAAAAATTGCTGGGATTATATGCAGTTTACATTTGGGCAATAAAATGTGTTCATTGAGCTTATATTTATTTAAACTGTTTGAGGACTAAATGTCAGAACTGCCTTCTTCTGCTGAAAGTTCCAAGAAAATGCACTGCTAACAAACACACTCTTATGTTATTTCTAAGATGTAAGAGGTTTATCAAAGCCTCTGCCTCAGAATTCAAACATAAATTTTGAAAACAATGGAAAATACCACTTTGGCATGGTTAATACAATGTCGTCGTCCCCCCATACATGAGCAATTCCAATGGGCCTTAGCAGGGCTTTTTTTCTGGGAAAAGAAGTGGTGGAACTCAGTGGGTTGTCCTTGGAGAAAATGGTCACATGGCCGGTGGCCCTGCCCCCTGATCTCCAGACAGAGGGGAGTTTAGATTGCCCTCTGTGCCGGGCATGGAGGGCAATCTCAACTCCCCTCTGTCTGGAGATCAGGGGGTGGGGTCACCAGCCATGTGACCATTTTCAAGAGGTTCCAGAACTCCATTCCACCACGTTCCAGCTGAAAAATGCCCTGGGCCTTAGGTTCAGATTTAAATTTGGGATGTGTAGAACCATTTTTGCTCTCTTAAAGAGTTTCATAAGAGAAAAATTAACATTGTTTTCCCATACACTCAGGAGAGAGAAAAGCATGGAGAAAGGACATTGGGGCAGGGTTGCTGGGCCGAGCCAAACAACCAGTGGAAAGGTTGGGGGCATGTTAGGGGGCATCAGCAACATGACTGATGTCACTTTTTATTTCTTTCTCCTACCACTGCTCCAAGCTGTGATGGGCAAATAAGAGTGCCAACAGAAGACCTCCCACCATAACAGGAGGTCTGGCGGCCCTATGTTGAGGTATCAGATGAATAAGATGGTAAGGGAGAGCTTAGTTGAGGTTGAGTACTCCAAGCCTCTCTGCCTTGTAAAGTTCTGAAAATTAGTCTTCTGATGTCCCCAAAGCTTATCACGGACTGCCAACAAGCAGCAGCATTTTAACTGAAATATTTCTCCTCCTGCAGGGCCAAATTAGGCATAGTGATAGTCACAGTGCAAGCAGAGGTGGGAGCCCAGTTTAAAGTCTTACGAGGACAATCAAGCAGGATGTAGTAAAACCTCCATGGCCCATGGTTTACTCCCCACATGGTGATCTTCGAGATCATTTTCTCACAAGGGCTCCTTTCTTATTTAAAAGGCTGGTTGGAGGACAAACTGCCTGATGGACCAGGCTGAAAAGATGCAAGCAAGTGACAAGTTCAGTCTCTCCTTTCCCTCAAGTGTGCCGTATAAATCCTTGCTTATGTTATGTTACTGCAGCATCGATAAAGTTTTATATGCAGAGATCTGCTGTTATCAATGCAAATAATGGCTCCTGCCACCTCCTGTTGCCTCATGAGTATGTACATATGAATCACCATCTAAAAAGAGGCATTTCTTTCCCCTTGAAACAGACAAGTAATGCCTCTTCTAAGATGGTAGCAGCTGTCCATGGTGTTTGATCTCTGGGTGTATATATATATATATATATTTAAAAATCTAGTTAGCTGCCCCAGTTGATTGGTAGCAGGTGCATTTTTCAGCTATTGAAAGATTTTTAACATATTCACCCAACCAATTAATTAACAAATTACTTTGGTAAATAAAAACATAAGGGAAAACAACGATTAGTCTTCCTAAATGGAGTTTTAAAGGTTAAAGGGTTTTGTAGGAGCATCTACCCACAACCCAGCCACCCTCTGAAAAAGAACCCCATTGCAAGGTCATTTTGAGTATGTCAGCCCAACTATGTTCTACTAGAGGGTGAGAATTAGCAGATCACAAAGCCATCTGGCATAAAAACTTGTTCTCAGCAGATGCAACGCTTTTGGAAAGCAAAGCATTCATTTTTATTGTGCACTAAAATTAGATTTAAAGTGTACTCAAAAGCATAACTAAAACAGATTGCCCCTTCTAGCATTCATGCTGCAGACATCAACAAGAGACTGTATTTGCTGATTCTTTCCTCAGACCTTTGATCTGCTTATTATCCCTGTCAAGATATTAAATGGGGAAACATCTTTCTTTCGCCCAACTGTAACTCCAGGTAATCACGTAAATTGTTCTCTTAAATTTGTTAGCTGTTCAAAACAGTCCCTCTTCTTAAGAAATCACATCCTTTTGCCTTCAAATTCTTCTATTGGAAATCCATCTGCTTGCAAAGTAGCTGTCCCACTGGAAATAGGAGGGGGATTGCCTTAGATTTCACATCCTGCCCTAACAGCACGAAGAAAGTAACACTATTAAGAGGGAAAAAAACACAACAGGTGATGTGAAAAATCTCTGGACAGACACTGCTGATCAGAGTAGACCATATTGACCCTGACTCAGGAGCTTTGTTCACGTTACAGTGAAGACATGTACACCCTGCATATACATGCATATATCTATATCCGTTTGTAAGAAAGAGCCAATAGATGTTCACTTTATAAATGAACCTAAGGACCAGGACAAGAATAAGTATGTGGTTTAAATCTTACATTCAACTGTATATATGTTGAATGTAACATGAGAACTACTAAATGCATATATAAAGAAAAAATTCAGTATATGCTGTACATGGATTGTATGTTTCACTATTTCATGACGAGAAAAATAATGTCATCACTCCTCAGAAGAAATTTTACCTGGAATTCTTCATAATCAACATATCTAATTCTTAATGTGGCCCCATCTGTGGATACTTAGGAGACTGTGGCCATGGACTGAAAAGACAGATCTTTCTGCAAAGCTGAGAAAAGCCCCAGGTTTGCAGAAAAAATTAAAATCTTTTAAAAAATACATGGCAGATGTTAAACTTCCATGATAAATGGAGTACCTGTAGCTTTAAGAAACATATACCCTCTGTGGCTGTTGCTAGGCAACCACAACAGTATTCAAGGCTTGGATTCTATCCTGAAAAGGCATAGGAATAGGGAGTGGCCATTTCCAGGGCTGTTTGGGCCTTTAAGGGAGAACTCATTAGAGCCAGGGCTGGCAGCAACCTCCAAGCAATTTGCTACTATGTAACGTGTATGATTCACCGCGGCCTGGCTGCTTGCTATTGTTCAACAGCAAGCACTTCATAAATGCTAGTGTGGTGTAGTGGTTAGAGGTTCAGACTAGGATGTGGGAGACCTGGGTTTGAATCCCCACTGTGCTTTGGAAACTCACTGGGTGACGGTGGGCTAGCCAGACACTCCCAGCCTAACATAACTCATAGGGTTGTTATGAGGATAAAGTGGAAAGGGGGAGAATGATGTGAACCTCTTTGGGTTCCCATTGGGGAAAAAGGCAGGGTATAAATGAAATAAACAAATAATAGATATGGCTGAAGATGAGAAGTAAATAAAAGATAGGTTGGTGGGTTGGATTGGAAGGAGAGCAGGAAGATGGGAAATGTGAGTATATGGGGGTTGCCAGGAGAATGGAAAGAGGGAATATTATGGGGAGGAGATACAGGGGAAAGTGAGGAGTTCCCACAAGTCTTTTGGGGTTCCCTACCATGCAACTAGGCCAGAGTTTTCCTGGGAGTAGCTGCCAGGGGGAGAGAAGGAGGGAAGTAATCAGGAAAAGGGGAGAAACTATGGGGGCTTTCAGGGAAGAGAAAGAGGAAATTGTGGGGAAGGGGAAAATAAGATGCTTCCCACAAGTCCTTGCAAATCCCACCACCTCTCTGAGTCCTAAAAAAGAAATAGGATTTATGTATACCATATTAATGCAATTTAAATCCTCCCCCCTCCTGTGCTTTGCAGAGGGCCAACTGGGGCCCCAAACAGGCCAAAATGGGCCTACTGCAAAGTGCAGGAGCACTCCCACCCTGCATGATGACATCACTCGAAGTGAAGTCATTGTGTGGCTTGCGAGTGAAGACATCCCCAAAGGTAAGTGCCTGTTTCCCCCCTCCCACCAGGAGGGTAAGGGGACCTGACAACCCTATCCCAGGGGGTGATTAAAAGAGGTTTGGAGGGTGATTGAAAAGGTGCTGGAATTTGGTAAATATTTATTTTTTTAATATTAAAACTGATCTAAACTTAACATAATAAGCATTGGTTTAGTTACACTAGACTTGGAACAATTGATTCCAGGGGTGATCCCTGCCCGGGTCTCTAAAACTCAGATGCTAGGGTTGCCAAATTTGGGGGGGGGGTGGAGCATGGGGGGCAGGGTTTGGAGAAGGCATTACCTCAGCTGGGTATTATGCCATAAAGTCCATCTTCCCAGGCAGCCATTTTCTCCAGGGGAACTGATCTGTTTCCCTGAGATCAGTTGTAATTCCAGGAGATCTCCAGACACCACTAGGAAGTTGGCAATCCTACTAGAGGCCCAGACAGTGGTTGCCTGGTAGCCAATTGTAACAAGATTGTTTTCTTTCTGGGTTTTGAAGACTGTTACTCATGTTTGCTGGGTGCTCAATATATAGTTGTAGTGGACTCATGTTACTTAGATTATCTGTGGCTAATAGGGAAAACCCCTCCCCTATCACATCAGGGAAGAAGCAGACCTATTCAGAAGAATACTTGAAATTCAGATCCATTTGTTCAGCTAATCATGATCGAACAGAAAAGCTGTCACATGTTCTGTGTGACAAAGTTCTCTGCAACGACCCCGTGAAGTCTTCAAAGCTTCATGGACAGCTCGAAAAAAGCACTTTAAAAATTCTCAAGGCAGCTTCAAAGTTTTTAAGCAAAAGGCAGCTCTGTTCTAGGGCCATAGCCAGAACGGAGATTTTTATCACCACAGAAGGCAGCTCTGGAGACATCTTACAAGGCCACTTATCTCACTGAAAAAAATAAAAAGCCTCATACAGTTGGTGTAACTTTAAGCCATGTGCCTTGGAAATAGTTGAATTGGTTTCTGGAAACTTGTTGCAGGAATTCCGCTCTCAAAGGGCATCATTCGCTCTCGATTTACTGACATGTCAGCTGACATTTTGAGCCAAGTGACAGAGGAACTAAGAAGTTCTGGCTTTCCCATTGTCAGCAGAATGATGAAATCACAGATGAGGCTCAATTCAGTCAATGTTTCACCTGGTACATCAGAGATTCTTCAATCAAAGATAAATTGTTATTTTGTGAGCCTTTGAAAGCTACCACAAAGGCTTTAGATGTGTTCAATGTGATCCCCAAGTTTTTGGGACAGCATCAGCTGGACTGCAAAATGAAACTGGGATAAATTTGCACCAATGGTGCACCTTCAGGGCTAAGAAAGAAATCTGGATTTGTTTCACCTGTAACAAAGGAGGCCACACAAGTTAGTGTTATCCATTGCTTTTTGCAATGACATTCCCTGGCTTCAAAAACTCTTCCCCCAAATTTGAAATCTACTGTGGCAGTTGCAATGAAAGCTGTCAACTTCATCAGGTCTGAGCTATGAATCACTGTTTTTTTCAGCTTTTCCGCCAGGAATCAGGTGCAGAACATGGTATCTTGCTGTACCACACCGAAGTTTGTTATCTTTCACATGGTTGCATGCTCAATCAGGCCACAGAGCTCCATCTAGAAATCATTTTTCCTTCGGAAGCAAGAAAACAATCTTTCTGATCAGTTTGAAAGCAATTCTTTCAATGCCATATTTGGCTAATATATTTTCTCACCTCAATGGCTCAAACACTTCAATCCAGGGGCCCGAAGTTATGATTATAGAGGCATTTCTGCAGACGTTGGCATTGTGGAATAGATGCCTTGAAAATAACTATGCCAATTTCCCCACTCTAGTTAACTTTTTAATTTTGGATCCGGATATGGGGGAAAACTTTATCTGCACTTATTTTGGCAGAAATTTCTTTGCATTTCAAACATCATAAGGATTCCTTCAACAACTATTTCAGTTTCAGTGAATAGCCGAAAAAGACAATTGGATTTAAAATCCATTCATGTTTAAGATGGATTCCATCAAAGATATCTTGGTTAGAGATGGGCATGAACCGAAATACGAACCAAAACTAAGCACGAACCAGGCCGGTTTGTAGCTCATGAACCATGGTTTGTCAGATCCCATTTCTGACGAACCACCACGGATGTTTAGGCTGGTTCATTTGGTTTATTTTTTGGTTCGTCACTGCAGACAGCCTGGTGCCAATCAATCAGTTTCCTAGGCAACAGGGGATGGACTTCTGACTGCTGACCCAGAAGTGAACTTCTGCTGGCCTAGAAGTGACCTTCTGCTGACCCAGAAGTGACGATTTTCTGCCCTGGAAGTGACATTTTCATGAACCAAATGAGCCAGTTTGTGAACCAGGGGCAGGTTCATGAAAGTTCGTAGTCCGTGGTTTGTGAAATTTGATGAAACACATTGTTTGATTTTTTTTCCATTCCATGCCCATCTCTAATCTTGATTAATCTGCATAGCAAATTTATGCTGAAGCAGGATTTTGGTATGAAAAGTCTTGGTGATTTCTGGTGCTCCCAACATGTTTCTTACTCTGTTCTCACAAAATGAGCTCTCTCTGCTTTGATTCCCTTTGCAACCATTTATCTGCGTGAATCAGGCTTTTCTACTTTAGTTGCCATTAAAACCAAGGCTAGGAATCAGTTGGATGCAAGCCATGATACATATCTTGCCTTAAGTGTCCCTCATTTCCAGATACTGATTTTTTTTAATGTAGTCATTGATTTTTGTTTGTGTGGTTTTATTTTGTTGTTGTTAACAATATAAGTTTTCTTTTTGTTCAGTTTTTGTATTATTAACAGACATTTTTATCAACAGGTATTTTTGCTTTGTACCCACCCAAAGTGTTTTAAAAGCAAAAGTCAGCTGACCGTCCCCGATTTTAATGTTAAAATTAATAGCAAATTATTAGAGCACCTGAGAACCTAATATATTTTTTAAAAATCCCAGGGGGCCCTCTAAACCCCCCACTTTATTGGGAAGCTGCCACCCCCCAGATCCCTGCAGCTGTGTGTGGAGTGATTGACAATCTTGTTGGTCCCTTAGGGGTGATTAAGGTATTAAAGTGTAGGAACACTTGCTCTAGGTCCTCTGGTGGGAGGGGAAGGACAGTAATTCTGCTAACCCACCCTGCTCTGCAGCCCTGCCACCCTACAGCACTTTGCCCACCAGAATCCCTTGATCACAAACCATTAACTTTTCAAGGGTCACAAGAGGCAACTTGATGAAGGGAAAGGTAAGAAAGGTTTGCTTCTGTGAATATGGTTCCTGGGACTCACCCACTTAATCCACCACCAGTCCAAGGACAAAACCCTCCTGAGTAACCAATATCTCATTTGAAGGGGAGGGGGGAGACAATGCTTGTTCTCATTTGACAAGCATGATCCCAGCTGTCATGGCTATAATGCCTACAGGGTTGCTCCCAGGTTGATGGGGAATGAAAGCAGTTGGGTTTTTTTCCCAGTGAGACAGTTTGGTGTAGTGGTTAGGAGCAGCAGGACCCTCATCTGGAGAACGGGGTTTGTTTCCCCACTCCTCCACTTGAAGCCAGCCAGGTGACCTTGAGTCAGTTGCAGCCTTCACAGAGCTCTCTCAGCTGCACCCACCTCACAGGGTGATTGTTGTGGGGATAATAATGACATACTTTGTAAACCACTCTGAGTGGGTGTTAAGTTGTCCTGAAGGGCAGTATATAAATCGAATGTTGTTGTTGTTGTTGTTGTTGTTGTTGTTGTTAAACCAATGAAAACAAAGATTAGCATTACAAAACATGTGCAGGTGAAATAACTAAAATAAAGAACGTCAATAAAATTATTAAGGAAGAAAATGGATCGAGGATTATTGAGAGGCAGTCATATGCAATGGTTGGAGTGCTGGACTGGGTCTGGCAAGAACCAAGTTCATAGCCCATTCTGTTATGAAACTAACTGGGTGACCTGGGCAGTCTCATCCTAACTTATTTCAGAAGGTTAAAATGGGGAATAGACAACTATAGGGGTGCCATTCCCCCACCTGTGGTGGGGGTTCCCCTGCTCCCACCCTCCACCCCCTGTCCCTGCTTACCTATCTGGCAGGGGGTGTGCTTCCCAGGGTGTGCCGTCAGGCAGCCTGGCATGCTCCTGTGCCCACAGCGGCCCGATTTGGGCTGAATCACACCCCGCAGTGGGCCCGATTCAGTCCCCTGGTGAGCGCAGGGGCACCCCCAGGCTGCCCCTTGACCCACACAATGATGTCACTTCCCAGAGGTGATGTCATTGTGCAAGCTGGGAGTGCATTCGCATGCAAACAGGAACACAGCAAGGTAAGTGCCAGGCCCCTGATCTCCTGCTGGGGGACTCGGGGGACCTGGCAACCCTAGGCAACCATGTAGGCCTGTTGTAGAAGAACTAGTCTGAATAAAACAAGTAACATTTAGGTGTGTATCCCTAAAAAGTTGCATGAGCTGGCAGCAGTTTACATGCCCAAGCACACAGTGAGGAGAAGTGGTATACTGTACAAGGCTCTGGCCTAGACTGCCGGCCATGATATGTTCTATTTATGACATTTCCAAAATATATTTTTTCCTTTTATGACTTACACAATTATATTATAGGGCCAGATTGCGGCAGGGGCGGAGTGGGGAAAGGGAGCATGTTACCACTTTCTACCTGCCCCCCAAAAATAATGTTTGGATGCCGGTTATATGAGTGTTGTAACATAAAATCCTCAGATTGCAGTCTGAAATGGTACAGCTCACAAATTTTATCTGTATGATTTGCTGTCTAAGGATAGGTTGACTTTCTGTTAGGGAACCCTGGCAATCTTCATCTCCTTAGATACAGGACTCGGACTTGAGAGATTAAACAATTCCCTTTCCTACTTAATGGATCAAGTCCACCGAATATAATCCAACTAAATATTTATACAACCACTCCATCCATAATTTTTTTGGCTCTTTCTTCCTTATCTTTAAATTTGTCTATATATTTGTCAAAGCACATACTTACTTGGTCCTGTGAAATCTGTACTAATATCAGCAACACTTCACTTCCTCCCGACTCGATTGCAATTCCTTTCTTTTTATATCCTTCTTAAATCCCCACTCTCTAAACTTCAGGGATTCCATAATGCCGTAGTCAGACTTCTCTTTCAGCTTATGATGGATGTGGGTTATAAAGTATTATTATGAGGTTTTGAATGAAGGACAATATATAAAAATAAATGCTTTGCATTATGTACCACCCAAACATCTCTCTGGACGTACAACTTTATTTTCCCGTAGTCAAGAGATCTTTTATATCAGATTTGTTTAACTCTCTCTCTACTCTATCCCTTCAATTCAACTGAAATGTGGTAGTAACTTTCCTGTGTAACTGGCAGCGATACACATGTGACTCCAGTTTGGTTCTACAATAACACATAAAACAATTAAAAATGTCCAAAGTTTACTTGGTTTACAAAGAAAGGAAACAAATCCAGATAATAAAGTCACCACTCTTTAACTAGGCGGCAAGCAGAATCAAGAACATTCTGGAAGCACGTTTATTGGGAAAAGCCATGGCTGTTGTGCAACGATCTTATTAAAATGCATTGCCTGTCACTTCTTATCGCTTAATTATACCTTGTGGACTGTTAAACCAATGGAGCAGCCTGTCTCTCTGAATATTGCTAACTGTTTTATAAGGACCATTCATGCATGTGCTTTTTCGGCATTCTCGTCTCCATTGCTTACTCTTTTGGAAGCATGTTGCAGTTTCCAATATTATAAAATCCATGCAGTTAAAAATGAATAACACTTTCTTCTTTTTCTAGTTGGAACTGGGAGACTTTGTTGCTTAGTGCCGGTATTCAGTGCAGTTCAGTGGATTCTGGTGTTTGCTGTCAGTTCAAATCCAAACATGAATTGCTTAGAAGACTAATAGTTGTAAATAAGATGCTGTATTATTCAGCATCTGGATCACTGTACCTTCTTGTTTTGTGTACCAAAAAAGCAGAACCCAGTTCATAAATGGTCCTAGAGCATAGGCCACGTTGGCACAATTGCAATCAAATGAGCTGATCTCATCCCACCAGACATGTCTCAAGGCCTGCCAATTATATGGTAATACTGTCTAATTATTTAATTAATTGATTTATACCCTACTTTTCTTTCTGAGACTCAAGGTGGATTGCAATACGCACACACACAATTTGATCAGAAAGTGTAACACATCCAAGAAACAGTGATTAAGATTAACAAGGGTTAAGATTACAGAACTGGAAAACAGCAAATTTTCCAGTTCTGTAAATCCAAATTCTCAATCTTATGCTCAGATGTTTCACCCAACAAAGAACCTTAACATTTGCTTTGAATTTTGCTTTTGGTGGCAACTCTCTCTGTTTCAGAAAGTGAAGTCACTGTTTCAAATAATGTAGCCAGGTCATGTACTCCCAGCCACTTACACAGATCCATTATACTCTCATACTTGCTTAGCAGAGTTGGTCCCAGCCATCTTCTTGATGTGTCCCTGAGACTTTCTCCTCCTTTGACATCTCTTTGGACCTAACTAACTAATGACATAAAGAGACTGTCCCTTGAGAGTTAAGAAAGAAGACACTAAGTACAAAAGGTCATCTAGATATTTCTGGCATGGAAGACATCTCAGGAAGAGTAGCATGTTTACAGGCATCTCAAGCAATTTGAACAGATCTGCAGTTCTTCAGGTCATACGTTTCTTCATTCCTTGAAAGGAAAATTTGCTTGCAGTGAATTCATCTCCATCATTCCATCCCCAGAGAGAAAGATACTGAGGCAATGAGTTAATAGTTGAGATAATCATTCAAAGGCGAGGAATAGCACATGCCAAAAGCCTGGCTGAATCAGCAGAGAGGGATTGGGGGATCCAGTTTTTTAGACACTCTCTGGGCTATGTATGTCAGGTCCAGAGTTAATGAGATGTTATTTAATGTGCCCTGCAGCTAGGACTGCATTAAGAGTTCTCTCATTGGCTCTTGTTAGTTTCATGTTTTAATGTTGTTATCCGCCCTGAGCCTGCTTGCGGGGAGGGCAGAATATAAATATGATAAAATAAAGTAAATAAATAAATAAATGTGTGCCTGTTCATAATGGAAATATGGAGATTTCCTTCTTTCAGGAAGAGACATGGCCAGTATAAGAGTCTTACTTTTAAACTATTGCCTTTATCAGGTCATTGTTCCCAAATGGTCAGTCCCAACCCTAATATATACGTACAAATAAGGTAAAGAGGGAAAGAAACTTCTGTACCCTATTGCATTGATTATGGGATGTTCACATTGACTTACACGATGTAATCCACCTTGAGTTTTGTTGAGAAAGGTGAACTATAAATAAATAAATAAGTGGGTGTGTGGTGCGGTACTGTCAATTTACAGTTTCTAATCTAAACCGAGTCCTTTCTCTAGCTGAAATTAAAATAGAAGGCTAATATGGAAGTAGTAGTCATAATAATGCACAGTGCTACAGGCAGGGAGGTACAGATGAACCTATTATTGTGACAGACCTGGGCCGTTTCCAGACGGCTTACCTGCCTTGGGAACGTTGCGCCATCTTGCGGAGGAAACGTGAAATATCACATTTTCTCACGTGAGTTTTGCGCGACGTCGCGCAAAACTCGCGTGAGAAAACGCGATATTTCGCGTTTCCCCCGCAAGATGGCGCAACGTTCCCGAGGCAGGTAAGCCGTCTGGAAACGGCCCTGGGGGACCTGTTACCATAATTAAGGACTGGATTAAGCCTGAGTTAGGATGATGCATGGAAACTTTGGTGAACAAAAAGCAGAGCATGGAAGAGAGAATTGGGTCAGTCCCACTAGCAAGAAGTGCTTGAAGATGAGTCTGGAAGACAAAACCTTTAACAATGCTTTGCCTAAGATTGCCAATTCTGAGTTGGGAAATTCTGGGAGATTTGGGGATAGAGCTTGAGTAGGGCAGTGTTTGGGGAGAGAGGGACCTCTACAGGGTATAATGCCATACAGTCCAACCTTCAAAGCAGCCATTTTCTTCAGGGGAACTGATCTCTGTAGTCTGGAGATAAATTGTAATTCTAGGACATCTCCAGGCCCCACCTTGAGACTGGCAATCCTAGAGCCTCACCCCCAAAGATGGGCACTTGAAGATGATCAAGCCACAATTAGGAACATACACACTTCCATCAGTGTATATGTTGTCACAAATGACTCTTCCGTATCGTCACTGGAACATCCTTACTTCCAAAAGGCCTGGAGAACCATGGTCATTTTCACACGTACTCGTAAGTGTCAGGAAGATCGTGCAAAATGCACTGCACAAAGTGTCTTCCTAGCACAATTTCCCAGCACAATCCCCTTTAACGTCTCAATGACATCAGAAATCGTGCCATTAAATGGGATCGTGCCGGGAAATCACACTAGGAAGACGCTTCGTACAGTGAGTTTCGCATAATCTTCCGGAGGCTTTGGGTGTGTGAGAATGGCCCATATTTCATTGAATAGCAGCATTCTGTTAAATTCCACGTTCCTTGACCTTTGTGTTTATTAGGAGTGTGCAAAATGAAACAAAGAGCCAGAAATACACTCATAATTTGCTGTTTTATTTCATTAAAGCAGCTTCTGGAACGGTCAACTAAATTTGACAAACCAAATGGTAATGACACCCACACAGAATTTTGTGCATTTCATTTTGGTTTGGTTCTTACCTTGCAGAGGTGGCAACAGCAGACGAACTCTGGGCCCGTGTGGCAGCATCTTGTTTCCCTCAGTGGCATTCCCCAATTGGATCCCATGAGAAGACAGCTCTTACATTATTAATTCACTCTGTTGGCAGGAAGGGGGAATGTGCACAATGTGCATCAATGCATTTTTCCCTTGTCACTGCCCGAACAAAGGCATTGTCTCCCTGCCAATCGTATCCCCGCAAGTACAGAAACCTCCTCTTCTATTGGCTTTCAAAATGTTTGGAAGGGGGAATGTGCAAAGTTCAATCATAGGCTGCAATTTGAAAGACACTTTTCTGAGAGTAAGCACTATTGAATAACTTGGGACTTACATCTGACTAAACCTGTTTAGGGATGAATGTGCATCTTGGTTTGTTTTGCAGCACTACCCAGGTGCTGGTCTCCCCCACCCCCAATTAGCTCGCTTTCTTCAGCATGTGTTGTTTTGCATGCATGTGTGTAGTGTAACTGAGGAAAAATTCAATGGATCAATGGTTTAGACGGAGGACTGTGTTCTGTGCGATTTAGGTGCCATTAGGTGCATAACAGCTGCCCCAAAGATGCTGGAAGCAAAGAACAGGGTCCAAACCTAACAAACCTAACAAAACCCAGCAAAAAACCAAAAAAACTAATAACGGTACATAGTTCCTTGTGAAACCCCAGGTCCAAAACTGAAAAGGAACCTTATGTTTATCTTCATTTGTTGTGATATTTGCAAGACGATTCAGATGGAGCTACGGTAAGGTCCCCTTACCAATCTGGGCCCTTGTGAAGTACAGGAGCATGGCCAATACTGGATGTGATAACGCCATTTCCAGAAGGGAGCATGCCTGTTGTGCACTATCATAGGAGGTTTTCTGCATCCGAAACCCATTCCCAACCCCTTTCACCCCTGCTAGCCAGGTGATCGGTGGTGGAGGGCAGAGGCTGGAAGAAGGGGATCCCCTGCCCCCACCAAGCGACTGGCAGCTCTACTAAGTTAGAATGTTTGGTTGTTAGAAGTTTGCCACAAAGTTGTCCACCTTTTAGAATTGTAACATAGGATAATCCAATTGTTTTGGGGTTGAGCAAAAATGTTTTTGAATCAGATTGGTTCAGAGAAGGGTCTTTTCCTACCTGCTTCACATTGTTTGTGAGGGGCTTGGGAATTTATAGTGAACTGATCTCATGGGATTGACTAGGCCCTAGCTAGGGAATCTGACAGGATTATGGCAAGTTTTATTCTGGATGTTTATCACAGATTGGCAAGCCCTCTGAGGCATCTGAGTGTTGGGGAGGAATTCCCATAGCTGATCAGACCGAGAGGGCTGGGGAAGGAATTCCCTTGCTGCTTGGCATCATCATTATAACAGACAATCTGTCTCAGCCCAGAGATAATTATTTTTGTGCTAGGATGACATTCATTTTACGCATATGTTTTAACATCTATCTGTAAGCCACTTTTAATTGATTAAAATGTATTGCTTTACAAAAAGTGTTACAAAATTATTTCAACTTTGCAGTGATTTGAACTGGCTTGCATTGTGCTTTGTTTCCCTCCATATGGCAAACTAGAAGAAGGAATGTTAATCTTTTACTTGGAAATCAATAGGATTTTAAATAACCTCCTCTCCTCTCACTTTACCAGGCACACAGCAGTGCTCAAGGCCACACCGCTAAATTTAAATACACTGCAATCCTGTGCAGAGTTACTCTAGTCTAAGCCCATTGTAATCAATAGGCTTAGACTGAAGTAACTCTACATGGGATTGCATTATTAGGCGTACCTACTTCTGAACTGGATGGCGGCCAAAGTCTGCACGCTGATACTAACTAGTTTGGAATTAAATAAAGCTAAACGAGCAATCCTAAACACGTCTAATCAGAATTCTTATTAAGTTCCTTTCAATAGGGCTTACTGCCAGTAAAGTGCTCTAAAGATTGCATTGAAAGACTAAGGTAATATGAAAAAATTATCTTACCCCTCCCTTCTGCTTACTAGTTTTTTCTACTCTTCTCCATTTGCATTCCAGTTGTCCTAATTCTAAAAGCGATTGAGTTTCAGCTTGGTTGTTGTGGATTTTCCGGCCTGTACAACAACCATTGTTCTCCAGCCGTGAAAGCCTTTGACAATATATCAAGTTTCACCTTGTTTACCCTTACCCATTCAACTACAGCAGGGAGATATTGGTAAAGAAACACAGAGCCAGGTGTTATCTGCATATTGAGGAGGACGTCCTATTACAAAACCATGATCTATCCCAAGGGCTTCACATAGAGAAGGGGACAATATGGAGTGAATGCTAAGGGCTCAGTCTCTCTCCTTTGGATCCAACTGGTTATATGAGTGTAGACAAACTTGCAGTTAAGGAAAGCAAGATGCTGCTGGACAGCCCACCACTGCCTAGCCTGCTTAAGCAGCCAATGTGCAGGTAAGAATCGAAGCAAGGGAGAGTTGTTACAACTCTTTTCTCAAATCTGGGCCACCAGTGACATCTCCATCCCATAGCCCAGCCTGAAACCTAACTGAAAGAAGTCTAGGGCAGCTTATATATCCAAGAAGGACTGGAGTTGCTCTACAACTGTTTTTCTTATATTTTGCTCAGGAAGGGCAAACTAGAGACTGGACAAGAATTGGCCACATCATTTTTCCCTAGAATTTTTTTTTAAAGTAACGGATGGATTACCACCTGTTTTAGGACCCGAGGAAAGTTGCCTTGGATTTCACGGCCTGTATGCTAGAATAATTCTAAAATGTTCATAAAGCAATTAGTTAAGAATAAATTTAAACCAACAGGCCTCCAGTAGTGGTACTGAAATCAAGTCTGCCATTTAACGCTGTGTTTTTAATCCCTGCAATGTACAGGGAGTAAACATTAATAAAAATCAGACAAATAGCTTCTGGTATTTTTCTGACTGGACTTACAATAAGATTTTAATGTTGCAAAGTAAATGTCAGTTGTGGAGCTCCAAGTATTATCTAGAACTTAAATCATTCATGGATGGATTGAGCATTGAGCAGGAGACACGTGACAAGAGGACAATATAAGAGATGCCATACCCAAGTCTATGCCTTTCCTTTATTAACAATAAGTTCCTTCAAACTGAGGTCATAAACCAAACCCAAGTCTATGCTCTGGTACAAGAAATAGGGAAATGGGCAAAACTCATCACTGTCTTTCTTCCGGTATGGATCAAGTGAGAACCAATGTGAAAATGTATTTATCCAGGCAAAATTACTAACAAGTTCATTCATAAACATGGATTGTACATGATTGATTAAAGCTGATTGGAGAACTGTTTAATTCACTTGGGCTCTCAGTTTTTAGGTAAAGTTTATGGCCAGGTCATGAACTCACCCAGGTCCATGTTGAACATCACATGTTGGTTCCAGTCCATGGGTTGTTGGCACAGGACACAACAATTTTATCAGTTCTGTGGATGTGATTGAAATTCATGGCTACTCTAGCTCAATTCAAATTTCTTCTGTGGCTTCTGTATCAATTTCCCAATGACATTCTAAAAGTGTGATCGAAAAATTGTCGTCAAAATTGACACTGTTGTTACAAAATTTGGGACAGAAAGTTAGCTTTCTTTCTAATAGGACACTTGTAGTTGACCATTAATTTACATTCATGATTTAGAATGGTTGACTGATGTTGATTCAATGGTTAGGAGATAATCATTTGATAGCTTGGTTGATTTCTATAAAAGCTCAGAAAGGTGACTTCAGGGGCAGGTGTATGAACAAAAAGACCTTCAGTAAATGTTGGAAGACCTCAATGAGGGAGCCAAAAGAATATCCTGGAGGATGGAGAGCCACAGTTTGGGGGTGGTAGAGAAAAGAACTTCACTTGGATCTCCACTAAATGTGTTTGTGACAGTTTAGGTTCCAACTGCAAAATCCTGTTAAATGATTTAGAAAACAGACAGGAACATATGAGTAGAGGTGGTTCTTCACATAGTTTGGACACAAGCTGTTAAGAGCATTTGAAGCTGTAACTAGGACTTTGAACTGAGCCTAGAAACACATTGGAGACAAATATACTAGGTAGCTTTGACATCTTCATGATGGCAAGCTCCACTTAGCATTCTGGGCTAGCATCTTGCCTTTGGAATGCTTTCCCCTTGAAGTACATCTAGCCCTTCTCCTACTCCTTTTAGGTACCATGCCAAATCTCTCTTTTCCCCTTTAATTAGGAGGTGGATCTTTTAACATTTTTTATAGTCTGCTTTTAGGCTCTTTATAATTTGCTTGGTGTTTTGTGCTGTTTTAATGACCTGGCTGGATTTTTAATACTAGTTTTGATTTTTTAAAAAAATCTTAACTTTTATTTGCTATGTTTTTATGGTGTTCTATTATGCAAGCCACCTCAAGAAGATTCTCTGGAAATCTTATAATATTTCTTATAAGCTTATAATATTTCTAAATAAATATTTTTAAACCACTTGCCCCTCTGAATTGAAGTCAGCAGCAGAAAGTGTGTTACATCAGTTCAATCTGTATATTACCACTTACAGAAACCATATCGGCTATGTCTATATCTCCAAACTGAAGGTAATGGGACACATACTGGTTAAATTTGAGCCTTACCTCGCCTAAGATGCTCACTTGGAAGTAAAGATCTTGAGAATTTTGATGGGAACATAATTGCAAGATGGACTTACCTAGAGCAAACTCACCTGGTTACATGTAAGGTGAGCTCCCAATCAGATCACTTGAATGTTTTCTGTCAAAATTCATCTCGGGCTTTGCATCTACACTGCATTGTAGTGTGCTATACACTACATTGTATTGTAGTGTGCTATACAGCCAAGCCATATATTAGATAATAAGTAACCAATTTGTGTATTGACTTTCAGCTGCATTTGTTTTTGCACATTTTGTGCACTAACAGTGAGATGCTAAGACGAGTTATGCCCTTCTAAGCCCGATGACTTCAATTTACTTAGAATGGTGTGACTCTGCTGAGGATTTCACAGTAAATCTTCAAAATTTCCAGAAAAGTGGCATATATTTCATGGTCAGGCCATTGCTTTTTGAGGACAGAATCACTCACAGTTTGTTCCTTCTTTGCACCTGTACAGCCGGACACATGCTTGAAATAATCCTACATAAAATATATTTTCTGATGTTTATACCTCAGTCAGTGGCTTCTATCCTTAAGTGATTGCAAGAATTGATGTCAAAACAGCATCTTAATAACTGAAGCATCACTTCATGTAACAACAACAACAACAACAACAAACATTTTATTTATATACCACCCTTCAGGGCTACTTAATGCCACAGTCAGAGCAGTTTACAAAGTGTGTTATTATTATCCTCTCAACAATCATCCTGTATGATGAATGGAGCTGAGAGAGCTCTGACAGAGCTGTGATTGACCCAAGGTCACCCATCTGGCTTCAAGCGGATGAGTGGGGAATCAAACCCAGCTCTCCAGATCAGAGTCCTGCCGCTCTTTGCCCCCCCCCCCAATTCGGAATGAAGAGACAGACACAAGGCTTGGGTATAAATTTGGGCCATTTATTGACCAACATTAAACTTAATAACGGCAAGGGTATAACTAGCAGTACAGGTCGAGACAAGGGGTCAATTGGACCAACTCCTCGACCTGCTTGGGTGAGCACCCCCTCCCCAGGTGTGGGCCATCCATGCGAATGGCTGTAACCCGGCTGGCCAGACAAATGGTTCCCCCCTTAAAGCTCCATACACCCCAGCCGTGAAGCCCGAGGGAAGGACTTGTACAGGGGGTCCCACAGGCAGTCTGCCCTCTCAGCTGGCAGCCGTACAGCCCGCCAGCCAATCCCTGACAGACCCCTATTCCCCACCAATGGGGAGGTGCCACCAGGTGCACACCGGCCCACTCTGTCTACCCAAATCTAACCTGCCAGGGACCTAGGTTACAGTTCCACCACTCCAAATACCACTCCTACAAGACAGTACAAGGTAGGCGAAAAACACCTCTTCCCTATGCCAATTTGGAAAAAGGAGAAAAAATTCCTACCTGGCCCAGGTAACCAGCAACCAGCTAATCCTCTACTGCCATAGGGTGCGGTGAGTGGGCCAAGCTTTCAAAGCTGACTGAGCCCTACAGAGGCAGAGCTGCCCTTTACAGGGCCAGGCCCCACCTCCCAAAGCCTGGATGCCCAGGAATGTAAGGCTGTCTTTCCCTCTGTACAGTGAGGCAAAAAGTGGCACCCAGCCTAAGCATGTCTCACACGCAGCCAGGTGTGCCATCTAACCACTACAACAAACTGCATTTTCATCCAGGTATCTAAAACCTTCTATGCACTCTCCCTTCGTACCACTCAACCAATACTTGGAGGATTACTATGTGTTTCATCATGTAATGCCGTTATAATCTCCTGTAGCATATGCAGAACTCTTTCAGAAGTACTAACAACAGAGGGAGATCAACCTCAAAAATTTATGGCCATATGGCTATGTAACACACCACTTACTTGGCCTCTAGACTACCTATCTTAAAGATGACATGAATGGTCCTGAAATCAAATGTGAAGCATCCCAATGCCTTTTTAGCACATTGTGGGCACCAGCTGTTAAGATTATAACAGAGTAATGTTCCTGAACCTAATCACAGGTGAGTGAACTTCACTTTTGGATGGAAATGATGCTGGAAATGAAAATTATAGCCCACTTTTAAATGGACAGTGATCATTCTGTTTTCCGTGACAATAAAATGCCATCGTAGTCAAGAAGAAAGCACGAGGCAATTTCTAACCACCTCTTGGGACAACGAGGTACCAGCATACTGTCGAATGCAGGAAGATTCAAAAGATAGCAATTGCTAACAGCTGCAGATAATAGCCCTATGATTTCTGAATACATAAAACCAAAAGTCATTACCATACCGATGGCTTGTCTGATGTGGAAGCAGAGTCCAGTTTCAAATGACCAGGTGTTGGCTGCTTTTAAGTTACCATTGCAATGGATGTAATTGTCGAATATATCTCCAAAAAAGCAGAGACAAAATGCATCTGATATTGAGTCAGACTAGGGCAGCAAGACAGGGGACTAGGGACATACAATTCCTGGGTCCACAAGGAAGCCAGGGGAGCCATGCAAGAATAGTATTGGCTTAACTCTGAAGAGTTGCTGTAGCATAGTGGTTACGCGGCTGGGCTTTGAGCCAGCAATCTTCTGGTTCAGCTGTCACTACTGTTATGAGCTCAATGTCCTCAGGTAAGCCACTTCTCTCTGTTCCAGCTTCCCAGCTGTATTGTGGGAATAATAATACCACTGACTTTGTTAACTGGCACTAATTTGTCTAGAAGACCAGGTAATACGCACATGATTGTTATTACCATTATTTCATGTGCATTCTTCTGAATGAGAGAGTCAGGAAGGCCATGGTGGTCCACAACAGCCCCAAGTCTGACCATGGGTCCATCTGGCCAAGTATTGTCTTCTTTGGTAGCGGCCTTCAAAGATCACAGTGTGGCGATCTTTTAATTGGCCATGCTAGAAATAGATGCAGAGGACTTCTGCAAGCAATGTACATGTTCTACACTGAACTATAAATTGTGTAAATGAAACTTTAATTGAAAATATATATCTGCCTTATTCTGAACAAGGAAAACTAGTCTGTCCAGCCCAGAATCATCTGCTTTGATTGGCAATGGAGCTCCAAAGTCTCTAGGTCAAAAGTTTAAAGAGTTGAGTCTGGATTCCCCACACCCAACTTTAGTTCCCTGCAACCACACTGCAGTTTTAGGGAATGGTTGTTAAAAAATAAAGGAGAACCAAACAGCTTCGGGATGTCTCTGTGGGGGAAGGAGGGGCTCCTCTCTCCCCCTTCGAGCCATTTTCCATGTCAAAATAGCATGGGACTGAGGGTTTCCCCCCCTGTTTTTTCTGCTCCATGTGGAGTATTCTGTGCATATAAAGCAGTAAAAATGGGGGGGGGACCTCCCTCCAATGCTATTTTTACACAGGGAAATGGCTTGAATGGGGAAGGAAGAGCTCCTTTGCCAGCGGAGGAACCCAGATCCAACTCTTTAAAACCTGCACATCTAGCTTGTCCCTCAGTCTGCTGTTTTTCCAAGCTGCCATACGTGAGGCCCTTAATTAGAAGAAGTGCTAGGACTCAAACTGAGACTTTCTGGGATTACCGTCTGGAAAGCCAGTATGGTTTAATGGTTAAAATGCTGAACTTGAATCTGAGAGACCCCACTTCAAATCCCACCTCTGCCTCTCTGGGTGGCCTTGGGCCAGTCACATCCTTTCAGCCTAACCTACCTCATAGGGTTGTTGTGAAGATAAAATGAAGAAGAGAATGAGGTTAGCCACTTTGGGTACCCACTGGAGAGATAAGTACTGTGCTATGGCTTTTCTTCACTTCAAAATTGTAATCCTTCAAAACAAAACATTCATCATACTGATGTCCCCAGCAGACTAGTGATTGTTTTGATGAAAAAAGGTCTTTAGTCCACTGATACACTATTTTGGCTCCACATACATAAACACACAGTTAAAGGGGCAAATATACCTGACTATTGTGATTTGTCTCCAGCAAGCAGCACAATTACCCACAGTCCAGCAGCCCTTCAGGGTTCTTATTGACTGTCATACTACTGCCACAAGTGTCAGAACCACATTTAGAGCCAGTTTAGTATAGCGGTTAAGAGTGCGGGACTCTAATCTGGAGAACTGGGTTTGATTCCCCACTTCTCCACTTGAAGCCAGCTGGGTGACCTTGAGGTCAGTCACAGCTTCTAGGAGTTCTCTCAATCCCAACCACCTCACAAGGTGTTTGTTGTGAGGATAATAACAACATACTTTGTAAACCGCTCTGAGTGGGTGTTAAGTCATCCTGAAGGGCGGTATATAAATTGAATGTTATTGTTATTATTTAACAGTTCTTCACTGGAACATCTTTGGAAGATTTTCACATAATATATTCTACCATACCAAAGAATTCGCAGTACTCGTTGGCAAAGGAGAGTCACTGGATTGAAATAACATCTAATGAAAACACTATAGTAGATTCTTTGCTAAGGGATGAATCTAGTAAAAATGTTTTTATCTGTAGTCCAAGGAGCAGTTTACTTTGTTCAAGATTACATTTGCAGAGATGTGTTTGCTGTTATTTTTGCTACTGCTGAAAGACTGTAGACATATTAGTATCTAGCCTGAGAATCTTACATTCATGGTAGGGGTGCACACTTATTTTAAATGGAATGAAAGCTGTTTGTTTCATTCAGGGAAATAACAATGAATGAATAAAAGCACTTTGGTTTCCTTTGCTTTCCTGGCATCTGGCAGTCTGGTCAAGAGAGTTCATGGAGATCAAAGAGTAAGGAAGAGAGTCGACAGAAGTGATGGGATAAGAAACTGCCCTAGATGTATTGCTCATTCAATACATCAGAAATTAAATAAATGTAAAATGTGAAAACAAATGATTGTAATATCGTTTATAACAAAAGCTTTTGAAATGCAAAGGAAATCAAAAGCAACAATAAAATAAACTGCATATCTCTATTCCATGGTAGGTTTTTATTAAAAAAAAAAGTGGCTAAATGACCAGAGATTTTGACTTTAATGGATTTAGAAGGTCGTAGCTCTACTGCGAATTGCTGTGTTAGTCTACAGTAAATCCTATATAAACTGCATGTTACAGACATTTCAAGCACTGCCTGGAAAATCATGTCCCCACCCTTTTTAACTATTGGGTTTTAGTTAAGGCACATTAACTAAACAAACTGCATGCAGAAAGCTCTCATCCAAGTTAGAGAACCAATAACTCTTTATTTATCTAAAGAAATATATTTACATAAGTTTAGTGGAGAGAAAGAATTAGTAACTGATCTAACTAGCTAGGATGGCTTTAGATTAGACATGAGCACAAACCAGGAAAAAAACGAACCGCGTTGTTCGTGGTTCATGCAGTTTCATGGAACACGAACCACGAACTTTGCCGAACTTGAGCTGGTTCGTGAACCAGTTCATGGTTCAAGGTTCGAGGGAGCCCAAAATGGGCCCCTTCATGCTCACAGCCAAACTAAACAAGACGATTTACACAAGGTCATGCAAGTGTCTAGAATCATGTCTGTTCCTCCCTGCCCATGTCCATTTTACTCCTGATGAACACATGTCTTGTAGCCCCAGTCCATGCACATGTTGGGTAACTGGTGTAGTCGCAGTTTCAAGTGTCCATAGTCATAATCAGCAAGTCGCCATTGTAGAGCGTTGATTTTGAGCGGCTTCTGCTTCCCTCTCCTCTCTTTCTGCCCTTGGATCCAGCTTACACACAAACTGTTTTGCTTTTAGTTTGGATAGGGGTAGCATTTTGCAAGCAAAACCCACCAAATTTGCAGGGGAGCTACTCCTCACTGTCCTCTAAAGACCGCCCAAGTTTCAGAGAGATTGAACCCCGGGAAAGGCATGCTCCATGGGTCCCTCCTTTCCTGCCATTTTCTCTTTACAGTAGTAAAAACTGGAGTGTCTGCTGGCAACTGCTTTGAGGGGCTGACCCTTTTCCTAGCTGGATGGGCCAGAATAGGAGCTCTCTAGTTGGCAGAGACAGCTGCCAGTCAAACGTGGAGGCCTCAGATTGGGGGCAACCAAAAGACTTGCATCGTTGCCTGGACGATGGATTGAATGGCATCAAAGTGTCTGGCTTCCGGCAATGGAATGGTAGGGAAAAGTCTTTTGTTTCATAAAAATCCTGCCCCACTGAACATGTGTTTCTTTGACTATGAACCAGCCATTCTGTCCGAATTTCTGTTCCATGGTTCGTTTTGTACCCATCTCTACTTTAGATTGAAAGTAGGCCATCTCTCTCAGAAGGAGACACCATGCTGCCTCTCCTGGTGCAAGCAGGGAAGAAGAGGAGGGGGAGAGCAGGGAAGGAAGTCCCCCTGGCAGGAAGGAGACTGATAGCAGGCTATCTATCTAACTGACTCTATGGTTGTTGCCTTCCTTCTCTGCTGGCAGTACTAAAGGCCTGAGCAAGAGACATCACCATTCCCATCTTCTAACATTAACTTCCAGCCTGATGAAGAATGACAGACTTCTCAAGTAACGTTTTAATTGGTCCTGATAAAAGAATTACTTTTGTTGTGGGGAGGGGTTTCTGTGAACCAATGCATCCTACTGCAATTTTACCAATTCTAATGGTAAGCTTTATGGGGAATAAAAATGGTGTACTTCAAATTTTAATTCTGAAGGAGGATTTTAGCTATCAGAAGCTTTAAAACATTGCTTTAAAACATTGCCATATATGCTAACAGAGCCAACTGATGTTTAATAAATCGTTAAATCTTAAAATACTAAAAGTGAGTCAGGTTTTTAAACAAAGGGAAAAGAAACATGGAAAGGTAACCAGCATGATTATTGTTAGCTTCCCCCTGCCAAAGCCAAGATGAACCTTGCCAGGCATTTTGTTGCTGTTGTTTTAAAAAGTAGGTGAAGCTCTCCAATAACAATATTCCAGATGGATGGGAAATGTCCTTAATCTTTTCAGCAAAAAAATTGATCACAGTCCAAAGGGCAGGCAAGCAGATTTAGATGAGCATGTATATCACGGCAGAAAGTGTCACGCTGCACAAAAGATGAGGATGGAAAGCAAAATCTCATGGAAGGAAAGTGACTTGGAGATGTAATTTAGAAGCTCAGAACGAGGAAAGATGTAATCAACCAACCTACCAATTAGGACTGATTTATTGCTTTCAGTTGTAAAACCCATTATTATGGAAGAATATTCTGTCTGATATTACTTGAAGCTCACTTAAAGCAATTGTGGAAACTTTTTGTTTCAACAAAAAACTTCTAAACAGCTGCTTAATAGACTCTCACAACTGTTACATGACAGGAGTGGCATTGCTGCCTCTATTCCTCCATCCTTTGGTGCTCCAGCAATTTAGAAATACTGGGAAGGTGTAGGATCATGGAACAAGGACCTTGCTAGAGTCCTTGCTTTCCAGGCTGGTTCCCCCAGGTTCAATCCACACCACATACAATTAAGAGTCTCTTGTAGTGGAGCCAGGAAAACCTTGGCAAGTCTTAAAGAACTACTGGAGACAATACTGGATGATATAGACCAGTGGTCTTACTCAGTATAAGGTGTCATTGATCTAGGGCTTCATAGGTACGAATTTTGTCGCCTCCCTCCATGACCCTATATGTGAACTCCTTCATTATGCAACCAGCACGGTTGCATGGTTCAGGTGACAGATTCAGGTGGGTAGCTGTGTTGGTCTGCAGTCACAAAGTAAGATCCGGGTCCAATAGCACCTTCAAGACCAACTAGGTTTCCAGGGTATGAGTTTTCATGAGTCAAAGCTTGACCCCCTTGACTCCTCCAAAGTAACTGGCTCTTTTTCCAACTTAAGTTAGAGGAAGGCTCCTTAGGCTGGAAGAAGTCTACAAGTTCAAACTTTGTTGAGCACTGTGACAAGATACTGAACATGGATGTTGATAATTAGGATCATCTGCGCCACTGTTTTAACTCTTGTTCATTAGAGGTAGAAACACTTCCTGTGATGTTTTCCGCAGTAAATTGTGAATGCAAAAGTCCCTCCTCAAACCTATTGGCATGAGTGTAAATACTGATTTCTGACATCTTGGGGGTCATAGACAATATTCATACTGAACGATAAGGGACTCTTCTTTGGGATCTCCCAATCCATCGCTGTATTGACTATGAAGAGAGACATTACTACACACAGCCAACAAGCTGTCTCGCAACAATGCCTTGGGAGATAACACAACACTGCCTGAAGTAATTACATAAAGCAGTGATTAATTTTACTGTTAATTTACAGTTCAGCATCAGTTTCACATGAGCTGTACCACGAAGCAGCTTCAGATGGTGAACACGTCTAATTTTTTTTCATAATAGACTGTGACTAATTAAATCCAAATCTGAAAGAAGATATAGAAATAAATTCTATTATTGTCCACCATTTGAGGGGTGGGTGGGAAGAAATAGTTAAAGCTAACCAGATTAAAAGTAAAACTTTAGCAGTGAAAATGTTCAACCCTAAAAGCATATTTTTTAATTACTGAATGGGGAATCATTGGGTTAGGGTATCTAACCCAGATATCTGCTCTCAGAAATAAAATAGGATTGTATCTCCCTAAAGTCTGAAGGAAAACATGTACAACACTGATATCCAATTATAAGCTACTTGTTTGCTGCTCTTAATTAATATCCTTGCTGATATTATATTAAATACCATGAAAAAATCTTCTTCTTCCATTGCGGGCCCTTTCTTTTTTCCATAGATAATTAATAGCCCAAACGTTACAAAATTATTGCCTCGGTGCACAGAGAACTCACTTAGATGTTACTAGAGTTGCTAGGTCCAGGTTTGGAAATTCCTGGAGAGACCTGAAGAGGGTGGGGTTTGGGGAAGGGAGGGGTCTCAGTGGGGTATAATTCCATAGAGTTCACTCTTCAAAGCAGCCATTTTCTCCAGGGGAACTGATCTCTGTTGCCTGGAGATCAGTTGTAATTCCAGGGGATCTCCAGCTATCACCTGGAGGCTGTGACTCTAAAAGATCCTTGCATCTGCACTTCCCATTTGAATCTCCTCATGGCATAAGATCCATTGGAGAGATCCTACCCCAAGTTCCATCTTGCAGGAAGGTCACACTGGTGGTTGCCCAGAGCTCTGGAACCCCACCCCCACAAAATATCTGGTGATGCCTTGCTCCATCCCTCCTTATAGGCATTTTGGAAGCACCTGGAAATATTTTTGTTTAGGGTAAGTTTTCGAGGCCCAATTTAAATATTTATTATGTCAGGCAAGACCTTACCTATGTAATACTACACATGCCTAAAGTTTCATTTACACTGTGCTCTCTGCCACAGCAGAAACAATGTGTATAAGATGTGTGCATGGGAGTGTTCCCTGGCATACTAATGTTAAGTGCATAGTGGCAGAGGTCCCAGCAGCATATGTGCAGCATCACATAGGTAAGCTCTTCCAGCTGAACAATGTAGAAGTCCACCTGAGCTGATGTTGCCTGACTCCTTCCCTTCAAATTCTATAATTTTCATTTTTATAAAAGGTCAGGTTGTATGTTGTTGATCTCATGTTTCATGATGACTAAGACAGTCACTGGGTAAGTGGAGCCTGTCATTCTATCTCAGCCTAACCTACTTCACAGGATTGTTAAGAGGATAAAATGGAGCTCACTGGAGGAAGGACAAGCTAAAAATATACTAAAATAAAGAAAAGGGGGTAATTGCACCCCCTTTTGCCTACATACATCAGCCCCTCAACTCTTACAGGCCATGCAGGTACCATAGAGTTGCCATTTCTCCACTTGGTTCCTGTTTCCTGCTGCTGCTCTTATAATAACAACAACAACATTCAATTTATATACCACCCTTCAAGAAAACTTAACACCCACCCAGAGCTGTTTACAAAGTATGTTATTATTATCCCCACAACAATCACCCTGTGAGGTGGGTGGGACTGAGAGAATGCTGAGAAAGCTGTGACTGACTCAAGGTCACCCAGCTGGCTTCAAGCAGAGGACTGGGGAATCAAACCTGGTTCTCCTGATTAGAGTCCTGCCTCTCTAAACCACTACACCAAACTGGCTCATGCAGCCATCAGGAGAAAAATGATGTTAAAAAAGGTGGTTGGGAAACAGCATGATCTGATCCAATAGCACCTTAAAGATCAACTAGATTTCCAAGTTACAAGATTTCAAAAGTCAAAGCTCCCTTCATCAGGTGGAGGGTGGGTGGGCAGGGTAATATCCAGCCTTTTGCATTTGGTACAAAAAGAGAGCAATCTGTACCTATGCACGTTTTTTTTGTAAGGATGATGGATTTCCATTCCAGGTAGCTGAGGGCCAAGCTACACATGACGAATGACACTTGAACGGCAAGTGGATTGAGTGGAGGGCAAGTGAACAGGGAGAAATACACTTGCCGTTCAAGTGTCATTCGTCACTTGTAGCTTGGCCCTGAGTGTGGTGCCTTCCATGAAGATACACAGGACATCACTTCTGAGGAAAACCTGGAAGTGATGTCAGTCAGCTCTAGAAATTGCTTAGAACCTTGGAGATTCCACCATTTTCTACAGCAGATAAACTTCACTTCCACTTCACTTTTTTGCCCAACTAGTCTCTGGTAGTTGGTATTCAAACTCATATTTTTGTTCATTTATGTTTTGTTTTTATCTTGCTTGTATACAATTTTTTTGAATCAATGGAAAGAAGCTTGCAAATAAATTATTGAGTTGAATTCTAGGATTAATTGCCTTCAAATGCCAAAGGTGAAGAAAATACTACAATTTTCTTCTCTCAGGGGCCAGTGAAGAAGTTTAAATTATGTGCAACCCAAGTAAAGAGTGAAAGAATCAAGGCCTCTATAAAATTAATGTGCATTTATAATACACTCGTAATAATCTATATATAGGTGAATGTTAATATCCACTACCCATGGGACATTCACTTGAAGACACATTTAAAATATGGAATGTGTCTACATAAAAGTAACATTTTAGAAGGCTTTTTCACGCCAGCTTCATTTATATGGGAGAAACTCATATTTACTCATATGGAACAAAGCAGAGGTAAATCTGTGCTGCGTACTAAGCACAGCTGCACTAGTTTTCATGCAAAGTACCCTCCCAGATGTCTCTAGATTTGATTCGAGAAGCCATCATGTTCATAAATCCATGGCAATCGCACATCATTGCAAGGCCAGTGTCTCTGGGCTGAGGGAAAAAATGAATCTTTCAGCTTTTGCAGTGACATATATATGAGAGCATAAAACGTTCCGTTTCAAAGAATCACAAACATTTGCAGAATGTGTGAGCCACATTTCAATACTGAAATAGCTGCATGAGCCACCTCCCTTCTCTCAGACAATCACGACAACACATCAACTGTTTTTCTATACTCATAATCTCCTGAAGCCTGCATTTGGCAAGGCAGTCTAGCATTCAGAGGTACATAAAACAAAGGTATTATAGAAAATGGTTGGTCTCCATTAATGACCAAATGGCTGCTGAGGAAAAGCATAGTTGCATTTCATTTCATTTCATTTTATTTTACTTCATTTATACTCCACCTTTCTTCCCAGTAGGGACCCAAGGTGGCTCACATAATTCTCTTCTCCTTATTTTATCCTCACAACAACCTGTGAGGTATTTAGGCTCTCATACTGGCATTAGAAAATAACTATTTGGACACACAGCAGGTATTATCTTTCTGTTACGTTTTTATTCCACCCTTCTTCCAACAAGGGCTGGATGCTATGTATATATGGTTCTCCTCTCCTCCAGTTCCCTCTCACTGCACCCTATGAGATAGGTTAGACCGAAAGAGACCTACTGGCCCAAGGTCACAGACAGTGCAGTCCTGTGGAGAGTTACTCCAGTCTAAGTCCATTGACTTCAATAGGCTTAGGGCCAAACTACAAGTGACGAATGACACTTGAACATCAAGTGTATTCCTCCCTGTTCACTTGCCCTCCACTTGCTCTCCTCTCGATCCACTTGCCATTCAAGTGTCATTCGTCACTTGTAGCTTGGCCCTAAGACTGGAGTAACTCACCATAGGATTGCACTGAAAATGACCTACATAGTTGAGTAGGAATTTGAATGTGTCTGGTAATGAGTACCAAGATAAGTATAATTTTATTGGGTCTGAGAGGTTGCTAATGAAAAGCCATTCATACCTTGAAACATTTTCCTTTCTTGCTGGATTGTTATGTTCATGGAACATCCAGGTTAAGTACATTTCTATACTTTATCCAGCCTGTCTCTTCTTTGTACAGTTGGGTTATTTTTATTTATCTTTATCTGTGAGGATTTTCTGTTCTATTAAAATGTAAATTATTAATATGTTAGTAATGTGGTGATATATTCTATTTCTTTTGAGACAGGAGCCCTTAAATATTTAAGCTGCCTCACATTTACGGCAGGTTTGGTTTTTATCACATGTATAAAAAGCTTTTAATTTACAACACTGGGGATTTCCACGAGCAAGAAATTTATACTTTACATGACTGTGTTTTGATACAAAACCATTCAAGCTTGTACTTCTGTACTGTTTTGTAAACTGAGTAAGATGAATAATAGGTTGCAACATTACCACAAGATGTAGACCAACAGGGAATATAAGACAATGAATGGTGATTATTGTAGGGCCAAAGGAACCAACTTAGTAGATGAGAAACATCTGTGTCTCTCCATGGGCAGTTCAAGAATCCATACATAAGCAAACTCATTTACAGTTTCTGTTCAGGGATTCATCAGCAGACATGGCACAAACAGAGGTTTATACTCTCAACTGGAATGCAATCATAGGCAAGCGTACCAGAGCAAGCCATCATTTGCTAACAAAATCACCACAGTGATAGATTAAAATGGGTAGCCGTGTTAGTATGTCTGTAGCAGTAGAAAAGAGCAAGATTCCAGTAGCACCTATAAGACTAACAAAAATTTTGGTAGGGTACGAGTCACAGCTCACTTTTATCTAAAGAAGTGAGCTGTAACTGATGAAAGTTCATACCCTACCACAAATTTTGTTAGTCTTATAGGTGCTATTGGACTCTTGCTCTTTTCTACTAAAATCACCACAGGAATCTAGATTTCGATATAGTTCACACACACAGGAGAGATGTCAAAATGGATTCTGAGATGTACCATTTCAGTTCTAAGATGGGCAGGGGAAGTCATGACTGATTCCTGCCTCATAGGAAAAATCCAGGGCATGTTAAATGAGTACACCAGAGAGAAGGCTCATTCAAATAAAGAAATATAAATGTTTGCCATCTGAAAATGATCATGTTTGAAATGTGAAATTTTGTTTCAACTCTAGTTTGCTTTCTCCCATGGAGATGTGAGGCTATGTAGCATGCTATACTGAAGGAAGCCATTACAGAAGGCTTAAAAACCAATCTCTGACAATGATATTGGATGGCCCTGACATCTCCATTAGATGCAACATGCAACTTTCCCCTTAGGCTTTCTGCAATATATGGCCCTGCTCTCTGACCCTGCCTTAACACAATACTAGTCATTTTGCTCACTTTCTCAGAAAGAGAACCCAAGGTGAAAAGTGTCTTGGGGCATTCCTCCTATCCCTCACCCCACCCTGCCAAAAAATTATTGTCAGTATTTGAGTACATGGAATATTGACATAATATATGTATTATATGGAAGAAAGGCAGCATGTTATGGCCTAATTTCTTCAGATCTCGGAAGATAAGCAGGGTTGGTTCTTGGATCGTCGACCACCAAGGAAGATTCTGCAGAGGAAGGCAATGGCAAAACACCTCTGCCTCTCACATGTATTGGAAGTCCCTTGCTGGGGTCATCATAAGTCGGTTGTGACTTGATGGCATGTACCTACCTACTCAAATGAATTATATAGGTTTGTATGGAGTATTTAATAATGCTAAATTTATGAATAACAATGAAGGCTGATTCACTAGGTAGGAAAACAAGCTTCCTAATTGGTTTGGAAAGCCACTGTTCTGAAGGTCAAAGGTCAGACAAGCAAAAACGTGGGTGTTCAGTAACCTTAGGCAATATAATCCTCAGTCTTGTCAAGGATTCTTAAAATCCATTTTACCTTCAGATATATCTTGTGATAGACTAGAACAGTAACAGAGTTTCTTGTGAATACCCCTCATAGGGAGGTTATAAAGCATCACTTCCAAGCTTTTTTTTCTCCTGGGTGGCTGGGTATTGGTGGTTCTGCGAAGATCCCCTTTCCTTGACAAATGACAATGACTCAAGCCATTCTTGTTTCATTTCATTTTCTTTTATGGGTACTTCTATTCCCCATGCAGCAGTCTGAATCAGTTTTGTTACCCAGGCTGTTATATTTCTTCTGCCAATTGTGGTTGTATCTCTTTTTTTTTAAAAAAAAAGTATGTTTGGTTTTTATTACTTGAATTGGAGGGGAAAGAATTAAACAAATTGATGACACTTTGATGAAGAACAAAGTAATAATATGCCATTGCTCTCATAATTTCTCTCTGTTCCTAGGAGAAAATCATTCTCACACTGAAAAGAAACGAAAAGGACAATAAAATTCAGATGATAACACTCGCTTCCCTTTGCATAGAAGTTGGAGAGTCACAGATGCAAAAGCAATTTACGAACAAAGTACTATTGCCATTGCAGATATCAAATAGGTTAATAGGCATCTTATGGCCTAGTCCAAGGAGATGAGCTGCTAAAAACATATGCAGGATTGCAACCAACATAATGATTATTGCACCAGCATCTAGCATAACCTGCAGTCCTCTGATTGGGCTGTCCCAGAAAGCTAATCAATGTTAAAGATTCTCCTTATACCAATTTCCCAGAGAACAGGGCTCTATGATGGAGCACCTGCTTTGCATGAAGAAAAATTTATTTCTTCACACAAATATTTATTTATTTATAACATTTATTAGCTGCCTTTCCACCTTGGAGGAGCCAAAGGTGGCTTACAATATAATATAGAAACTAACATAAAATTACAAAGACACAGTTAAAGATATATAAAAATGTGGTTAAACAGAAGCCAACAGTCTTCAGCTGCCTACTGAAGACTAGAAATGGGCACAAACAGAAAAAAAATGCACATGATGTTCGTTGTTCATTGCCATCCATGAACAGGAACTCATGAACAGGCTCTCCTCCAGCCATCATCCAAGTCAAGTTCCCTACTGCACCACTCCCAGAAACCTGACCTGAGCAGGTACCAGGAAAGGTACCAATAATAAATAATACCTTGGTTCCAGAGCCTGGCAGCAGCCCTGGAACTTGAAGGGGTAGATCCCTATCCCACCACACAAAGAAAATTCAAGCTCCAATGCACTCTCTCTATCAAAATGCCAACATCAGCTGTCTCTCCCTCTCCACTGTCTGCAAAGTAAGAGCTGGGAGTCCCCCTAGCCCCTGGTCTTTGCTCCCTTGTAACAAATTTGGAGCTCCACACTTGAAAGGAAGACCTGCCTATCAAGCTAAATTGAGCTTAGATTGGGGTTTCCAGGGCAACAGCAGGAGTTCAGACAGAGTTCAGACAATCCCTGCCTAAGTTGCCAAAGGAATTGATTGCAGGTGCCAGACTGTCTGGTTTGACGAACAGAAAGATGAACAGCAATGAACAAGGCTTGCAACGACCACCTTGGTCCTAACCCATTTAAAGGCCAAAACCATCACCTTGAATTGGGCTCAGGAGTGGATCAGTAGCCAGGTTAATTGTATAATTTCAGGGTCACGTGTTCCCTGTAGCTGGTCCTGACCATCAGTCTATCCATTAGTAGCCAGTTTAATTGTATAATATTGGGGTCACATGTCCCCTGTAGCTAGCCCCAACCAGCAATCTATCCACAGCATTCTGTACTAGCTTCATTTCCAAACACACTTCAAGGCTAGCCCCAAGAAGTGTGCACTGCAGTAGTCCAGTCAAGATGTAACTAAGCTATGGATTACTGGGGGTAGATATGACTGAGCCAGGAATGGGTGCAGCTGATGCACCACCCAAAGAAACATACTCCGAGCCACTGTTACCACCTGGTTTTCTGAGGTGTCTGTTGGGTCAAGCACTACGCCTCAGCAGGGTTTCTGGCACCTGAGACTGGGGGGGGGGGGCAGCTTCAGGACTGCTCCTGGCCCTGCGTGCGCGTGTGCACAGAGCATGAGCATGCACCCAGACTGCGGAGCAGCAGGCAGCTGGGTGGGAGGGGTGGGAGGCTGCCGGCCCAGGCAGGCATGGCAGTTGGCTGAGGAGGCATGCGTGCATCCTCCCAACCTTTCCGCTCCATTGCTTCGTGTGCTGCCCTGGACGCCTGCCCCACCTGGCCCATGGCTGCTGCTCCCAGCCGGGGGCATGTGTTGGTGGTGGCAGCAGCACAGGAGAGCTGGGAGGCTGCAGTAGCTGTGGGCCAGGCGTGGCAGGCAGCCAGGGCAGCACGTGGGCAGCTTCCCATCCCTCCCAGTCAGCCACTCGCGTGCTGCTGCTGCCAGCTTTGCAGTGTGCGGCACTGCCTCCGGCCCCAGTGCCCCCTTTGGCACCTCAGCACTGGAGGTGGTGGCTGGGCTTGCCTCAGTGGAGGCGCTGGCCCTGCGCCTCGGCTGTGAACCTGACTTTTCAAGGGGAGTGTAGCCCCATACAAGACAGGAGAGCTCTCAAATCACTGATCAGCCTTTCTACTACTCTTTAATGCCTTGTCAGGATTAAATTTCAGTTTGTTCACCCTCATCCAGCCCATTAATGACTTCAAATTCAGAACATCAACAGCATCATCAAAATTAGATGGAAATGAAAGGTCGGGCTGTCTGCTTTGGAGGGTGGTTTCCATGGCATTAAATGCCCCACCGAGGTGTCTCCCTTTCCCGAACCCTGCTCTCCCCAGGCTCCACACTCGAAACTCCAAGAACCCTGAGTATACCCAAATCCCTGCGGAGCCACAGCCAGTCACAGTACTGGCTTTGACAGACAAATGGTCTGACGTAGTATAATGCAACTTCATGTGTTCATGTATTCAGTTCCAGATTATCTGTTTTGGTTCTTGAATGGACCCATCAAAATAATTTGAAGAGGATTAGACAAATTTATAGAGGAAAAGTCCATGATAACTAAATTAACCTCCATGTTCAGAGGCAGTAACCCTCTTAGTTCTAGTGCTGGGGAGAACAACAGAGAGAGAGGCCTTTAGCCTCCATCGCTCAGTTGCAGAACTTCTATGGGCATCTGGCTGGCCACTGTAGGAGAGAGTGCTGAAGAAAATGGGTTGTTGGTCTGCTTCTCCATGGCTTCTTCTATATGCTAATGTTCTAACTAAGAATTATTCACTGACTCGTTTCTTTTAATTTTCAAGTTGTATAAATAGTACTATAAATAGTACTATAAATGCTTGTGACATTTTCTGCAGTTTCATGTATATCATTTTTCTTTTCTCTCACCTCTGTGAAATCCCTACGAACACCAATAAGATGTTGTTTAAAATGTATTCAAATATTTATATTGCACCTTTCCCCATGGCACAAGATGGCCTACAAACTCAAATTTAAAATATTCAATAAAACCCCATGCAGTAAAACTGCATCAAATCAGGTGAATATAGATGAAAATGCTCTTTTGTGTGGTGTTTTATCAGTGCACAGGAACACATGTAAGCATCAATAAAATGCTGCACTTCTGGCTGCAAGCATATCACATTTCCTTCCTTACTTCCTTTCCTTTCCACTGTGCATCAAAAATGTTGAGAAGATAACAACAACAACAACAACATTCAATTTATATACCACCTTTCAGGACAGCTTAACACCCACTCAGAGCGATTTACAAAGTATGTTGTTATTATCCCCACAACAATCACCCTATGAGGTAGGTGGGGCTGAGAGAGCTTTGGAGAGCTGTGACTGACACAAGGTCTCTCAGCGGGCTTCAAGTGGAGGACTGGGGAATCAAACCTGGTTCTCCAGATTAGAGTCCTGTCGCTCTTAACCACTACACTAAACTGGCTCTGCAAATGAACTGGAAGGTGCCACAAACTGTACAGGATCCAATTCCAGAATTTATTTTAGAAATTCTTCTGATTAAACAGGAATTGAGGAGGAGTGGAACACAGCCCAGAAAGAAATATGAAATTGAGAAAGTTATTCCACCCTGCCCATTAGGCCATTCGTGGCCATTAAAGCCCAGGAGCTTATGTCCATGAGCTTGAGTCATGGAATGTGATTTGCAGGGCTGGTTTTCATCCTGCCGATAAAGGGAGGGGGCAGTTGGAGGGCTTTATGTTCCTCCTCTCTTGTGCAGACTATGAATTCTTGACCCTTCCTTCCTTCTGACTCCATAGGAGCAGCCAGTTGCTTTGGGGCCAAGCAGGAATTCTGGGTCCCCTATGATTAGGGGATCATTTTTCTCTTGCTTCATGTAGCTTGTGGCTGGTGCAATAAATAGGCCTGGTCAATAGACTGGTTAGGCCATAACTAGTGATGGAAGATGGCGGCAATAGGGAGGTTTCTTGGCAGGGAATTCAGCTTCCACTGGTTTGTGGGAGATCTCACTCAGAATAGTTTTCTTCCTCACATGCTATTTTGCTACATGAAGTATTTTCCCCTTCATGAAGAACCTTCACATCTCTACCTTTTGCCCCCAAAGCGACATCACCAGAACAAATCAGTAAAGCTTTTCCAGCTGATATACAGAAACTACCCCCTGTGTAGACCAAGATTGAGTCAGCAGCATTCGAGCAGCCCAGTGTTATCTGTCACAGTCGCATCAACAGCCGAGAAGCTTCCGTTGTGAAGGAAATGCTGTGCGGTAGGATGCAGAACTTGGAAGCCTCCTTATCAGCTCAGTTTAACAAGATATTTTCTTTCCTATCCAGGTGACATCAGAGGGAATTAAAAGTTTTCTCCTCTTCCTTTGGAATGTCCCTTGAAATTGCAGTAAGTAAATGACTTTGATGGTTTAAAATAAAATTGCAGCTATTCAACCCTCCAGTTAATATAGGCTATCATACATCCTCACATTTCACAGCATTTAGGTGTGTTTGATTCATGCCCCATTGTGAAAGGTTCCCACTCTGTCATCATGTCCCAAAGCTGCTAGGAAACATTGATAAGTGAGGGCCGGTTTGCTGCTTCCAATGGCGCCTTCCTTTCCTAGAAGAATAAGTTGGGGGGGGGGGGGAGGAAGATGCGGCTGGCTTTGTTAATGCCAAGTGTTATCTGGCCAGGAGTTGGTGTGATGTAAATTGCCAAGTCTCTCCAGGGTGAATTTCAATCTGGTAACTTTGATAATGCTGCCACCCTGAGTTTTGAAGACATAAATGGTACGCTGTCAGCCATTGTCAGTGAAGACAATGAAAATTGGCAGATCTAGCCAAGTATGAAGCATGACAAATTGTAGCAAAGGGGGAAAAACAGGAAGGCGAGGATGCCCGCAACTCAGAAGTGAGCTGACATTTACTAGAAAGCTTATGGGAATTCTCCAGACATGCTGGCAAGACATGTGCTCAGTGATACTGCTGTTTGAATGATCAGCAGGTACTCACAGCACAATCATTTGCCTTTAATAGAGACTTTGAGGAATTTTCAATTAAAGCTGTCTTATTTATCGCAGATGGAATTCAGAGCACTGTACATGCTTTGCCTTTATAGGTTTTTATGTTCACAGCAATCCTGTGAGATAGATCAGGCCGAGAGAGAATTGGCTGGTTCTGCATAGCTTAACTGGATTTCTCTAGTCCCAGCAAAAGCCGGGCTTGGGAGGCAGACCTTAACTGGCATGCTAAATGATATGAGAAGAGGTCACCCACACGGTGAAATTTCAGACAGATAAAGTAAAAAGGTCCCATTTTTAAGCCAATGAAAGGAAGCCATATTTAACATCCTTTGGAAGAACTGAAAGGAAAGATTCCAAAAAGTAACAGTAACACAGACACTGCATTTACACTGAGATTTCTGTGATATCAGAGAATCTTTGTTTGTGTACATTTCACTTCCAACACCTTTGATACACCAAAAATGATCGACATGTGTTACAGGATTGCACACCCCCAACGTAACTACTTTTCATCTGGCCAGATTGCGCAGCTGTGTTCTGGTAGATGTATGGAATGTGAAGTGGTGGAACAGAAATATATTCTGAAACTTGACAGTTTTGATCATGGTCTAAATAGGTATTATCTTTTCTTTTCCTCACTACAAGAGGTGAAAGTAACATTGCTCTTGTACCTGATTTATCAATAATCCTTAATTGTCAATATCCTTTTTTAAAAAAAAATATTTATTTATTTTCAGAACAAAGACAAGTACAAAAAAAAGAAGGGGGGATAACAGGGTCAGAGGAACAGTAAGATTTTGCACTACAAGAGTTGTTATAATAAAATACAGAGTGCACAAAGCATACCTTGATCAGAGTTCATCAATATTACATCTCCTATTCCAACTCCTGTGTATCTTCTCAAACTAAATACCATCTTTTTCCTACACAGTATTCAATTTTAGATCAACTAAAGGTCAAAACAAGCAGTCTCCATGTGCATTCTTACTGCTATTTCTTAATATGGTCTAATGCTTCTATACAGATTATTTCTATTTAACTTAACTATTTTGCCAAAATCCATACCATGCATTCTACCTCAACCCTAATATTTAACCCATTTCATCTTATCAGATCCTAACTTTATATCCAATCTATAACAATATATCAGTATACCATCCTATTCAGGTTTCTAAAACTAAGACATTTTATGCATTTTGTCCTTTGTAAGCAAAAAAAATTTCCTCCATTTCTCTTCGAATTCTCTCATTGGTTTTCTGTTTAAATAGCTTGTTAGTTTTGCCATTGCTGCATATTCTGCCATCTTATCTCTCCAGATTTCCCTAGTTGGGCATTCATCATCCTTCCATCTGGTTGCAAATTCCACCCTTGCCGCCGTCAATAAATATCTAAATAGTTATGTAATTTTCTGTCTACATTTTCTGGTAGTATTCCCAACAGCATAGTTTGTGGATTCATGGCAAAATCAAATTTTAAAATCCCTTGTATCTCAGCACATATTTCTTTCCAGAAGTTTTTACTTTTGTGGCAAGTCCACCACAAAAGGAAGGAACCATCTGTTTCTTTACATTTCCAACATAACCCCACATATTTCTTGTCCATTTTCTTGATGTCTTTTAGTGTAATGTACAATCTAAAGAACATCTTGTACCAATTCTCTCTTAATGTTTGGCTTGCTGTAAATTTTATGCCCTTTGTCCAAAGATTCAATTTGCCAATGTCCTTTTAAGGATTCTTGCATATAAACATTTGATCAACCAATTTGCCTTGCAGGGCACAGTCCCAGTAGCATCCTATGAAGTGGCATCCCCAAGCTCATGCTGTGTAAGTCAAAGAATTAATTTTAAAGCATTGATTCTTAACATGGCACCTCTGGTATTCACCCAAGACTTTCTGTGCTTTTTTGTTTCTATTTTTCATTTTTTATTCAAAATACAACAATCTCAAATCACAGGAGTACACAGCATTAAGGATCTGACAACGCAAATTTGGGGCCTATGATGTGTTGCAGAAGTCCAGATCAGCTGCCAGGCCACCTATGCTGCCAAGCTGCTTTGCCAGCTGCTGCTGCTTGGAGTGGCTATGGGGCAGGGTGGGGGGAGCAGCAACATCACTGACATCTCTACATTACTTTCAGTTAAAACATGGATGTGACAAAAGGTAGCTCTACGAATTGTCAGAAATTCTATGGTTTTACCACAAAGTTTCCAGCGATTCCTAGAGCTACCCTTTGTCATATCCAGGCTTTATGCCGCAGTGATGTGGCAACATCGGTGACATCACCAACATCACAAAGTCCTGAGCCCTCCCACTAGTTGCCAGGTTTGAAAGAGACCACCCTAAGATCAACTCATTCTGATACAGACATTTTTGCACTCTGTCCTAAAGTGACCAAGATGTGTTCAAATCTCTTCCAACATTCTTATACCTGTTCTCATCTTTAGAGAGGTGTGCTCTGGAAACCTTTCTACTGTCCTTGAATTTGATTCCCTGATTCCTTTTACTGTCACTTCAATACTGGCAGTCTGCAATTGGCAAAGTATAGACCTCTTTAATAAGTTCTGTCCAGTTTTATTATTTCTTAACTGACTTTGAGAACTCCATGACGTTCTGGTATTCTGTTGGAACAGATTCACTATTAAAATATTCACTGACATTCTATTTATTAGAGGGGGTCCTGTTTTAGGGTGTCTTTAAAAATGAACAAAAATATGCCAGAGCCAGGCTGTCATGAGAAGGTGATGTAGCTGCCTATGTTGTTAGATTTTGGCATTGCTAAAGGGAGGCCAAAAGTCTGTTACTCAACTTTTAAAAGTACAACTATGCACTCATAAAACATTTAAAAGGGATTTTGCATATGCAACAGTGGGCCTAAAAGGGATGAGTAGAAGAAAATATTTCTAAGAATGCCAAACTAGTAACAATTTGACTCTGTTTCTTCAGTAACAAGAAAAGGAGCTTGATACTCAACTTCCAAAAAACTTGATGATGGAAAGAGGAAACATGCTGACTATAGAAACGTCAGTTCAAATATGTGGCTGAAGAAATTTCAGTGTTAAATTCCCTGTGAAAGATGGACCATCTACACCTAGGAGCAGGGCCTTTCTGGGTGTGTCCCCTAGATTTTGGATTTTTCTTTTAGGAAAGGTAAGGAGGTGCTTTTATTTGAAAGGTTTACAAAACCTTTCTATTTCTGCTTTGCTTAATTATATTTAGCAAGCTACAGCTGTGACTTGTTTATAATAGAAAATTGAGTACTTCATCATTCTAAAATTTGACATTTTAATTTTTTTAAAAAACTTATGAGCTGCCATAAGCATTTGGAAATGCAGCATAGAAATTTGTTAAATAAATAAATGCTCTATAAAATTACAGTGCAATCCTGAGAGAGCAGGGGCCAGGGTTACATTCCATGGCCTGGTGGTTCCCATAATACACTACCATGACCTCCGGGGTTGCCAACTCCTGGCTGGGAAATTCCTGGAAATTTGGGGGTAGAGCCTGGAGAGGACTGGGTTTGGAGAGGGGAGGAACCTCTGCTGGGTATAATTCCATGAAGCTCACCTTCCAAGGTAGTCATTTTCTCCAGGGGAACTGATCCCTGTCTCCTGGAGATCAACTGTAATTCCAGGAGATCTCCAGCCACCACCTGCAAACTAGCAATTCTACTGACCTCACATTCCCCAGTGGAATGTTGGCATTACTCTTGGCCCTGTGGGTGGCATAACCCACCATGATGCCTGCCACAGTAAAACAACAACAACAGTCAATTTATATACCGCCCTTCAGGACAACTTAACACCCACTCACAGCGATTTACAAAGTATGTTATTATTATTATCCTCACGACAATCACCCTGTGAGGTGAGTGAAGCTGAGAGGGCTCTGGAAGAGCTATGACTGACCCAAGGTCACCCAGCTGGCTTCAAGCAGAGGAGTGGGGAATCAAACCAGATTAGAGTCCTGCTGCTCTTAACCACTACGCCAAACAGGCGCTCTAGAATCTTAACAATATGCCTTGGCCTTGCTTAAAATGGTGCAGCCAGAGCGTCCCCTGGTGGGATTTGGAGCTGCCACCAGATCCCCAAGAATGGAGCCCACAGTCCACATAGTATCTCCCCCCACCCTCTCATCAACGTGGCTAGTTATCAAGAGGGAATGGCAGGAGACCCTACACTAGTGAAGGGATGGTGTGGCCTGGGGTCAGCAGTGCTTAGAGGGCCTCCTGGAAGCACAGAGGGCAGCCACCTGGAGTGACTGGTGGTGTTACTTTCAGGACATGCATAGATGGGTAGTGCACTTTAAATGGTTGCTTGGGGCCCTGTCAGTGGTGATCCGTGGCCTTGAGCCAGAACTGACCCCTGCAGCCCCCTCCCACAACTCTAAAAAAATAGGAGGAGCTCTCACGAGGCGCACTCCAGGCTGACCACAGCACCATTGCCATGGTGCCCATCGAAAGACCCATGTTCCTTTGGCTTTCCCCATGGCACTTTCCTGGGGGTAGCTCCTGTTGCTTCACATCAGACTTACTCTGGAATGGACCTGCTTAGGATTGCTCCTGGTGTGCATGCAGGAGGGCCCCCCTGCCTCTTTTTTGTGCTTCTGCCTCCCATCTGTATGGTGGGGTCCTGCACCTTTAAGGAGGTGGGATATGTGCCATGGGCACAGCCTGACAATGCTTAGACCTGCCCCTTCCACTTCCTGCCCCTGGGACTTGGTCTCTGAAGCTACTGCCTTCTGTTTGGTTGTTTTCCTCCTGTTTGTCATGATCATGTCATTGTGCCTCTGTGATGTCTTCTGGCCATTCAGGCACGGTTGCTAGGGTCTCCGGAACACTTGTGGCTTGTGTGGTGTATCCTGGGGCATTTGCCAGGTCCCTAGCCTATATGGATTCCCTTTAAGGAATGGACAAGTGTCAGCACTGTTGCTCTAGTGTTCATCCACCTTTGCCTCAGTGGCCCTCAAGATTACACTGTTAATCTTTTCAATATGGTGTTATAAAGGTGGAGCCAGCGGGATGCAGTGTTTAGTGTGTTGCGCCTGGGTGTGGAAGACCTGGATTCAATCCTCCAGTCTGCTCTGAAGCCCACTAGGTGACCTTAGACCTTACTCGCTTGATTGTTTTGAGAATACAATGGGGAAGGAGGAATGGTGTATCCTGCTAGGGCATATTTGGATAAATGGTGGGATAAAAATGTCCTAGATAAATGCTGAAATCATGGGGAGTGAAAATGATGAATTTAACTGTGGTTTTTATTTCAGCAACAGCAGCACATGCGTTTCGGAAATTCTCTTGGTATTGGAAAAGACCAGGTATAAACAGGCAGAGTGACAGGTATTGACATTAAAGTTATCGGCCACAGGTAAAAATGTGGCTTTCTTTTCTTGCTGTAGTGACATATGGAATGAGACTCTTACCGATATGCATAAGCATCCCTCCATTATTCTAGCTCAAAGGTAGAGCCCTAAAAATCTAATCCTGTATACTTTTCTCTCTGATTGCCTAAAGTGCTCATCATTTTGTGTCAGTAAACGCTTCTCAGTGCATTAATTGGATGCTTCTTTCTTGAACTCGATTGCGCTCCCTCGAGTGACACTTTTGCTTGACCTCACAGTGCTCGGTAGCCAATTAAGGTGTAAACAAAGCAGATCGGCTTAGGTTTACTGCTTTAGATTCTGAATTTCACCCTGGAACCCTTCTCATAAAAAACATTCATTGTAGATAAACATTAAGCTTTTCTTGCTTTTTTTCCCCCGACACTGATTTTTGCACCCCTTCTCTATAGCTGCTAAGGTATGAAAAAATGATTTCATAAATATCATTTAATGGTATTTAAAATCAGGTTGTTATGTTGCAGGGGCATAACAACTGTTTAGAAGGAAGTGGGGAAACCACAGTAGACTGCCTTTTGGATTACCACCCACTTGATCCTCCAGCAGTTAGGGAGGGAAGGGAGTAAACTACCCCCTAGTGTTTCAAACCCCATATGGTTATTCCTATGGTCTATCTGCAAAATCTACAGCCAGCTTTCTGGTTCAGCATATAGTGAGATTATCGTGTCCTTGAGGAAATTATCTCAATGAATCAGGATGTGGTTTTGTGTATTCATCTTATTAATTTGTTCTTTGTTTAAATTGTTTTGTTTCTTTAAAGTGTATGTGTGTGTGATTTGTTTGGGTCCCCTAGGAAGAAAAGCAGGCTAAGAATGACCAAATAAATAAATATATAAATATACTTGCCTTCGGTCCTGAGATGCTCAGGAGAAAGGTTGGAATCCAAACATTCTCAGATACATTGGTAAGTTCTAGATAATGTATGCTGAAGGTATAGTTCCTGTTGCTTAAAATGCGGCCCCATCCTGGCAAGCAGCTACGCTGCTCAGCCAGGAGCCGGACTTTGCTGCAACGGAGGGAGGACGGCACCACCCCCTCCTTCCATATATGGAAGCGCTGGGAGGGCGGAGCGAGCGTAGCACGCAGCGCTGCCCTCCCAGCTCAGTTTGTTCCAGTCGCTCGGGGGAGACGGACGTCTCGACGAGCGGCTGCGCGCGTAGGCCCAAGGAGCGTGGGTGGACGCCTGGCTACTGCCGGCCTGTCGCCTCTGCGCAGCTCGGCGGCCGAGGCGAGGCGCGGCCGAGTGGCGTCTGCCACGGAGTCAGGCGGCCTGCGAAGGGCCGTTTAGCGGCCGGAAGTGTGTGCGGCCTGTGTGCTGCGGCGCGGCAGCGCGCAGCGCGGCGGCTTCATTTGGTGCCCGAGTCGCGGCGGCTCGGCGGCGAGTGGCTGGCGGCCTCCTCGCTACCTCCTTCTGTTGCTCACCCGGAGCACGGGCAAAAGGGGGCACTAGGGGGTTGGGGGTGGTAGAGATTGGTGTTGGGGCGCGGGTGGTTCGGAGCGCCCCGCGGCCCATTTTGCCCCCTCGGCCTTTAAGGCGGCGGCCTGGGAGAGTAGGCCTGCATTTTCCCCGCACAAGGCTACCTACTGGGCGGCGGCCTTGTGCCTAGCCAGCGCATATCGGCGCCATTCTGCCTACAAGGGGGCCGGCGGCCATTTTGTGGGTGGCTGAGTGAGCCGCCATCTTGGCTGCTGCTCTTAGCGGGGGTGCGGAGTTCTCTTTCTCATTGCCCTAGTGGCTGCCTATTTTCTCAAGCACAGCCTTGCTAGGCGGGGCTAGCCTTGCCTGGTCTCTAACAGGGAGTGGGGAGAGGAATTTAGGTTTTTAATCCTGGTCTTGGATCGGCCAGCCTAGGCTCCCCCCCCCCTTTTTTGTTGATCTGGGAAGCTGAGCTAATTCAACCTCGCGTGGAGGTTTAGAGAGGTAGACCCATTACTTAGTCCTGAGGTATTGGATCTTGGGGCTGGACATATTCCATTGTGGGCTGGTGGTTGCTAGGTATGGCTCCCAAGAAGGGTAAAGGGAGTTCTAAGGGCAAGCAGCCCGCTAAGAAGGCGCCTGCCAAGCGTCCCCTTCCCCCAGCACTGTCGTCTTCTGAGGATGAAGACTCATTCGGTGGGCAGCTGGATATTCTGAGGCACCTTGAGGCGCTGGAGCAGGAAAGGGGGGATAGGGTGTCGGCTAGGCAGGTGGTACGTTCCGGGAGGCCGGTGAGGCGGGCTTCTAGGAATGCAACTAACCGTGACATTTTACGCCGTTTAGCTGCTTTGGAGGGTACTACTGGCTCGCAGGAGGCTGGAGGTAGCGGCAGCCATACAGCAGCGGCGTCTGAAGCCCAGGAGCCGGCAGTCGACGAGGTGGAACCGTTGGAGGAGCTACCGCCTGTGGCAGTGGCCGTGGACCCAGTGGATGCGTCTGGTAAGGACCATGCACCACACTACACTTATCCTTGGCCTTGGGGCCCATGGGCACAAGGCGTTGCCAGTGGACCGATGGGCGGCATGCAGGACGCTCTCTCCAGTTCTGCGTCTGCCCTTGCAGGTGGTGGGCAGCCTGCCTTTAATCAAGGGATTTCGCATAGTACTCATCACCAGCAAATGGTTCCCCCGCAAGCCTGGGGGGGTCCGTCCTTTGGCTGGCCGGGCTTTCCTGCCAGCCCTTGGGGGTGCTTTCCCTATTCAGCATTGAACTATGGCCAGGTTCCTTTTCACGCTATGCCTTTTGGTGATGCGGCCCTCCCGTTAGGAGACCACTTGGCGCAGGCCACGAGAGACAAGATTCTCCGTGGGGAGTATATTGATGTCTTCTCCCTTCTCTACCGTGAGTTAGAGAAGAAGGACAAGGACGAGATGGACGATAGGGATAAGGAGCGTTTGAAAAGGAGGCGTGTTGACAGGACCTGGAACAATTGGCTGCCTGGCTTTTTGATTTACGCCGGAGTAATTGCCAGGGCGCAGCCCAATCGGGCGGCGTCTTTGTTTCAGTACCTGGATATCATCCTGAAGGGGTACACGGGCTTCTCAGGTGCTGCATGGATGCAGTACGACGAGGAGTTCCGTATGCGGGCAGCAATGAACCCCAGCATCCCGTGGGACCGTATTCACCAGCAGCTGTGGCTGTCAGTGATGTCTCCTGCCAAGCCTAACTTGGGGGATCGTTCGGACAGCGGGCATGTAGTGTCGCGCAATGCCCAGTCGGCTACTACCCCCGGTGGTGCGGGGCAGCAGGTTCAACCCCGGCTGCTCTGCTGGGAGTACGCATATAAGGGAACCTGCCCTAGGAAACCTTGCCGGTTTCGGCACGAATGCCCATCCTGTGCGGGCCAGCATCCATACAACGCGTGTGGTAAAGCCCGCCAGGGGTGGGGAGGCAGGAAGCAGGGGGGGGGCCATTTTTGGCTGAGAACTTGCGTTCAGTGCAGGGCAAGGAGGATATAGTTAGGAATAAGATACAGAAGGAATGTGCAGAGGGTAGGGTTTTGGGGCCATTTGTGGCCCCTCCAACCCTCAATTTCCGGGTGTCCCCTTTGGGGGCGGTGCCGAAGAAGGCGGCGGGCGAGTATCGCCTTATCCACCACCTTTCTTATCCTAAAGGTGATTCAGTCAACGATGCCATTCCAGGCCATTTGTGCTCGGTCAGGTACACCTCCTTCGACCAGGCTGTGCAGGTTGTGCGCAGGTGTGGGGTGGGCGCTGAGTTGGCAAAATGCGATATTAAGTCTGCATTTCGTCTTCTCCCTGTCCACCCGCTGGATTTTGAGTTATTGGGGTTTGCCTTTGAAGGTGGGTATTATATGGACCGTGCCCTACCAATGGGTTGTTCCGTGTCTTGTGCAGCCTTTGAGCGATTCAGCTCATTCCTGGAGTGGGAACTGAGGCGGCGCGCAGTTAGCTGTGACTCCGCCCACTATTTAGATGATTTTTTGTTCGTTGGGCGGGCACAGTCGTCTCAATGTGCCAGGCTTTTGGCTACCTTTATTGAGCTGGCAGACGAGCTGGGTGTCCCATTGGCTCATGAGAAGACGGAAGGTCCCTCTACGGTGCTCACCTTCTTGGGCATTGAGCTGGATACGGTTCAGCAATCGTTGCGATTGCCCTTGGACAAGGTCGATGACCTTAGGGGTCGTCTACGGGACTTCAAGGGTAAGCACAAGGCTTCGTTGGTCGAGCTGCAGCAGCTTGTTGGGCACCTTAATTTTGCGTGCAAAGCTGTTGCGCCTGGGAGGCCTTTTTTGCGTCATTTGTGCGACGCTATGGCGCGCCTGCGTGCACCCCATCACAGGTTACGTGTGACGGGGGGTATGCGCGCTGACCTAGAGGTGTGGACGGAATTTTTGAGTGACTTTAACGGCGTTACCTTTTGGCGGGAGGATTTGTTGCTCGAGGCTGAGTTGCAAGTTACATCTGACGCCTCGGGTTCCACTGGCTTCGGAGTTTATTTCCGGAGGCACTGGTGTGCTGAGCAGTGGCCCGCTGATTGGTTGGCATCGGAATTAGTCAGGGACATGACCTTTTTGGAGTTTTTTCCTATTTTGGTAGCAGTCCATCTGTGGGGCGAGGAGCTGGCGAACTACACTGTCCACTTTTGGCGTGACAATTTGAGTGTGGTTCACGTCGTCAACTCCTTGACCTCTAAATCTCCTAGGGTCATGCGATTGGTCAGGGCGTTTACCTTGTTGTGCCTGTGACGCAATATATTGTTTAAGGCCAGACACGTCCCTGGCGTGGACAACGGTGTGGCGGACGCTTTTTCTCGCCAACAGATGGAGCGTTTCTGGCAATTGGCCCCGGAGGCGGTTCCTCGTCCGGCAGTGATGCCCGCAGAGCTTTGGCTGCTTGGGAGGTTGAGGCATGCCGCGCCATCCAGCTAGCCATCGCACCCAGTACACGGAGGGCGTATTGGAGAGCGGTAGGCCAGTTGGAGGGGTTCAGGAGGGAAGTTGGGATTGGTACCGCCTGGCCTATTCCAGTCGAGCACATTCTCCAGTTTTGTGTCCACCAGAAGGCTCGTGGGCTGGCAGTGAAGTCCATTAAGGGGCAGCTGGCCACCCTGGCCTTTGTCAGTAAAGCCCGGGGATTTCCTGAGGCCACGGGTGATTTTCGGGTGCGGAAGATGCTCGAGGGTTGGTCCAGGGAGTGCGTGGTCCACAAGGACCCGCGTCAGCCCATCTCCCCATCCGTCCTTAGGGGCCTGGGTGCGGCCTGGAAAGGGGTTTGTTCTTCAGGCTATGAGGCAAGGCTCTTTCACGCGGCGGCGTTGACTGCCTTTTTCAGGGCCCTCCGGGTTGGGGAGCTGGTGGTCTCATCCTGCAAGGATAACTCAGGTCGTGCCCTTATGGCAAGTGACCTAGCTTTCGACGGGGACATGGTCACGTTGGCGATCCGCTGGTCCAAAACGGACCAGATGCGTAAAGGGGCTTGTGTTCGGTTGGGCTCTTGCTTGGAGGAGGAGCTGTGCCCAGTCCGTGCATTGCGGAGGTATTGGCGGGTGCGAGGCAGCGATCAAAGCTACCTTTTTTGGCACCTGGATGGCTTCCCCTTGACTCGTTACCAGTTCTGGGCTGTGACCAAGCGAGCTTTGGCGGCGCTGGGGCTGCAAGGTGTGAGTTTTGGTACTCATTCCTTTCGAATTGGAGCGGCTTCGACAGCCGCTGCAATGGGGTATTCAGGTCAGGCTATTCAAAAGGTGGGTAGGTGGCGGTCTGCGGCCTACCGCTCCTATGTGCGCCCGTTGAAGTATGTTTAATAGTTACTAATTGTGGTTTTTCTTAGGTCCTGCGTCACGGGTTGGACGACAACACATATTGATATGCGGGCACAGTTTTGTCTTCTGGGCTGCCCATCAAGCACGCAGGACGTCAGTTGGGTCCCAGCTTGGACTCAGCGACCAGGCTACTGTGGAATGGCGGGGCCGGCGGGGCCTTCGGTGGCCGGGCCTGTTGCCATTGCTGTTTGGGGCTGGGCGTGATATGTCACCCCATATTCTGGTCATCCATTTGGGGGGTAACGATTTAGGTTTGATGCAGGGTAAGGCATTATCTTCCCAGGCGCTATCTGATATGCACCTTATTGCGGCGCGTTGGCCGGGAGTGCTGATCATGTGGTCGGCTATGGTCCCTCGGCGAGTTTGGAGGGAAGCTGAAGATCGGCAGGCCATCGAGCGGGCCAGGATGAAGGCCAATAGGGCCATTCAAATAGGTTTGGGGGCAGGGTTAGGCGTTTATTTGCCTCACCCTCGGATCAGGGCCGAATTCCCCGACCTCTACAGGGGTGATGGGGTGCACTTGTCTCAGACAGGCAACCAGATTTTTCTCGATGACCTGCGGCAAGGACTTCAGTTGGCTTTAGGCCATCAGTGGGGTGCCAGGGCCTAAGCAGAGGCTTGGCCCTGGCGTTGGCTGGTTTGTAGGAGTAGGGTGCGGGACGGTGAGCACCCTTGGCGCTTCCCTATGTGGGAAGAGGGGCCTGCCTAAAGGGCTGGTACTGCTGTGACGGCTGCCAGGCCCACAGGCAGGCTGCCTTCGGGAACCCCAGCCTGCGAGTCCTTTCCCTCACTGCTATACGGCTGAGGTGTCAGGAGCTTAAAGGGGGGTGACCAAATTTGCCTGGCCGGCTGGGTCCGCCCCATCCACTGGATGGGTCCCACCTGGGGCTTCGGGGCTCGCCCAGACAGGTCAAGGCGGTGGTCCAGGTGGGACACCGTGGCTTGACCTGTACCGCTTTAGGTCCTTGCCGCTGTTTGGTTTGTTTTGTTTGTTAAAGTTAATAAAGTGGCCCTTAGATCCAACCTGGTGTCCGTCTCTTTTCTGACTGGTGCGGCAAAGTGCTTGCTATACTTATTAGTAGGGCTGAACTGAATGTTCAGGATCAGGACAAACAATGTGCCTTTGAGAAATTAGATATGGCCTCTTAAAAAAAATCTTGGTTTTGTACCTTTCGGGCATTTTTGCAGCCATTCTTTCCTTAGCAACTAGCAGCCATTAAATAGAATTGAGTGATCTTATTGCATGAATCAAAAATCCACAAGAGGTTCATCCACATCTGTGCACACCTTTCTGGAACCTGGCTTTACACAAAAATATCAACAGATGACAAAAATAATTGAGGGTTAACCCCACCCCCCAACCAAACACAAAGAAGAAGAAAAAACTGGATTAAAAAAAAAAAACAGCTGGTATCTTAGCTTATGTAGGAACCCATCCCATTTACCATGCCACCATGTGAGGGAGGGCCAGTCAGGACAGAGGGAGCATGTGGTGGTGGCCCCCACAGTATCAATGTAGCCCTGCTTCATTCAGAGGCCGAGCCACCCCACAGGGGCAGAGGTACCTGATGGGCCCCCAGGGCTGCTGCTTCCCTGGTGGCCCAGGGCCAGGGACCATCCCCAGGGATGGCCTGGCTGCCGACCGATGCATCTCCCGCCAGCCTCCCACTGGCACACCTCGGCACACGTTCCATCACCGGCCCTGCCTGGCGACCCTTGCTTCCAGATCCGTGGGCATGAGCAGTCCCGAAGGCCCACTCACCCTGTTGGGATCTGATCCAATGCCACAAAACCGCCAAACCCATAAAGTTGTGATGGTGCCTCTCCCCATCAGTCCAGAATAGAAGAGGGTGGGAGGGTGACTTGCTGCTCCTGCAGATGCTCAGGTGAAATGGCTCTGACCACGAGGCTGGCCCACAGCAGGGATGGACGCTCCACCTCTTCCAAGTTAGTCCCGCCTCCATTGCATCTTGCACCCGGTGCCAACCCAGCCTGCCAGTGAGTCGTCAAGCTTCCTTTTCACAATTTGCAATATCTTCTTAAGGAGAGTTATGCCTTTCTAAATCCAATGACTCCAGTGGAATTTAAAATTGTAACTCTGCTTAGGATGGTACTATTGATCTTGAATATATACAAGGAAAGACCATTAAAATTTGTTGTGAATGTTTCTTGACTCTCCGCTCAGATCTCATTTTCCAGTCATGGCCAGCATTTTAACTAGCACCCTTGCCTTCTTCCTCTCAAATCTCTTGACAGGCCTTTTACTTCTCCACCCCCTCAAAACCCCAAACCAATCTGAGGAACCTCTTCCTCACCTATTATTGTTTTTCCCAGTAATCGTGCTCTCTCTTCAAAACCAGGTCAAAAATATTTTCTATTATTTGTAATAGGGAAAAATGTGACCTTGGATTCAATGGCAGGCTCATCCTATACTTAACAAACCTGTTATTTTTTTAAAACCATTTCCTTTTTAATTGGTGGAATTAGATTTCAGCCTCACAGTGGAGGTGACAATTGCAATTCACAGGCCAGGGAACAATGTTCTGTGCCCTCATTTCAGAAAGAGTGATTACCATTCCTCTTTATACATGTGTGCACACTCAGATATACACACTGTAACACAGTGAATCACCCATTGAATTTTGTGACTGGGAAAAATGTCCCTTTCCTTTATTAGAGTCTTAATGGGATGATATTTACCTGATGATGTTAATTACCTGTATGTCATGAGAAACTCCAGCTGCCCCTTTCCACACATCAAGCCTCTATTAAAGGGCCAAGGCTGTTTTTCTCTAGAGAGCTGTCAACCCTATGATGGAACGGGGATATGAAGAGTTTGGAAAGTGAAGGAACTCACCAAGGATGTGTTGCCGCCTTCTGAAGTGGCCATTTTCTCTAGGGAAACTGATTTCTGTTGTAATTCCAGGAGAAAATCCAGGCCCCATCTGGAAGTCGGAAAACCTACCCAGTGAATTTCATGGCTGTGAGTGATTTTGGAACTGTGCTTCACCACTTCTAATCTGACAATCTAACCTGGGCCTTATGTGGTACAGATATTTGTGGATGCAAAATGTCCAGGATTTGCTTTTGCAATACAAGCTTTTGGTTCTCATCCCCCCACCTCCAATTTATGCTTCTAGAAATCAGAAATAGTTAAACTGAGTTTACAGTATACAATGTCTAGGTTGCCTTCTCCTTACTCAATCTGGCTTGCACAAGGTTTCTCCACATACACAGCACATCAATGTTTTTATAACCCAAAACTTAGTTCAAAAATGTTTCAATAAAAAAGAAAAGCCATTGTTCAGCACACATAACCCTTACTTAATAAATCCACTGAAGTGAACCAGTCTTGAGAGACAAGAATTATGATGTATCGAGTGACTTTGGATTTTACCAGGATGTATCAAGGGAACAAGCATAGAAAAGTTGCTTTGCCTACTTCTTATGTTTCTGGGATGTGAGAGGAAAGAGTGCTGTTTAGACTGAGTTTCTGAGCAGTTTCATTTCTGCCTAGCTAAGGGGCCTGGATCTTCTGTCTTCACTCTACCTTTAACGACAATCAAAAGCAATCTTTTCTATTATTTAGTGCAAGAGTTATAAGATAAGGAGGATTTCATACTGTTCCTAGTTCAATCAACTATGCTAGTTTCCAATATTTTTCACTCTACCATGCTGCAAAATTGCATTTAGCATTCCCATGTAACATTTACGCTGTGTGTTGCTTGCTATATGGAGGGAAAATTAACTCAAGAACCTGGATCTCAAAGTAAACAGGACTCACATGTCCCTCTGTGTATTGCTGCCAAGTCATTTCCAACTTATGGTGACCCTATAAACTAACAACTTCCAAAATGCCCTAACATTAATAGCCTTGCTCACATCTTGCAAACTGGAGGCCATGGCTTCCTTTATTGATTCATGCCAACTGATTTTGGGTCTTCCTCTTTTCCTAGTGCCTTCCACTTTCGCTAGCATTATCGATTTTTCCAGAGAGTCTTATCTTCTCATGACATAATCAAAATATGATAGCCTTGATTTTGTCATTTTAGCTTCTAGGGAGAATTCAGGCTTGATTTGATCTAGAACCCAGTTATTTGTTTGGCCATCCATGGTATCTGCAAAACTCTCCCTCAGCACCACATTTCAAATGAATCGATTTTCTTCCTCTCAGCTTTCTTCACTTTCCGTCTTTCACATCCATTCATAGTAATGGGGAATGAATTGTCTTGATTTTGGACCCCCGCAACACTTCCTTACCCTTAAAGATCTTTTCAAGTTCCTTCATGGCTGCTCTTCCAAGTCTCAATCTTCTTCTGATTTTTTGGTTGCAGTCTCACTTTTGGTTGATGATTGAACCAAGGAAGAGAAAATCTTGAAAAATTTACAATGGCTTTCTCTGCTTCTCCATGTTTAATCTTATGCCAAAAACTGTCTGAGAAGGGTAGGCCAAGAGGACAGTGACCAACCCAATGTCACTCTGTGAGCTTCCAAGTCAGAATAGAGATTCATATGTGCTTCCTGCCTTCCCTCTGATGGTTCCATTGACTGCAGTTGGAAAATGGAATGAAGAATGCAATCAACAGGAGCTGTCCAAGTACAACAGAAGGGTTCCACACGACTGCCTTCCCTTCCTCTCATGGCATCACTGATGCCATTTGGAAGCTAGACTGATGGATCTTTCCCTGGTAGTTAAATACCAGCATGTTAATGAGATCTGTGCTCCACAAAACAATAAAAATGAGATTTATCCCCCAAAAGAAATAACAAAAGATCTCAAGTGCTTCACCTAATTTGGAGTCTTTAATTCTCCTTTCAGTATTTCAGAGTCATGAAGAAGATGACACCATAGGGCTGGGGTACTGCTTTGTGCCTATCCCAATTTCAAAAAAGGCAAAGAGCACTATTGGCTCCTGGTGAGCCATTGGCTGCCTCAAGCAGACCAGCCAATCAGAAGGGGCCAGGAGAAGCTGTTGTGCTCTGCTCTGATCCTTGCAACAGGCTTTTGCTGTAACTTGGCCCTGCCCACCTACCTTCCCAGGGGATAATCTTGGATTAATTCATTACCTTTTGTTGGCTGAGCAGGAATTTTCCCAATCGGCCTGGAAGAGGTCCTCTTTTTTTGCCTGTTTCACAGAGTCCTGGGAATTTGAGGTATTTATTAAAGCTTTTGACTGGATAAGCAATAAGTACTACCAGGTTGGCCAGGATACTGCAAATTGCTACAGTATCAATAGAGATAACTGGCAAGCACACTGAGGCATTTTAGGATTGGAGAGCTGTTCTCAAGCTAGCCCATAATTGGCTCCAGTAACTTGGTGTGTTGGGGAAGGAATGCCCGTGGTGGCTGAGCAGCATCAACTGAGACCTTAGTTGCCGGATTTGTATGTGGGGTGTGTGGCTGAACACTTTTTGGCTCTGTATTATGCATAGGTGAGGATAAATGAAGCCAATTGTAACTAGAGATGGGCACGAACAGAAAAAAAACCCGAAAATGATGTTCATTGTTCATTACCATCCATAAACTGGGACTCACGAACAACCACAAACATGGTCCTGTTCACAAACATGTTCGTGGTTGGCTGTTCGTGGGGGCCAGCAGGCTCTCCTCCAGCCATCATCCAAGTTTGGTCAAGATCCCTATTTTACCACTCCCAGAAACCAGACCTGAGCAGGCACCAGGAAAGGTACCAATAATAAATAATCGCTTGGCCCCAGAGCCTGGCAGCAGCCCTGGAACATGAAGGGGTAGATCCCTACCACACCACTCCCAGAAACCTTACCTGAGCAGGCAGCAGGAAAGGCACCAGTAATAAATAATAGCTTGGTCCAGAGCCTGGCAGCAGCCCTAGAACTTGAAGGGGTAGATCCCTATCCCACCACACACAAAGAAAATACAAGCTCCAATGCACTCTCTCTCTCAAAATGCCAACAGCAACTGTCTCTCCCTCTCCACTGTCTGCAAACTAAGCCAGAGCTGGAAGCCCCCTCCCCACTGCTCTTAGCTCCCTTGTAACAAATTTGGAGCTCCACACTTGAAAGGAAGACCTGCCTATCAAGCTAAACTGGGCTTAGATTGGGGTTTCCAGGGCAACAGCAGGAGTTCAGACAGAGCTCAGACAATCCCTGCCTAAGTTGCCAAGGGAATTGATTGCAGGTGCCAGACTGCCTGGCTTGATGAACAGCAATGAACAGCAACGAATGAGGCTTGCAATGACCATCTGTTCATTTAGAATGGGGCCTCATGAACAGCTTGTTCGTGAACAGCAGATTGGGCTGTTCATGGCTTTTTTTTTGTTCGTATTTCTGTTAGTGCCCATCTTTAGTTGTAACGCTGGCTAAGTTTGGGATTGGAGTGGGCTTCTCTCAAGTGATGATAGATGAGGTAGGTTGTTTGTTAGCAGCAACTTGCATTAATTAAAGAATATCTAACTGATGTAGATTAGCCTTTAATAAACTTGTTAACTTGCATAGTAGTGTCTTGTGTTCTTATTTGGGGGGACTGGCACAATAATGATTATCATCAACATGGCATCATTATTCTCTGATGAATCCTTACAAGAATCCGTAAGGTAGGGATTTTGCAAATGGCAGGGTTCTGTCATTTCTGAGAGACAATGGCTAGAGCTTTTGGAACTTAGAATTTTGGGATCAAACATTAGGCAACAAAGCTGTCCTAGTTCTAATTCAAGAAGTATCAATCTCAATATAAATTAAACAAATTAGGATGTGCTTATACCAACTTTGGCATTTGCAGCAGGCGTTAAGGAAGATCTCTAAATACTCTTTCGGTTCACTTATCTCTGGAAACTACTTCCCTCATAATCTGTGGAAATCTACAGAGAAGACAGTCAAAATAAAAATGATAGCTCCTCTACTTTTTGCATTATACTTCAGTCAGATTTAAGGCTTGTCCTTTATTTTTTTGTGGCAGGAAAATAAAAGAGGATAACATGCAAGAGAATTCTCTATATTATCATGAGTATACTTACAAGTTGATTTTTATAGCTCTGCATTCAATAGATGTTATTTTCCTCTCTGGGAACAGTGCACACTAAATTCCATAATGGCAGAAAGTGCTGTTTAAATTGTTTTAAGGTCAGTGAATGGAAACTTTCTATCTACAAATTTTGCCTCAAATCTCCTGACAGTAATATCGCAACATCATGGTGATATTCATTATTCAAGGTGGACGAAGTAGGGTGAACAGAAGCAAAGAAATGAGAGTATTTTTGGTACGATTGAACAGCTAAATGTAACTTGATTCAGTTTGTGAAATAAGAATCATAGCAACTGTGCTGTGATTCATAAATACATGGTAGGATGCAATGGGCATGTAATATATCAACTGATGATATTCTGAAAGATTCATGGCTTTCAAAGAATTATTGGATCATAATTCCTGAGAATCCAGGTAAGCTTGAAGCACATTGGAAAAGAAGTAACATGTTTTTTAAAAAAACTTTTCTTACACTACAAAAAGTGTAGCCTTGTTATTATTTGACTCATGATTCCTATCAGCCACATAGAGCTTATTATAAATCACAGAATTGGGAATGTGTGTTTGGGACTTTACTAATCACAATGTGACTCAATGAATACCCCAATTATAAATATCATAAATGCTGTTAATTTGACCAGAATTATTTTCAACATTATGGTCAAATACCTCTAGATTTACCGTTTATTCTGGTGCCTTTATTTTCATGGGCAGAAGCAAGTGATAGAACTGGTGGAAGGAGAGATTAACATAGAAAATAAGTGCTTGACAGGGACATTATCCAACTAGAACAGTTAACTGAACTTCCAGCCAACCAGGATCATCCTGAGAGACATTTTAGTCTTAAGTTTCCACTTTGGGCACTATCTAATGTGCTTGGGAAGATCTTTTTAATTCTGTCTGAGCATGGATCCTGTATTGAATTAAGATATTTCATTTAATGGGGCTGCATCTGTTAGGAAGGGGTTTTGCTTGCACATGCTGACACATGGGTAGAGAAGATGAGGGGAAGTGCAGGCATAGTTGATGACTCCTTTCTCGTATTATAAACCACTCATCCTGATTTAGGGGGAACTAAAGTAAAGACTGACACCCCTTGCCCTACGGGCATAATTGGCAGCCAGGCTACGGTCCTCAGAAGACAGAAGCTTTTCGTATACTAGCAGGGCTACAGAAAATAAGGGGAAAGTTGTGTGTGTGTTATGTGCCATCAAGTCGTCTCTGACCTATGGTGACCCTATCTTTAACAGACTTGCTTAGATACTGCAAACTGGAGGATGTGGCTTCTTTTATTGAGTCAAGCCATCTCATTTTAGGTCTTCCTCTTTTCCTGCTTCCTTCCACTTTTCCTAGCATTATTGACTTTTCCAGAGAATCTTGTCTTCTCATGATGTGACCAAAGTACAATAGCTTTAGTCTTGTCATTTTAGCTTCTAAGGAGAATTCAGGCTTTATTTGATCTAGTACCCACTTATTTGTCTTTTTGGCTGTCCTTGGTATCTGCAAAACTCTCCTCCAGCACCACATTTCAAATGAATCAATTTTTTTTCCTGTCAGCTTTCTTTACCATCCAACTGTCACATCCATACATGGCAATAGGGAATACCATAGTTTGGATTATCTTGATATTGGTTCTGAGAGAGACATCTTTATCTTTAAGGATCTTATCTAGCTTCCTCACAGCTGTTTTTCCAAGTCTCAATCTTCTTCTGATTTCTTCATTGCAGTCCCTCTGTTGGTAAAGTAGAGACCATCTATCTGTCTATGTGTCTATAGATCCGTCTGTCTGTCTATGATTGCCTGCTTTTCTCCCCAGAGGGACCTCAGACAGCTTGCAATCATTTGGGCCAGTCCTGGACTCATTGGCTGGCTCATCCAAAGGCATGTGCTATAAGCCATGGGCTATGAGCCAAAAATCCAAGAAGCTAAGTTTTTCTCTCCCTGGTGATAAGCAGCACATCTCCTAACTGGGCCGGAACCGAGTAGATATTCACCCGCTACACACACACACACACACACAATAGTAAAAACTAAGCACACATGCACACTTAGGAAGTGTGAGACTGATCAGGAAAACAAACTCTCTACTCCCATTCCTGCTTGAGGATCCCAGAAAAGGAGGGAAAAGGTCACACATTCCAATTCATGCCTCCCTCAGCTCCTCCATGCAAGCAAGTATTTCAATTGCCTTTCAAGATGGGTAGCCATGTTAGTATGTCTGTAGCAGTAGAAAAGAGGTAGTAGCACCTGTAAGACTAGGAAAATTTGTGGTAGGGTATGAGCTTTTGTGAGTCACAGCTCACTTCTTCAGATACCAAAGTCTTTCAAACAGGGTTTTGTCCTTCAATATCCTTGGAATTTGGGAGAGAGGATCCTTTAGGCGAATGGTATCATTGAGTACTGTAGTTGAGTACTACAGTCAACTACTGCATCCCAATAGGGTGAGGAAGTTACAATCCAGAAACATTTTCCCAGTAAATTAATGTAACAACTATTCCATCGGTTTCATAATACAATTAGATTTAATTCCAATGTGAAAAATATAACTCAAAACATTTTTATGACCTAAGCACAGAATCTGAATCCAATTAACTGTTTTCTTGCACACCTCTAGGTAGTATTAGATTCCTAACATGAGTGAGAGGGGACAATCTGGCTCCAGGATCACCATAGTAAATATTTACAGGTACTGAAGCACAACTGCTTTTTGTGCTAGTTGAACAACACTCCATCATTTTTCAGATGAAACTATCCTTGTTTTATATGAAATGAGAGAAGTGTTTGTTTTCTGTGAAAGGAGAGAACACTTCATCTGCAGAATGGGATAGGTAGCAAATGATGTGATCCATGATAATTTAATTAACTACCATAGCCAGAAGAGTACCGGATGCTGGCGGCATGAAGATAACAAGCAAAGGGTGTTGCTTTCAGATCATACTTGTGAGCTTTCCATAAGCATCAGCTGAAAATAGAATGCTGGTTTAGATGGACCTTTGGTCAGATCTGTTTGTGTGTGTAAAGTACCATAAAGTCACAACTGATTTATGGCAATCTCAGCATGAGGCTTCCAAGGGCAGTGAGAAGCAGAGGTGGTTTGCCATTTGCCTTCCTCTGCGGAGTCTTCCTTGGTGGTCTCCCATCCAATATAGTCAATCAGATCTAGCAGGGTCATTTGTTGATGTTGACTCTGGAAGCAAGCCCAACAAGTAGCCCCAACTTACCAGTCTCCTTTGGCCTCCTCTAAGACTTTAGACATACAAAACCTCCACATTATTTGATACCTATTATTTGAGATGCAACCACCTCCGCCAACACTGCATCATACTATCATCATTGCAGAATGCCTTTTTCTCTACTTTGATGTGATTCCTCTGAATTCCATGGAGCTATGCTTCAGCGAGCTGGAACATAGCTTAAAAAGAAACATTGAGTTAGATCCAACCAGATTTTCCATGGTAAAAATGGAAGGAGGTGTTCCTCCTGGCCATCCAAAAAGGTTATGCTGATAGGACCTGCATGGAGAAAAGCCATGTGGAATGGTGGGCTGTAGTATGGAGAGGAATTGGCCAGGATTGCAGGAAAAAGCTGGCTGGATCCAATTTATTGTTTGCACACACTAACCAACAATGTTCCTGCGCCATAGACGCACAAACAAAAGGAAAGTGCTTTATTAATAGCGGGTCATTTATAAAACTATGAAAAAGCTGTGTCAGCATGTGTGTGGTCATCAGTAAATTTACAATGTTGAGTTAATGATAGTGTTTCTGCTGTTCTGCACATTCAGAGATTCATATCCAATGTAGTCATTAACTCTGTAGCCCAGAAGTCAAAATAGTTATTCCCTAAAGAAAGAACTAATATGTTAAGGAAGCAAAGGATGCTGTACTATTTACTTACATTTCTCAAAGTCACCACTTAGTCCATCAACACTGTTAATTTAATTTTAATTATGCTCAATTAAAACTTTCACAGCTGGCAGAGCTTTTGTAATATTAGTTCAAGTAGTATAAATGAAAGAAATATCACTTTGTGAAAAAACACAAAAGTAATGTTTCTTTCATCCATACCTTTTGACTTGGAGTTAAACATGAGGAGATGTCATATGGTGCCGGCTGCTTTGAATCTATAGACACAGAGAAATCATACAGTGCAGGCTTTCTTGGAACATTTTGCTTGCAGTCATATTGTATCATGGGTTTTACAGTCTTAGAGTTGCAGAAACACCATAATTTCATTTGATTTGATTAAGAAATTTAAGTATGAGTATATATCCTCAGAGATGGTATGCGGAACTGTCCCATGCAATCTTATTCAGTACTAGCAGTGCTATACTAATAGAGTTATACTTTTCTAAGTTCATTGATGTCAATGGGTTTAGAAGGATTAGCTCTGCTTAGCATTGCGCTATCAATCACAGAGAGTTCAAAGGAACTTACTCTTAATGAACACAGTTTTACTGCTGAAGTTGATATTGTGATATCTCACTGATATTGTTGGATTAAGTGAAACTGCAAAGATGAATAAAGTGGGAAATTTATATTTATTCTCTACTTTTCTCACCAATGGGAACCCAAAGAAGCTTGCAACAATATTCTTTCCTGCTTCATTTTATCGTCACAACCTTGTGAGAGAGGGTAGGCTGTGAGAAAGCAACTGGCAAAGTCACCCAGTGAGTTTCCATGACACAGTAAGGAATAGAACCTGGATCTCCCACAGCCCAATGCTTTAGCCACAACAACAACAACAAATGATATCCAGGTTCTTGTTTCTGCATTGTTTTCAGCTCTGTACTGGATTTCTGCTTGTTTCCCATTTGCATACCCCAGTGCATTGTTTATTGAATGTCCTAACTGTTGTCAATCATATTGACTTATACTGTGAAATCCTCCTTGAGTCCCAGCGAGAAAGGCAAACTATAAATATTGTAAAAAAAATTAGACCCCCAAATAGGAAATTTTCTAGGCAGACCCAGTTTTTCATCTGCTGCATAAAACTCATAGCTCTAGTGCTCTTTGCCAATACTACAAATTCAAGTCCACTTTTCAGATCATTTCTTTAACCACTACACTACACTGACTTTTATATGAACTCTGCAAAATGGTCCTGTTCTGTTAAGAGTTCAATTTGCATGACACTTATCCAGGTCACTTGTGGGGATCCTTGTAGTGGAATGTGACAGCCACCCCACTTTCACCTACAAATAAATAACATGAATTTGTTTTGTTGTTAAGAATGAACTGTGAACCATGTTATTGTTCCAGTGCACCTCCATATGGCTGACGCTACTAATTGTTGTACTTAGTGACCAATTAGGAAAAAATGCCTGCTGTGCATTACTAAATCACTATTAAAAATTAGCCAGGGTCATTTGAAGTTATGAGTGGAAATACCAGTAATATTGCTGTACCTCTTGTAGAAAATGACATCAGGGAAGACTTTAGTGCAGGGTTGGAGGCTGTGTACAGGTTACAGGCGGAACAGCAATCTGACACTCCGTGACTGCTGCTGGCAAGGTCTTATCGCCTGCTGTACTAAGCAAGCTGCTGTTTGCTTTGGGAACTATTGTCACAGTAGCGAGGTTAACTCACAGTTGGATGCAGTAATGGTTATTGCCTGAAAATAGCACTGCTACCACCTGCCACTACTATTTGCACAGTGGGTATGCAAAATGTTCACCGTTCCCAATGATTGGCACACTCAATTTGACACTGTTTTCTGGAATTAACATCTATCCTTGTATGAACATGAGCTTTGGCTCTTGTTAAAGCCACTGATCACATTCACATTGGCTTTAAATAAAGATATGGGAGCAGAGCCCATGTCAAAAGAGCTATGGCAAGAGAAGAGTGAGGGAAGAGATGGAAAGGTGGCTAGAGACAGAAAGGAATTCTGAGATGCATTTCCATAACATTAGATGAATGCGGTTTTGATGGATTTACTTGGTAAATGGTCTCATATGCTTTTGCTTCCACTGTAAACAGCAAAGTGAGAAATTTTAAATGGAAAAAAAGCCAGAATATGAAGTGGATAGAGTGTGGGCTCTGGCTGATGTTTCATATATAGCCAAACTATAACCTAGGTCTTGCCAGTGCCTTTTTAAATTTTTTAAAAAGGTGCCAGTACTTATATATAAGGTTGCATCAATTTCCACCAATTCCCCTCCTAATACTTAGAAGACGCCCTCACCTCCAAAAGGTGCTGGTATTCAGGAGAGCCAACTTGGTGTAATGGTTAAGAGCAGCAGGACTCCAATCTGGAGAACTGGGTTTGATTCCCCCACTCCTCCGCTTGAAGCCAGCTGGGTGACCATGGGCCAGTTGCAGCAGCTCTCTCTAAGCTCTCTCGCCCCACCCACCTCGCAGGCTGATTGTTGTGAGGATAATAATAATACACTTTGACCACCACTCTGAGGGCCAAGCTACAAGTGACGAATGACACTTGAACGGCAAGTGTATTTCTCCCTGTTCACTGGCCCTCCACTTGCACTCCACTCAATCCACTTGCCGTTCAAGTGTCATTCGTCACTTGTAGCTTGGCCCTGAGTGGGAATTAAATTGTCCTGAAGGGTGCTATATAAATCAAATATTGTTGCAACTGGTGAGTACTGCCACAAAAAAGCCCTGGGTTTTGTAGTGCATAAGCAGTAGTCCTACAATTTATGTATGTATGTATGTATGTATGTATGTATGTATGTATGTATGTATGTATGTATGTATGTACGTACCACCTCTCCACCATTTTTAGTGCTCAAGGCTGATAACAACATAGATATACAATATTAAACTAATATAAATACAAACATATACCAGATGGCACATACAAGGCTAGAACAACATCCATTTAGCCCTCATGGGATATCCCAAGGAGATGTCAGATAGAGCACAAGATTTCCTGCACGACGAGATTTATTGTTCCTTCCCTGCTGAAATGAGATGCTTTCCCAGGTTGGATTTGAAAAGGTGAATCATGGGCCAGTTTGATATCTAAAGGCCTTCAGGGATAGATCTGCCCTTATCGTGACATTACCTCACAGGGTTGTTGAGAGGGTTGCACGGGAAAGGCTGCCATGAGAACCTTGCAGAAGGAAGAGGAAGGATAAGCATGTATTAGATGGATTATGCTGCGGCTCTTTACTCTTCCTTTTATTGACTTTTTGCTGCTGATTTTGTTCTACTAGCTTTTATTGTTTGCCAGGTGTAAGCAACTTTGGTTCAAAGCACAGGATCAAAATTAAATAATAAATAGATCTCTCTCTCAGTGACACAGAGAGATCTCTGGCTTTTGGTGCTACACCTCTGAAGATGCCAGTCACAGCTGCTGGCGAAACACCAAGACCACGGCTATACAGCCCGGAAAATCCACAACAACCAATAAATACTTAAGTTTTTATTATGTTTTGTGCAAAAAGTCAACAGAAAGAGAGAAAAAATAGATTTCCCTGAGTTTTTAAAGTACAATACTTTTTGTTTTGATCTACTTTTAATATTTCTTTGGGTTATAAGTATTCTCGATGAATCTGCGAATGTAGCAAGCTGTTAGTGAAAACTATAGAAAAAAACCAGATTGAATTCAAATTGAATTGATCACCTAAACCCACCACAAGTAGAAACATTCCTGTTGAAAGGTATTTTTATCATAATTTTTCTTGCAAATGCTGGTAATGGTAATATCTTTGAATCATTCATGTTGCCCAAACTATTTTCATCAAGCGTTTGGGCTTGTTTTGCTGAAGTCAGATATAAAAGGCTTTTCCCGTTATTACTGAATCACAAACTTGTGTTGCAACAAATTTAAATATATGAAAGCTATTTGTGCAGCTTTCATAGTCATAGTCATAGTCATAGGCTTTACACATTAATATTACAAGAGAGTAACAGTCCTCCTTATCCCTACAATTAGAGCTGCAATGGATAAGTCCAATTTGACTACATTTGTTTCCTTTCAGTTCGACTCCCAGGAAAGCAAGGGGGTAACGCCATCATTTTTGCATGCTAGACCTCCAGGCTTACAAAATCTGTAGGATTTGAGTGCCCAGGCCAGGATGTATGGGGGCAATGCCTCGGAAGGGTGGAGTTTCAACAGGATGTGATGTCACCAAGAATTTCCCCCAATGTCTAATTAAATATTAGATATTGGGGGGAAATATCTAATATTTAATAAAATAATATTTAAAAAAACCAACAAACAGATAATAACTGTCCCCTGTCTTGGGATACTTATTATCTGTTTGTTGATTTTATAATATGAACTGTTGTTTTAGGAATTGTTGTTTAATATTTTATTGTATTTTTATAACAGTTGTACCTCGCCCTGAGCCCACTTGCAAGAAGGGTGGGTTAGAAATAATAGTAGTAGTAGTAGTAGTAGTAGTAGTAGTATAACATTGAGATTAGGGGAAATTCCTAGAGCACTGATGCCAGGGTGGGGTCGGGGGATTGTCCCCTGGAAGGGGACAAATCACAACCTTCCTCTGCTTTTAGCTTGATATCCAGATTGCTCTGGCTCTCTAACAGAATTTGAATTTCAAAGCTTGGCAACCTTACACAGGCTTATTATTTTCTGGTAATAAGTTTTAGAATAAAGCATAAGGATAAATTAGATACCCTGACCTGGATAGCCCAGGCAAAACTGATCTCATCAGATCTTGCAAGCTGAGCAGGGTCAGCCTTTGTTAGTAATTGGATGGGAGACCTCCAATGAAGGCCAGGGTTGCAGAGGCAGGCAATAGCAAACCACCTGTTAGTCTCTTGCCTTGAAAACCCCACTCGGAGTTGACATAAGTCAGCTATGACTTGATGACCACTCTCCACCACCACAAAATTAAACAACATCCATTTCCAAATGCATTACATTTTGTCTTCATTTTCATGTTGCTTTGCATGTCCAGAAGCCAGAAGAAGTTCCTGTCTCCCTTTTAAAAGTCTGTTGGCAGATACTAACTAATGCAAAGTTTCACATATTATTACTTGAACTTGCTGTGTGAACATATGTAAAGAAAGTAGGTTGCTAGATGCAGTTCAGGGAGAAATTAAATGTAATGTAATTGCATCTCAGTAGGCTTTTAGATTAGCTGTAAATCTAGAAGGGTAGTTGTACTGTGCAAACATAATAAAGACCTTAAAAAGTAACACACTTTTCATGGCCTCTCACAGGTGACAGCACTTCAGTGAATGACCAGAACAGAAAGTGGCTTGGGCAAGAGAAGATTTTTTTGGCTGACCCGTCACACAAGGCTATTATGAAGAATGGGTTAACTCTATGTATCAAGAGAGGACGTGGAATGGTATGGTAATAGTAATAATTGTGCTCATATGCTTCTCTTCGAGACAGATTAGTGCCCCACTCAGAGCGATGAACTAAGTCAGTGTCATTGTCCCCACAATACAGCTGGGGAGCTGGGGCTGAGAAGAGTAGCTTGCCCAAGGCCTACAACTGAACTCATGGCAGTAGTGGGATTTGACCAGCAGAGGGCTGTTTCACAACTCAACATATTAACTACCATGCTACAGATCTCAAGATTGGTATAGCCAGGGCTTTTTTTCTGGGAAAAGAGGTGGTGGAACTCAGTGGGTTGCCCTCAGAGAAAATGGTCACATGGCTGGTGGCTCCGCCCCCTGATCTCCAGACAGAGGGGAGTTTAGATTGCCCAATCTAAACTCTCCTCTGTCTGGAGATCAGGGGGCAGAGCCACCAGCCATGTGACCATTTTCAAGAGGTTCCGGAACTCCGTTCCCCCGCGTTCCCCCTGAAAAAAAGCCCTGGGTATAGCCCCATCTTGTCAGCTCTCTTAAGCTTAGCAGGGTTGGTGCTTATAAGGGGGATCCACCAAGGAAGACTGTAGAAGAAGGCAATGGCAAGCCACCTCTGCTTCTCGCTTGCCTTGAAAGCCCCTCGCTGGAATCAATGTAAGTTGGTTGTGATTTGATGGCATACATCTGTCAAAAAGCCATGAGAAAAGAGAAACTTCCTAATGAGGTCAGCACAGAGTTCAGTGAAGGGATATAACTCAGTGCAAAAAGCACATGCTTTGTATACTGAAGATTCAAGTTTCAGTGTCTGGTATCTTCCACTAAAAAGATCTCTAATGGCTGGTGCAGGGATATGCTGTTCTCTCCCTAAGATCCTGGAAAGCCACTGCCAGTCACAGTGGACTGGCTTCAGTCTGGTCTGTACACAGCAGCAGAGTGCTGAGGTGGTAGAATGGACTGCACCACTGCTCGAGAAGCACCACATGCCCAAAGCTCCTCTGCATCAGTTATTTCCTACAAGTGGAAAATGACCTTGGCATCTAAAGCCTTTTCCCCTGATGTGCTATTTTATATTTATTATTTATTTTTATTATTTTTATTTTTGTTTGCAGGAAATGTTACATAGTGAAGCATCCAAAGATGACCACCCCACTCATAGTCTGAAATGGTACAGCCCTTTCTATCCCCTCAGAATCCCATACATTTTGCTGTATGTATTGACAAGCCTTAGTAGTATCCTAAGGCAGCTTCCAATCAGGAGGTGAGAGAGTGATAAAAATTTATCAATATTATTCAAGGAATGTATGGCCCCAGATAGTAAAATATGGGATATTTTATATGTACTTTGAACCCCAAGTTGAGGGGTTTCTGCCACGGCAGGAGACCTCTCACCCTTCACCATCCCTTCCTGCTGCTGCTCAGTTGGGCAGTGAGAGAAAAATTGGGGGGAGGTGATCAGCAGCTTTCTGGCAAGATCAGTTCCAGCATGACCAGAAGTAGCATCATCGTATCACCAGTGATACTCTAGCAATCATTCAAAACTATGGTTAAACCCTAGAGTTTTGACCGAAGCTAGCATTGATGGTGATGTGGTGACATCATTTCCTGTCATGTCGAAAGTGATGTCATCGTGTTGCCAATGATATTATTGCACTGTTGGCACAAATTAGTCTTCTGCTGGCTGGCATCCTTGTGATAGCAACCCTACCTGACTCTAAGGAAACTTCCTACATTTTAAGTGGCTCTTCCACCAGAGGAGCCCAAGTTTCAGCTGGTAGAAGAGCCATTTAAGTTGAATGAATGCTACTTAGACTGGAGTAAGGCTTCAAACTTTGCTGAGCAGCATGGTAGGATCCAGGCCTTTCTAATTTGCCTGATATTGTTATGTGCTTGGCACATAGATAAAGTTTCTCTATAGACTCACCCATTTCCAATTTTTAATTCCTTTGAAAATGGCCTAATTAAAAGGACATCTGCTGAATTTCAAAACAGTCTTTTACTCTACCCCTTTGCAGGCACTATAACGATGGATCCCACTTGTAAGAAGAAACCAGAAGGTTTTCTCCAGAAGCAGCTGTCCCGTACACATGTAGCTGTTCAGAGCTCTGCAGACCAGAAATGGTGACAGTTGAAAGACCATCACAAAAGGGCTTCATAGGAAGATCACCCCAGGATAGAATGCTCAAACTAGGTTTAATCAAAGGAGCGGCATCAAACGGCTGTGTTCTGAATAGGCCCCATTCTCTCTGAGGAGGTTGGTTATCATGATTTTGTTTTAACCAGAGACGTCATAATGTTCCCATTCTTCTTTTCTTCCAACACCCGCTTTTACTCCCTCTAAACAGAGTATGTGAAATAAAGATTAATTAAACATCAGACTGAATCTAGATTATTGTATATGACTCTCCCCGGGGACAACAGCTTCGGGACAAAAAAAGAGGGCTAAAAGGAAAAGGCATTCAAGCAGTATTTCCTTTGATTCTGTTTATCATATTTCTATTCAGGGAAGGGAAATTAGACTTTTATTTAAAAGTTACAGTTGTAGCTCCTTCGCTTTAACTCAAAAAAAACCCTGCAAGTCAGTGTATTATAATCGTTATCTACATGTGGAGTCAATTCCTTTTCCGCTTGCTTGAAACTTTAGTTACCTGTTAAAATTCAGAGGAAAGAGTGGGAACTACAGAATCTATAGAACTGATGGTAATCTTTTCATAGATAGTAAAAGTGTGTGTAGCCATTCTTCATATTGGGTGGGATCCAAGCTGCTAAGAACAGAAGAAATTTGCTTTCTCTCACTCCCGGTGTTGCCCTGAGGGCTGGGGTACCCTCAAGAACACTACAACTTGTGGCATGGGGGAATAGCAGCAATTATGGGAATCGAAGAAAGCCATCTGCCAGCACACTTGCATAAGTAAAAAGTGAGGAGGAGGGTATGCGTCCTCATGCCTCATGCTTCATAGCCTATACTTCTTGAGGCTTCTCCTACTTCATGGGGGGGGGGCCTTCTGGAGGATTCAGTCCATTCATGAGAACTTTTATCCAATCAATCACTTTTAAATGTTGCATTGCCTGATAGATACCAAATATAGTACATCTCATTCCCCTTTTCAGCATTCACATACAGACTGAAAGGCAAACAGAGAAAATAGATAATAAGGTAATGTTCGATGGTTGTTGGGGATTTTCCAGGCTGTATAGCCGTGATCTTGACATTGTAGTTCCTGATGTTTCGCCAGCAGCTGTGATTGGCATCGACAATATAAGGTAATGTTCACCCCAGGGAGACCCTCACATTATTTTTGTGCTGATCATCAGCTTTTAGTTGATGGGGGGTGGGGGGGCAGCAATACAGTTGAATTAATTCATTAAGTCAACAAGGGTGCTGGTAGACTGGGTGGAAGTCCATTCCGGGAAAACATAATACACAGGACAGTCGGAAAGCTAACCAGGCAGTTCAGATTGAAAGGAATATTTTACTAGCAATGGATGGCCCTTAGTTAAGCACTAGTTTAATATACATTCATGCTTTACCCTTCCAGTTGTCCTTTGAAAACCTCAGATCATGAGAAGGCCCAGTTGTCATTTTGTTCCTACCAAGTAGGTGTATCAGATGGGAAGCCCCATACTTTTCACTGAGAGCCAAAACAGACGAGACGAGTTCCCTCAATTCAACCTGGGTTGAATTGCCTCAAGGTTTGACGGGAAATGTAGGCATTTCTCCTTCCCGTCGCTCAGAGGAGGAGGGGGGAGGAGGAGGGCTCCTCTTGCCCGGCCGCTGCCGTTCCCAAGCGCGAGGGACTCGAGGAGCCTGGAAAGTGGCGGGGGGATGCTCTTAGGCTGGGGCGCGGCGGCGGCTGCGCTCTTGCTGCAGCCCCCCCACCCCTCCCTGCCCCAGCCTCTTCCTCTTGGCCTCCTTCCTCTCGGCTTCCTTCTCCAGCGGCGAGAGAGGCGGTGGCAAGCGGCAGCAGCAAGAGCGCCGCCGCCGCCACGCCCCAGCCTAAGAGCATCCCCCCGCCACTTTCCAGGCTCCTCGAGTCCCTCGCACTTGGGAACAGCGGCAGCTGGGCGAGAGGAGCCCTCCTCCTCCCCTCTCCTCCCCCCTCCTCCTCTGAGCGACAGGAAGGAGAAATGCCTACATTTCCCGTCAAACCTTGAGGCAATTCAACCCAGGTTGAATTGAGGGAACTCGTCTCGTCTGTTTCGGCTCTGAGCATCATCTGGTCAAGTTTTCAGCATAGATTGATCACTTTTTTGTTTGTGGCATCCCAGAGGTGATTGTGTAGGTCAGGATGTGGTTGGATCCATGCATGGGACTTCTGGTTCCCTAGCTCTGCAAGCGCACCAGATAGAATTTCCTTCTGGATGGTTGCCTTGTGGTTTCCCAATGGGAGACCTATCCTCACCCCTCAAACCTTTAACTATGGTGGGAGATCCTTTTCTGAGAAGGAGTTTTTTCCCATTCTAGGGCTCATTCTAGATAGCTCCCATGTGTGTTATCAGGACATTAAGCTTCACATAAGGATGAGTGGACAAGGGAATTGAGCACCAAAAATGCTGTGATCTGCTTCTCTGCGATCTGCTTCATGTTTCTATGCAAGTGACTGAACGGATGTAATCAAAGCCAAAACCAAAAGTGATCACACACACAAATATCAAAACTAACACTGGAAATAAATTAGCCAATGAATAAAATCGTTGTAAAACATCTTTTGAAATTCTGAGCTCTAATATTAGCTGCTGCTAATATTAGAGCAAACGTCCAACAGTACTAGTTTTGGCAGCCATATTGCCATGATAATACATAGTGTTTTATGGGGAAAACAAAAGAAGTCCTATCCAACAAAACTGCACCAAACATCGTGTCTGATTTTGGCATCTCGCAGTCAATGCAACCAATAACACAGATCTCCTCTATCCCTATTTCCAAAGGATAATCATAACTCAGAGCCAGACTGAGAATAACAGCTCTCTAAAACCTATGTGCAAATAATCTGAAATTATAGCAGAAGGAATGCTTTTGTCAGCTCGAAATCTTTTTTAGTTTACCAAATGATTTTTCATTAGACAAGTCTCTTAATAAACATTCCACCAAATAGAGAGCTGCAGCCATGAAACTATATGACACATTATGACCTTAATCACAGGTTTCACAGGGAAGACCCTCATCTTATAGAAACCTACTTCCAGAAAATCATATAAACCAGGGTGTCCCAGATGTCCACCATCTGCAAAGAAATAAGGGTCAGCCATGGCTCTTTTTCTAAATTTTAAGCCAACATTCAATACACGGTCTTTGAATATATGTATGATTTCCTTTCTCTTACTGATACATTGTACATGTTGACTCCAAGAGAAATCAGGTCATTTATATTCCATAAGAGGCTATGGCAGTTATTCTATCTGGTTAAATGGAAATTCCCTCCTCTAAAAACTAGCCATACTTGTATGTTCTGTGTACTATGTATTTTATTATCACAGCTCTTGTAGTGCAAAATCTTAATGTTCCTCTGACCTTGTTATTCCCTTTTCTTCTTTTGTACCTCTCTTTATTCTGGAAAAAAAAAGAAACTAGCCATACTTGTAGCATGGAACTATTCGGGAAAAGAAAAATATGGAAATTGAAGTGCATTGGAAGGGGCATACTGGCCTCCCTCACACAGATACACCCACAATATTACAGAAAATACTTCTCCATGATTAGGTCTCACACAAGGAGCTGTGGCTTAGAGTCTCTCTACACAAGACATCTTACACAGGGACACTCAATCCTGTAATTTTGTAAAATTTTTAATATGAATATTGTTATTTATTTGCGGTTTTAAATCTTTGAAATGTAATGTTTTATTGAAATGTTTATACAGTGTAATCTGCCCTAAGCCTGCTGGTGTGGGGAAAGCGGAATATAAGTTGAAGCAAATAAATAAGCAAACGCAAACGCAAACGCAAACGCAAACGCAAACGCAAACGCAAACGCAAACGCAAACAAACAAACAAACAAAGTGACTTACTTTCTGTGTGATCTTATATTCAAGTGTACTCTGTCTCCATAGCAGTGCATGTGTATCCTAGAATGGGAGAACAAGTGTAAGATCTTTCACTTGATCTTACTCGTGTAAGATGTCTCATGTGAGAGACTTTCAGTAGCCCTTGCATGTAGAAGATCCTGTTAGGCAGAGTAGGGAAATAAAGCACAGTTGAGTCACGCAGTGCTGATTAAAGAGGTTAAAAAGTTTATTTAGGAACTACATACTTGAGAGTAAAGGGGAGAGATAGAAATAGGTCCTTGCTATCAGACTCCATCTTAGAGCCAAGCTACAAGTGACTTTTTTCACATGGAGAACACTTGGTTATTTTCGCAAGTTTTCCTGGGAACTGAAGTCCGAGTGTCCTTCCCTTTTGCAAATCGTTCCTCCAGTCATAAACCTGCTGGACAAGAGGGCTCTCAACCATTGTTTGGGAGCAGGCAGCTGCTACTTTCTCCCTGGGCATCCTGCTTCCGCGGAGCTTCACCGACATGGTGGCTATCTCCAGAGCAGCAGGCTTGTGACTGGAGGAATGATTTGCAAAAGCTGCTGCTACTGCCGGCTTTCTCTGGCTCTTCAGGCAGCGATTCTAACAGAGAGGGGAAGGACACTTGGACTTCAGTTCCAAGGAAAACTTGCAAAAGCAATCAAGTGTTCTCCACGTGAAAAAAGTCACGTAGCTTGGCTCTTAGAAAAGAGAGAGAAGAGAGACAGGAGAGAGAAGAAGCAGGATATTGCCCTGTTTAGCCCAATAGGAGACAAGACAAGGAAAGTACCCCCAGCAAACAAGAGAGATACTGCTCTCACTGTCCTAACTAAATGATCCTTGCTGCCCCCTGTATGGAAGGCTGTTCTTCCCTTCTTCCTTCCTTCTTGTACACCAGACATTGCAATTTCCAACAGAGCCCAGGTTCAGTCTCTGCCATCTCCAGTTAAAAACATTACACTTCTTGGGGAAGACTACTACATGCCTAAGATCTCAGAGAGCTGCTGCCAGTCACAGAAGAAAATGTCAAGCTAGATAGATCAATGGTCTGACTTGATGTAGCTACTATTTTTTTATTGTTATATATTGAAATATTTATAACCAGCCTTTCTTCTAATAATAACATTTGATTTATATACTGCCCTTCAAGACAACTTAACACCCACTCAGAGCAGTTTACAAAATATGTTGTTGTTGTTGTTGTTGTTGTTATCCCCACAACAAACACCCTGTGAGGTGGATGGGGCTCAGAGAACTCTGGAAGAGCTATGACTGACCCAAGGTCACCCAGCTGGCTTCAAATGGAGGAGTGGGGAATCAAACCTGGTTCTCCAGATTAGAGTCCTGCTGCTCTTAACCACTACACCAAACTTGGCTCAAAATGGTTTCACAGCTGTAATGCATGAACTAAACTTCCATGTAGGCTTTCTCACTAGAGACTCCACGAGTTTACCAGTGAACGTGTTTGGCAGTTGACCAGACCCCAATCAACATTTACAATCAGACCACAAGCTAATGAAGAATATATTTGGCGTGCATCAAACAATTCAAACATCTGCCAAACGACTTTGCAGTTGTCTGAGTATCAGAAGCCAATTCACAGTTGGTCGGGGAATCAGCTGGAAGGCGGGTTCTGATTTCCTGGCACTTCCCCAGGACACAGGAAAGCTTTGGAGGAAATCAGAACCTGACTCACAGTTGATAGGGGATCATCAGCTGTGAATAGGTTTCTGATCTTTTACACACACCTCTGAAAGATCACTGTACAGTGAAGCTGATGATCAGAGGTCTTGTAGGCTGGGACCCAGCAATGTTTGACTGGGGGAGTGGGCTTTTGATTTATACCCAGGGGGTGGGGAATATTACTTCAAGGCTGAGGTGGGGTGAGAAAAGGCAATCAGGTTCTCTTCTCCTTGCTGGCAAAAGGGGGGATGAGATGCAGATCATTTTTCTTACCTCATCTCGAGGGAGCAGAGGATAGAAGCAATTGGCTTCTGATCACCTTATTGTGAAACGGAGGAAAGAAACAGATCTTTTTTTCTTCTTATTTCTGCAGCCCAGGGTGGAGAGATGAGAAGGGAAATCAGTTGGACTTCCAATCATCTCTCTACTACCATCAGCTGGGAGTTGGCTCCTGATCTTGTAATTTTTTTTTCCTGCAGGGTACAGAGCAAAATTTTCTTGGCAGGAGATTAGAAGCCAACTGCTTTATTAGCTGTAAATTAGCTTCTGATGACTGCAAGTCATCTCCTCTTGTGAATAGACATGGACAGGTTTTGAATGGCCAAACAAACCATTGATTAATTAGCTACCTGATCACTATTGGTTTGATGACTTTACCTCCCTTGCAGAGACTAAACTCTCAAGGGACAAGGTCTGTCATTTTAGTTCCAATACCTGAGACACAGAGGAGCTGTTTCTAAAAATAATAACATTTAATTTATATACCACCCTTCAGGACAACTTAACACCCAATCAGAGTGGTTTACGAAGTGTGTTATTATTATCCTCACAACAATCACACTGTGAGGTGGGTAGAGCTGAGAGAGCTCTGAAAGAGCTGTAACTGACCCTAGGTCACCTAACTGGCTTCAAACGGAGGAGTGGGGAATCAGGCCAAGTCCTCCAGATTAGAGTCCTACCACTCCTAGCCCTAACCATTACACTAAACAGGCTCTAAAACTATGAAAGCTGCCAGAAAACCCTTCCTGAACCCCAAGGTGGTGTTACTCAGAAATAAAGACTACTGTTTAGAAATATAGAAATCTTTATTAAATTAACAGTTAAACAAAAAATATTAAAAATCCAGTACAATCTCAGCAGATCTTTTAGCAATTTAAACAATAAAACTACCTGTCTAGATAGTAATAGCTGGAGCTTAGTTGGTAATTAACTTCACAGCATACAGCAATACCTTGAGTGATAGGATAAGCATGTAGACCAGCAAGACGTAACCCTTGGTAGAGATGCAGGTAATGCCCCATAATTGAGGATAACGGATAATGAGGAAAAACCAAAATGACTTCCAGGGCCGGCACGTCCATTGAGGCGGAGCTGGCAGCCGCCTCAAGCGCAGCTCTCTGAAGAAGGTGCTGTGGCCCATGCCAGCCCCCGATGACCTCCTGGCCCGACCCGGCACCAGTGCTGCAGGCCGCGCAGCACAGAAGTAACCTGGCTGTGCCTGTTGCTTCATGTGCTTGCGCCCCCGGTCCAACCCGGCAGCAACGCTGCGGGACACACAGCGCAGAAGCAATCAGGCTGTTGCTTTGTGTGCTTGTGCCCCTGGCCCGACCCAGCAGTAGCGCCGCAGGACGCACGGCACAGAAGCAATCAGGCTGTGCATATTGCTTTGTGCGCTTGGTGGGTCAATCAGGCTGTGCCTATTGCTTTGTGCACTTGGTGGGTATTGGGCATTGGGAAGGTCAGTTTGTAGCCCCTCAAAGTAGCTTCCAGCAGATACTCCAGTTTTTGCTGCTGTGAAGAGAAAATGACAGGAAAGGGGGGGACCCATGGATCATGCCTTTCCCAGGGTTCAATCTCTCTGAAACTTTGGGGGGGGGGGTCTTCAGAGGACAGAGAGGAGTTGGACTAAGTTCCCTGCAAATTTGGTGGGTATTGGACATTGGGAAGGTCAGTTTGTGATTCAAGTTTTGTGATTTTAATTTTTCCTACATTTCTTCTGTTTTTTTTTTAATTGGTTAGCTGGGGGGGGGGGCAAGTAGGTTTCTCGCCTCAGGCACCAGAAACCCTGGCACCAGCCCTGCTGACCCCTGTTTAGTTTTGGCTTGAATTACCAGATGACTTAAGTTATCTGGCAATGGAACTTCTCACTTTAACAATTTTCCAGAAATACCACATCACTGTTCTTCTCTCTCCCTCCCCAACTCTAAAATCAATTAGCCCTGTTCTCCTAGTTGAATGTCCTTGAGGAGATAAGAAGGAAGAGCTTCTTGGCCAGGTGTTTTTTATGAAGAGAGCTGAGCATTTAGTTTCAAATTACCCCTTAGATGGAATTGGGCTCTATTGCACCACAACTGGCAAACAGGATGTGAGCTGAACTGGCAGGTGTTTTGAGCATCCCTGTTTCCCACCCATTCAGCACCCTTCCTTCTAGTTTTGATCAAATGGGAAGAACCTACGCGACAGCCACATTCCCATGTCTGCTGAATTTATTTACAGTTCCTGATAATGTGGAATTACTCCACTAAAAAGTGGCTCTTGGACAGCTGGGAGTGATTTGGAAGGAGGTTACAAGGACTCTTGAACCTACATGGCAACTTTATAAACCCTGTTCAGAGATTCTTCTATCTAACCACTGGACACATACGTAGGATCTTGCCTACTGGCCATGTGTATTCAGCCAGAAGTCCGCAGTTAGCCCCTATTTTTGCAGAGTATAAGCATATGCACAGAGGTTCCTCCATGTGATTGGACTGCTTTTTGCACACACAAACACTATTATGCATATTGGGAGCTGCAGCAGATATGGAGTTAGTTATTCAGTCATGGGGGGGGGAATAATCCTGCTCCCTTTTATGTATGATTATCGAATGCCTGCCTGAGCATCTGAAGATACTTATAGTAGAAATTTGAGGTAGATTCTATCTTACAAATGGGCAGGGGGCATTAGGAGGAAATCTTGGGCATTATGACACTCATATACTGCGACTTTGCCACAGAGAGCAAAGGTGTACAAGATATTTGAACTGATTGATCATTGTAAGCTTGTTCATTTTTTAAGTGTCCCATTATCAATATTACATGTGTCAATTCTTTTTTATGGAAAACGAATAAAAGTTTAATTATTTTTTAAAAGGGGGAGGTCATAGCTGGTAAGTATATGTTACAGCTGCATTCATCTGAGCAAAGCCTACTGAAGGTACCATCCCGCAAATATGTAAGATCAGCAACAGAACATTCTCTATTGTGGCTCCCACCTTGTGGAATGGTCTGCCTAGCAGGTCAGCAAGCACCCCCCTACGTTTCTGGCATTCCACAAACGGTGTCAAGGAGAATTGTTCAGGAGGGCATTTCTATGAAAAGAACGGGGCTGTAGTCAAATGGAATTGTTCAGGGGGATGCTTTTACTAAGGAACAATAGCTATTGTTTTCTAATTTCTGTGAAATAGGTCTTGCATTCCTTTGTACATCTGTCTTGTACTGTTTTACTGCATCGTATTCTAACTTTGTAGTCCAGTCTTAGTACACTGTGTATTATATGTCTTTTACTGTTCCTATTGCGTTGTTTTAAATTGTGTACTCTGTTTTGAGACTTGCTCAGAAATATGGATTATAAATAAAGAAATTAAATAAATAATAAAAAGGGGATTCATGGCTTTCAAGGAGGTTTGTTAGGTGGGCAGCCGTGTTGGATAGCAGATTTTGAGTCCAGTGACACCTTAGAGACCAACAAGATTTTTACAGTGTAAGGTTTCAAGAATCAGGGCTCCTTTGTTCAGACAGGAGTAGGAATGGAGAACCATTATATCCCAGCCAAAAGGTGGGTGGGATCTTACAAGGGAGGAGGTAAAGGTACAATGCAGCTGATTAGAGCAGAAATCAGCACCTGTAGTGAGATAAGAATCTTCTGTTCAGCCTATGGAGGGGGGGGTCCTATCGTTCATTAGTAGGAATAATTATCCCATTTGTTCTGGTAGAACCTAACTAACCCAAACAGGCACCATTTAAAACAAAAGATATCCATGAATACAAAAGATCAGCTCTTGACAACATTGGTGGACCCATCTGTTGGAATTCCAAATTATTCTTTTCTCAGGCGCCTTGTTGCCGCCTCTCTTGATAACCCAATTCTCTCAATGAAAAACTAGACTGCTTAACATCTCAATTATGTTTTGAATATGCTATCAAGTCAGCATTCAGGAGGACCCTTGTTTCCTTTTTGTGGCTATTCTGCTTGGCAGCTGTTCACATTTCCTTTAGCAGTTCAGCAGCAAGTATAGTGATGTTACAATCTGAAGTCATTTACTGAATGTTAACATTGGCATAACCTGGGGCTGCCAACTCTGGCTCAGGAAATTCCTGTAGATTTAGGACTGGGGCCTGGGGAGAGTGGAGCTTTGGAATGGGAGTGCTCAGGGGGGATGTGTTGCCAAAATATCTGCTCTCCAAAGCTGCCATTTTCTCCAGGGCAGACTGATCTCCAAAGTCGGGAGTAGACATGGACACAAACCACAAAAAAACCGATTCACGTGGTTCCCACGAACCTCCTGCAAGGGGTGGGAAGGCCGTTTTTGGCCTCCTCTACTGCTGTGTGGGCCCACAGAGTGGCGGAGGAGGCTGAAAATGGCCTTTCTGCCCCTCAAATGGCTGCTGTGGGAAGGCCATTTCTGGTATCCTTCGACACCCTGCAGCCTCCAGAGCGGCAGAAGAGGCCAAAAACAGCCTTCCCGCCCCTCAAATGGCTACCGCAGCAGCCATTTGCGGGGTGGGAAGGCCATTTTGGGCCTCCTTCACCACCCTGCGGGCCAGAAGGGTAGCAAAGGAGGCCAAAAATGGCCTTCCCACCCCTTGCGGGAGGAGGGGGAGGAGGCTGCAGCCACGGAGAAGACAATGTGTGGGGCTGGGATGGGGGATGGGGGAATGGGGGTGGGGGTGGGGTGGAGGTGAGGGGGTGGTTTCTGGGGTTTGGGCGTTTAAAGGGCCGGGCCACTTGCAAGTGGCAGGTCCCTTTAAACTATAAGCAGGCTGGTGGCGAGGGGGGATCCCCCTCTGCCACCTGCCAGCTGATAGTTTAAAGGGACTTGCCACTTGCAAGCAGCAGGAAAAGTTTAAATGGACATTTCCCTGGGGAAATGGCCATTTAAACTGCCCTTTAATACGAACCAAGCGAACCAGTAGACCAGTTCATGGAAGTTCATGGAAATGAGTTTCCACGAACCACTGTTTCGTGAACCACGAATCGGGTTATTATGATCTGCACAACAATCACCCTGTGAGGTGGGTGGGGCTGAGAGAGCTCTGAAGGAGTTGTGACTGATCCAAGGTCACCCAGCTGGCTTCAAGCAGAGGAGTGGGGAATCAAACCCAGCTCTCTAGATTAGAGTTCTGCCACTCTTTACCACTACACCAAACTAGCTCTCGTTGCAAGAATTTTTAATGCTATTCCAAGGCCTTCTGCCATTCCCATGATGCTTTACACCAATGTGCTGAAGTGACATTGTCGCGCCCCTTTGGAGCGTGTATGTTGTATGTGTTCCCAGAGTACCTGCCAACGGTGGGTGATTTCTGGGGGGCTTGCCCCTTCCCACCAATCTCTGGTGGTTTGGCAAGCAAGAGGGCAAACCCCTGGGGAGATTGCCTGCCAGTAGCAGGCACCTGGGAATCCTAGTGCTCTCCAGTGTCTCCTCATATGCCACTGCAGAGGGTTGGGGACTCTCCAGGACAGGAATCCTAAAGGATTCAGAATCTACAATTTCTTCCAATGCGGCAGATCCAAGGAGTCACCGTGGCACCTGCCAAAACGTTTCCCGGGACCCCTGAAGTGTTTTTAGAGAGTTGGTTGGCCAAGCTGAGCTTTTGCCCAGGAGGACTTCTGATTGGCCAATGGGGATCTGATGGGCTGTGCAGATATTTAAAAAGTTGCTTTGGCAGCAGCTGCCCTCACAGTGCAAGGATTGGCACTGCATTACTGAAGGTAAGCTGTGTGTATGCATGACAATATTTTAAACAATATGTTTGTCCAGGGCTTTTTTTCTGGGGAAAGAGGTGGTGGAACTCAGTGGGTTGCCCTTGGAGAAAATGGTCATATGGCTGGTGGCCCCGCCCCCTGATCTCCAGACAGAGGGGAGTTTAGATTGCCCTCCATGCTGCTGAGCGGCGCGGAGGGCAATCTAAACTCCCTTCTGTCAGGAGATCAGGGGGCAGGGCCACCAGCCATGTGACCATTTTCAAGAGGTTCTGGAACTCCGTTCCCCCGCGTTCCAGCTGAAAAAAAGCCCTGTGTTTGTTTTAAAAGATACCTGATAAACAAAGCTTCCACCCGAAATACTGAAGAGTTACTGTTAGAAATTATGCATAATTTCACTCCCAGACATTTTATGGTTTGCACTGCCTCCTACAGTAGCTTTCTGTGATTGTGCCCACCGCCCTGTATTATTACTCTGAAGGTGCTCACAGACAATAAAATGTCGGTGACCCGTTTTTCAGCCTAACCATGGGTGTTTATCACCCAGTGATACACTTCAAATTAATAAAAAATTAGACCAGTTCCTTCATTTTCAGTCATTCCAATATACAAAACATCCGTTGACTTTTCGTAAAAACAGAAAATGATCCAGAATTTGTCTAAAGCTCATTTAGATCGTTAGTCTTCTTCCCACCTGCTACCAAAGTAGCTATAGCTGGAAGCTGCCAGCATTACTATTAGTATGCCAAGGTCTCCATGATGGATTGCAAAGGAAAATGTTGAAGGATGCACCTCTCTTGCTTGCCTCTCTACCCTCTGTCAAAGCTTTAGAGAAGAGCCACTCCTGCTGTTGCTATCTAATTACCTAGGGGTTCTGCCAACTCATTTGCCAGGACTGTATATGATCATTTTTTTTCTAAACTCAGTTCACTGTACTGATAATACTGAAACTACAAAGATCAGTGCCAAAAGCTATCACTACTCTAGCATGTCCAACGAGAGACAGAAGTTCATTTAACATACAGAATCCACAGAAGTTCTTTCATGGCCCTATTCCCACTCCCACCCTAATTCCTGGGAGAATAAATAGAGCCACTTAATTGGTTCTACAATAATAATAATAATAACAACATTTCATTTATATACCACCCTTCAGGGTAACTTAATACCCACTCAGAGTGGTTTACAAAGTGTGCTATTATTATCCTCACGACAATCACCTTGCGAAGTGAGTGGGGCTGAGAGAGCTCTAAGAAGCTGCAACTGACCCAAGGTCACCCAGCTGGCTTTAAGTGGAGGAGGAAGGAATCAAACCTGGTTCTCTGGATGAGAGTCCAACCTCTCTTAACCACTACACCAAAATGAATCAATGACTTGAAGAGTGAAGAAGTGACCTTTGTTGCTTACCACAAGTACCCTTTCCAACAAGCTCTGAAGCCCTTGCTACACTTTTGGAGTCATCGACATCCTGGGTGAAGGAATGCTGGAGAGAGGAAGATACCAACTTTTTTGTGCTCCTTCAAGACCCACTGGCACCACGACTATCATGTCCTCTTCCGCATAGGCAAAATCAGTTTGAAAGGAATCAAGGTGGTGGGAAAAGAAAGAGGAACACGGCAGAGGGGAGAAGGGACAGTGATGGAAGGTGTCCATGGACTTCATATGGTCAAGGACCCAGGAAACTCTGAAACCAGCCTGCTGTGGGCATATGATACAACTGGAACTATCTTGCCAGTGTCTGAATGGAAGACACTCTAAGAAGGAAAATGTATGCAAGCCACTTCAGTTCTACAGAAGAAAGGAAGAACATAAATGTAAGAAATCAATATGATCTCAAGTCTTCTCCAGCAGCTGCCTGTAGAGATCTATGTCTCTCTCTCTGAGAACAGCACTTTCTGTACTTTCATAGCCTGTACTTTCATTCCTTGGTACAGTTCCCTCTAACAGAGCTTCAATTACAGCATTTCATCTGAGAGCAATGAGGCTGAATTAAACCTGGGATGTCTGCCAGTGAAGTTACACCCTTTTGCACCAGGTCTAAATGTGAGTCTCCCCTGCGTGCTCTTAGGCTTAAGTTCCAATTGTTATGTATCTTCTTTATGCTACATTAAAAAGAGTATTTTGGAATCAAGGTCACCTGGATCAGTACCAGGTGGACAGAATATTTGACAAAATACTTTTTTTCTTTTATTTCATAATAAAGTGGTACAGTCTAAAAATAAAAGAGCACTTCTTCGAAGTTTTGGAATATGTTAGATTATGTAATACATCATCAAAGCCAGCTGCCATAACTAAGAGTAGATTAACCTCTAACTTCTTATATACCTTTTGGGAGATAACATTGCCATCTGCTCTCATGCTCCTGTTCTAGAATTATACTATTTCTCACACATATAGGTTCAGTGCACCAGCAGTAAGGCAACCAATCCTAAACAGAGATGCAGCCTTCTGAGTACATTGAAGTCAGCAGGCTTAGGGTGTAATTTAGTTTCATCCACGCAGGCAGGGAACATGGTATCATCCTCAGGACAGCCTGCCAAGGGTAGGTTCAGGAGGCAGCAAAGATCTATTCAGGCATGATTTAAATGTGATGTCAGTGGAAGATAAGAACTTAACTGTTTGATTGTGCATGTGTTCAGCATTCAATGGAAAATGAATATGCCACCCCTCTAGAGATCAGTTCAAGGCAGCTCTAACAGAGATCTGCTCAAGGCAGCTCCAGAGATATGCTCAAGGCAGCTCAAAAATTAAAAAGATATTAAAAACCCAGCAGAGCAATAATAATAATAATAATAATAATAATAATAATAATAATAATAATAATAATAATAATAGCAGCCTAAAATGATCCTCATAAGACAGTAATCAGACTAAAATAATACTCTACAGCCAAGATTCAGGTCCAATAGCACCTGAAAGACTAATTAGATTTCCAGGGTATAAGCTATGAAAGCCAGATCTCTAAAGTTAAAAGCCAGGGTAAAAAGAACGGTTTTTGTCTGGCACCTGATAAACAGTTTGTCAGGTGATCAGTGAACCTGAAGGGAAAGAGCATTCCACAGGTGAGGGATCTCTACTGAAAAAGCCCTGGTCCTGTCTGTCAGGTCCTTTTGTTTTCTTCTGGGTTTCCACCAGGTGGAAGAACACAGAGAGCAGGGCTCATGAAGAAAATCTTACCTGGCAGACTGAGCAATGTGGGAGGACACAATCCATCAAGTATCCTGTCTCCAAGCAATTTAATAAATAATAATAAAAACAACAATAGCAACAGCAACAGCAACAACATTCGATTTCTATACCACCCTTCAGGATAACTTAACATCCACTCAGAGCGGTTTACAAAGTATGTTATTATTATCCCCACAACAATCACCCTGTGAGGTGGGTGGGGGTGAGAGAGCTCTAGAAGGGTTATGACTAGAGATGGGTACAAACCAAAATACAAACCAAAATTAAGCATGAACCAGGCCAGTTTGTGGTTTGTGAACCGTGGTTCATCAGATCGCATTTCTGATGAACTGCCACGAACTTTAGGCTGGTTCGTTTGGTTTGGTTTGGTTTTTGGTTCGTGACTGCAGATAGCCTGGTGCCAATCAATCAGTTTCCTAGGCAACAGAGGATGGACTTCCTGCAGAGCTTCTGCTGACTCAGAAGTGACCTTCTGCTGGCCCAGAAGTGATGCTTTTCTGACCTGGATGTGATGTTTTAACGAACCAAACGAACCGGTTCGTGAACCAGGGGCAGGTTTGTGAAAGTTCATGGTTTGTGTTTCATGAAATTTGATGAACCACGAACCTCATGGTTCAGGTTTTTTCCATTTTATGCCCATCTCTAGTTATGACTGATCCAAGGTCACCCAGTTGGCTTCAAATGGATGAGTGGGGAATCAAACCTGGCTCTCCAGATTAGAGTCCCTCCACTATTAACCACTACACCAAACCGGCTCTAATAATAATAACTGCTCTTATATACCACTCTTCTAGATAGATTAGTGCCCCACCCAGAGCAGGGAACAAGTTAGTGTTACTATTATCCCCACAATACAGCTGGGGAGCTGGGGCTGAGAGAAGTGGCTTACCCAAGGCACGCTGGTGTCAGAGTTTTCTGGGTCCTTGACCATATGAAGTCCATGGACATGAACCAGTAGAGGGCTGATTTATGCCCTTTAAAGCTTTTGAATTATTAGTTGGGCTCATTTAAACTATACAATGAATCCTCAGTGCATGCAGTGTTAGAGCACCAGCTCCATGCTCACTCATGATTCTACAGATCTCTGGCATGCTAACACTGCATGGGTGGGCATCTGGATTAGGGTTGCCAAACAGTGGGTAATCTCCTACCACTGCACTCAAGAGCCCACCACCAATCAATTCAGCGGTGAGAAGGAAAGAGGGGGAGGAAACAGCAGCACCAATGCTGTGACATCATTTCTGAGTGAAAGCATAGCAGTGACATCATGCTTCCCATGACACTATGACACTTTTTACCATACAGATGACGCTCTATGACATGTTTTACCGTAGAGATTTGTGGAACTCTTAGAGCATCACAGGGAGAGGGTGTCCTGATGTAATGACAGGGTATTCACCCAGAAAGGATGTCACAGTGTTGGTGATACTTCGCCTCTAGAAATCTCTCAGGGTTGCCACTTGTGGGAAGGCAATTCTAATCTAGATTATTTTTAAATCTGACAACTGTCAAATATGAAATTACAAACTGTCATATATATTAAATATTGTCAGATAACATTGCACATTGAGTATCAAATACTAGGGGTATGTAAAACGAAACAAACGGGTCAGAAATACATCTGGAGCATGGTCAGATCCATCTACATCAATTCCAGTGGACGGCTCCTCCTGAGTATCGAAAGGAAAGATTCAGCCCTCATCATGGGAACAAAACTACAAAGCATAGAGAAGCAAGGGATCAACAGACAACAGCAGGATGCAATGGTAATTTTTGACCCGGTTTTAAAAAAAGGATTTTTTAAAAAATTGTCAGAGCCGCACTGGTTGGCAATGGAGCCCTATCTGCTTGCCAGACAATTTCCTACGAAGCTGAAGTTGGTTCCCAGTTCCTTATTCGCAGTTCCTAGTTCCTTATTCGCAAAGCCAAAGAAAAATCTTGGGGGGAAATTGAAAAGCTCTGAACCCCAAAATGAAGTTTGCAGGGGCACATATTATACACCTCCAGATTCAGAAGACTCAGCACTCTAAGTGGACCTATACGGGGTCATCCTACAAAACCCAGATCTTGCGTAAACAGCTTCAAAATAGAATGCCCCCAGAACAATTCAATAAGAAGAAAAGGGCAGCAGCTGCAGCAGAAAAAAACTTTGGATCACCCCAAATCACACACCCCTGAACTCCAGAGACTGTCCCCTACAAGAGGACATGTGCTAGTGCTGATCCAGTCTCTGGTTCTGGACCTAAGGCCTCCTATGTGGCCCAGCTAGAAAAACCTTGTATTAGACATTGCTGTGAATAAGGAAGTGGGGAAGTATGAGCCCTCTGAAACCCAAAACAATCTTTGTATCACCCCAAATCACACACCCCTGAACTCCAGAGACTGTCCCCTACAAGAGGACATGTGCTGGTTCTGATCCAGTCTCTGGTTCTGGACCTAAGGCCTCGAATTTGGCCTGCGTCCAAGAACCTTGTATTAGACATGGCTTTGAATAAGGAAGTGGTGAAAATATAAGCCCTCTGAAACCCCAAACAATCTTTGGATCACCCCAAATCACATACCCCTGAACTCCAGAGACTGTCCCCTACAAAAGGACATGTACTGGTTTTGATCCAGTCTCTGGTTCCAGAGTTGAGGCCTACTATTTCACCTTTCTCTCAGAACCTTGTACTTTACATTGCTGTGAATAAGGAAGTGGGGAAGTAGGAGCCCTCTGAAATCCAAAATAATCTTTGGATCACCCCAAATCACACAATCCTGTACTCCAGAGACTATCCCACACAAGAGGACATGTGCTGGTTCTGATCCAGTCTCTGGTTCTGGACCTAAGGCCTCGAATGTGGCCTGCCTCCAAGAACCTTGTATTAGACATTGCTTTGAATAAGGAAGTCGAGAAAATATAAGGCCCCTGCACCCTAGAACAATCTTTGGATCACCCCAAATCACACACCCCTGAACTCCAGAGACTGTCCCCTACAAAAGGACATGTGCTGGTTTTGATCCAGTCTCTGGTTCTGGACCTAAGTCCTCAAATGTGGCCTGCCTGCAAGAACCTTGTATTAGACGTTGCTTTGAATAAGGAAGTGGGGAAAATATAACCCCTCTGCCCCACAAAACAATCTTTGGATCAAATCACACAGCCCTGAACTCCAGAGACTGTCCCCTACAAGAGGACATGTGCTGGGTCTTTTCCAGTCTCTAGTTCTGGACCTAAGGCCCCCTATGTTGCCTGCCTGCAAGAACCTTGTATTAGACACTGCTTTGAATAAGAAAGTGGGGGAAATATAAGCCCTCTGCCCCACAAAGTGGTTCTGGAGCTGTGACCTCCTTTTTCGGCTGCCTCCAAAAAGCTTGTATTGGGAACAGTTTCTCTCTCAAAGCAGCCCTGGTCTCGGGTCTGCTCAGATTTGGAGCCAGGACTAGAATGTTAATTTTTATCCCCTTTCCTATTATTCTCAGTCAGATATACTGTAAAACCAGCACATGTCCTTTTGTAGGGGACAGTCTCTGGAGTTCAGGGGTCCGTGAGGGTGATCCAAGGATTATTTTGGGGTGCAGAGGGCTTATATTTTCCCCACTTCCTTATTCAAAGCAATGTCTAATACAAGGTTCTTGGATGCAAGCCAAATAGGATGCCTTAGCTCTAGTACCAGAAACTGGATCAGAACCAGCAGATGTCCTCTTGTAGGGGCAGTCTCTGGAGCACATGTGTAATTTGGAGTGATCCAAAGATTGTTCTGCGGTGCAGAGAGCTCATATTTTCCCCAGTTCCGTATTCACAGCAATGTCTAATACAAGGTCTTAAGTCCAGAACTAGAGACTGGATCAGCACCAGCACATGTCCTCTTGTAGGGGACAGTCTCTGGAGTTCAGTGCTGTTTTGGGTTTCAGAGGGCTTATACTTCCCCACTTCCTTATTCACAGCGATTGTTTCGGGGTTCAGAGGATTTATATTTTCCCCACTTCCTTATGCACAGCAATGTCTAATACAAGGTTCTTGCAGGCAGGCCACATAGGAGGCCTTACTCCAGAACCAGAGACTGGATCAGAACCAGCACATGTCCTCTTGTAGGGGACAGTCTCTGGAGTTCAGAGCTGTGAGATTTGGGGTGATCCAAAGATTATTTGGGGGTGCAGAGGGCTCTTATGTTTCCCAGTTCCTTATTCACAGCAATGTCTTATACAAGGTTCTCGGAGATAGGTGAAATAGTAGGCCTCAGCTCCAGAAGTAGAGACTGGATCAGAAACAGCACATGTCCTCTTGCAGAGGGCAGTCTCTGAAGTTCAGGTCTGTGTGAGTTGAGGTGATCCAAAGATTGTATTAATGCATAGAGGGCTTTTATTTTCCCCAGTTCCTTATTCACAGCAATGTCTGATAGAAGGTTCTGGGAGGCAGGCCAAATAGGAGGCCTCAGCTCCGAAAACAGAGATTGGATCAGCACCAGCACATGTCCTGTTGTGAGGGACAGTCTCTGGAACTCAGGTCTGTTTGATTTGTGGTGATCCAAAGATTATTTGGAGGTGCAGAGGGCTCTTATATTTCTGAGATCCTTAATCACAGCAATGTAAAGTACAAGGTTCTGATAGAAAGGTGAAATAGTAGGCCTCAACTCTGGAACCAGAGACTGGATCAGAACCAGCACATGTCCTTTTGTAGGGGACAGTCTCTGGAGTTCAGGGGTGTGGAATTTGGGGTGATCCAAAGATTATTTTGGGGTGCAAGGGGCTTATATTTTCTCGACTTCCTTATTCAAAGCAATGTCTAATACAAGGTTCTTGGACTGTCACCCGAAGGCAGCTGGGCCAGACTACTAGACCCTTCCCGCTTCAAACCACAAGAAGAGAGAGATCGAGGCTCTGAGAGGAACAAGCCGTTTTATTGAAGCAATAGAATTACACAGGCCTGTGGGTGCCAAAGAGGAACCCAGAGGCTTCCTGAACAAGGATTTTTATATACTGTAAATCATCACTGATAATTGACAGATTTCAAGCATCCTATCCTCGTCCGCAATTTCCCTCTCCCTTTCCCCATTGGCTGAGGTACTTGGGAGTTACACCTTTCCGGTCTTCGCCTAAAACTCCGCCATAGGCCAAATTCACACTACCTTCGTTCTCGCGGCAGTTTTTCGCTTCCGCAGCACCATTCCTTAATCTGTTCACACGCGTCGTCTCCGAAGCCGTCATTAAATCGGCATGGTGTCGCCACAGCCCATTGCACTTTTGTTGCAGGTTATCTTGTGACGAATAACCGCCCTCTGTTAATTTCCTAGCCTCTCTTGACCTGCCTCCAAATTAAGGAGCAATTCCCTGCCCTGCCTTTGTTCCCACCCCTTTTTTAAAAAATAAAAAAGTATCATGTCGAAATGTCGACATCTCATCATATTAGTTTCATTTCAATCTAGCGGACAGACCTCAAATATCAGAGGAACAGTTTAATATGTTTATTAAATTCAGTAATGTTTAGTAATCCTCGTGACACTGCAATCATGGCTCTTGAGACGGACGACACGGACTGTGCTGCCGAGCTAGGCATAGCTGTCAAGTTTCCAAAGACAAAATGAAGCTCTGCCCTGGGATGCTGCTGCAGGTCATCGTGACCGATCACCCATCCCATGCTGATTTCACCTGGCAAGCAGGCTGTGAAGTTCGTCGTGTTCATCAGTACCATCAGTACAATTTTAAAGCTGTTCAAATTTTGCTGCCTCCACGGGGATCCAATAACTGACCATTTCAGAGGCTGGTCCGAAAATTGTCCAATGACTGCCAAGGGAGGGAACGTGGCTTTGTTGATTCAAGATGATTACGCGTCGATATAGCGTCAATTTGTCCTTTTTTTAAAAAAAAACAAAAAACGTGGGGCCGTTCGGGTTTTTCCCGCCCCTTTACCCATCTTTTTGAAAGGGGATGTGATCAACGGATTGCGCAGGAGAAGCGCTATTCAAAGGGTGATGTGGACAAACGAGCGAAGAATGCGCAATAACAGATGGAGCAATCATTGCACAAGAAAAGTGGGAGCTAAGGTAGTGTGGAATCGGCCTTAGTTTACACCTCCCATGACTCTGATGGCAAAACCCCCTACTCATATTTGTTTTATACCATACATAGTTTGTCACACATTAGCGCACACACACATGTTTGCAAGTCTAACCACAAAGGTCATAGCCCTTGGTGCGTCTGCTACTTTACTTCCTATTTTATATAGCTGAGCGCAAGTATCTGCTACTTACTTCCTATTTTCCATGGCTGTACACAGCTATATTTATCTTGCAAAAACCCACACACCTTTCCTGTTTCAATGAGACAGAAAACAGCTATGTATAAACTTCTTTATAATCTATAGGTAAGAAAAAGGTCATAGCGAGCAAGCAAATGGTTACTTTATCTAACCCCTTGCATATATATAATATAGCCTGAGTTGTAACTGAACCTGTGAGCAGGGCAGGGGTCTGAGATATATCTAGGGTTTGCAGGCAGGGTGAGGGCCTGAGACAGGAGGGGGGCAATTATGGATTTTCTCTTTTTGGTGCTGGCTTACAGGTTTTCCCCCCTTTGCTCTCCTTCTGGATCAGGCCTCTCTGTGTACCTTCCTGCCTCATTTAAGAGGTTCAGCAGCTGAACTTGTTTGGGCAGAAATGCATTTATAGTCATTAGAGCTGCAAGGGGAATGGAGCTCCCTTTTTGAAGTGGTTGTGCTGGAGTTGCAACCATAGTCATGTTTGAGACAGTACTTTGTATCAATCGAGTTATGCAAGGGATACAGCATGGGAGCAGAATGATTCCAGCTAGGGCTAATGATTTAGGGGTTACTTCTGATGCTACCTATGGCCATTGTTTACTCATAAGGGGTTTCTCACACACCCAGCAATTGGAAACATTTAGGGAGGCAGCAATCTGTTTTGCTAACGTTAGAAAGAGATTTCTTCCTGGGACCGGGACAGGTTATTCCAGCCTTAGAACCTGTTGTGGTCACACTATGATGTATTGCTTACTGGTGTGCTGACAAAGAGCTGGGTTTTTTTGGTAACACCGGTCATTAACAGAGGCAACTGTCTGGAATACTCGGAGATTTCAACGGAAGCCATAACAGTGGGAACAGGAATCACAATAAAAAAAAAAGAAGGCACGAGGATGCTGAGGCATGCAAGGACTATCATAAGTGTGGCCATAGTTGCACAACCAGGCAATAAACAGTAGACAAATAATCTCAATGAACAATTCTGCGCAGAGATAGAAGATAAACAACAGCATTAAATGCAGTTCTTAGGCGCTGGGATCAGGATCCTTTTGGAACAACAGTTTGAGTCCATCAGTAGGATCTCCGTCAACTTGGCGCACTGTCCATTTTTCGTGTGCAGGGACCTTTTTGAGTCACGAGTGGTGGATCCAGGACTTGAATTCCTTGACCTTGTCGGCTGTGTTAGTGGTTAGCAGGACTCAGGCGGGTGCTGTCTGCCAGACCTGGAGGGGCTTGGTGTCCCAGATTTTGACTGCGACCCAGTCATCAGCGGCAAGGTCATGTATGGGCCCATCAAGGCTGAAGGAGTGCTTAAGCAGTGCTGCAGAACAAAGAACAGACAGGGTGCGAGACAACGACTGGACATGCGCTAGTAAAACTCTATTCCCGATGTGGACTTCCCCCCTTTGGCCTATAACAAGGGGCCAGGGGTGCCCAAAAACCCTTTCAAAAGGAGACAGCTTGAGTTTACCCCTGGGGGCTGAACAGAGGACGCTAAGTGCATGTGGGAGTGCGTGTGGCCATTTTAGACCTGTTTCCTGTCCTATTTTGGCTAGCAGTCCCTTCAGACAGCCATTTAGCCTTTTGACCATTGGCTTGCAGATGATATGGGGAATGAAATTTTCACTGGATCCCCAGAGCCTGACTAACTTGAGCTAAGACTTTAGAAGTGAAATGGGGCTCCTTGATTACTATCTATCCCCTTTTGGGACCCCCCATTTTGGCTCAAGGTTTTGGAGCAGCCACTTGGTGACTTCACGTGTTTTGGCTGTTCGGGGTGCAAAAGCTTCTGGCCAACCAGAGAATTTACAAATGAACACGAGAAGATATCGGTACCCTTTTGTTTTTGGCAACTCAGCAAAGTCCACTTGCCAAAATTGTCCTGGGTACACTGAAGGGTTGTGCAGATGCTTTGGGGGTCCTGGTCCTTCTGGTCGGTTTGAGGGGTTGTTGGCTTGGCAAATGGTGCAGGACCGGACCTCTGAGGCAAAGAATGCATGCACTGGTTCTACAGTGTGGAAGTATTGCTTCCACAGAGTGAGGAGGGATTCCTCTCCTAAATGGTTCTTCGAGTGGATGCACTGGAGCAGAGGGTGGACTAGTGCTTTGGGGATCAGGATCTGGCTTTGCATGTCCGGTAGGATAGCCCATCCCTCAGTATCAAAGGTGCATGCTAAGTCAATGGCATACTGGGATTCAGTAGCGGAGTATTTGGGATGGCTTGGAAGTTCAATGCTAGCTAGGCACACCTCTGCTTCTGGAATGAGTAAGAGAGCCACCTGGTGGGTGGTGGCATCTGCCGCACGGTTTCCTGTGGCAACTTCTGAACCTCCCCTCTGGTGTCCACGACAGTGTATAATAGCTAGGGCACTGGGCAAATAGATGGCACTCAACAAACACCCGATATCAGGCCCATGCTTCACTGGGGACCCAGATGCTGTGAGGAGGCCCCTTTCTTGCCACAACTTCCCATGGGCATGGGCAATACTCCAGAGATATTTGCTGTCTCTATACAGAGTGAGTGACTGTCCTGAAGAGAGCTCAAGGGCTTGGATTCCTGCTCTGAGTTCAGCCCACTGGGCGGAGAAGCTTGGGGGCAGGGCCCCAGCCTTGACTGTTTCCCCAGCTAAAGTAACCACTGCCCAGCCCGTGTGACGAACTCCCTCAGAGACAAAACTGGAACCATCAGAGAATCAGACATTCTGCAGATCTACCAAGGGCTCATCTTGGAGGTTTGGTCGGGCTTTGGTCTGGGTGTCTACTACATCTAAACAGTCATGTAACAGCCAGACCTCGTGTGGGTCCTCAGTTGGAGGCAACAGAGTGGCTGGGTTCCATCGCTCTGAACGAACCACAGAAACCTAAGGGCTTTGAAACAGAAGGGCTTGAATCTTGAGAAGCCAGCCAGCAGTTATCTAGATGGATCCTCTGGCATCTAGTAGGGTCTGGATAGTGTGTGGGGACACTACTTCCAATGTGCCCCCCAAGGTGAGCTTGATAGCTTCTGGGACCAGAAGTGCTGCTGCTGCCACTATCCTGAGACAAGGGGGCCATCCTTTGGCAGTCATGTCTAGTGGCCATCTGAAACAGTGACTGGAGAAAGTTTATAACCTCTTGGGGTTTCTTGAAGAAGCCTCCAGACATCTTCTTAAATTTGGCAAAGTCCATTGGACTCCAGGAATGGTGGTTTCACAGAGACACTGGTGGGTTGGCCCCCCTGGGGAACAACAACTTGCGGATTCATATGTAGTGGGTACATTGAAGCTGAAGGTGTACTTGATGCTGCTGTCTGCGAATTTGGAGGTGGGGGTCCCCCTTTATCTGGGCCAGAGCTATCTATCTGTGAAAGTCCAGGATATACTGGGGGTGGCCCCGGAGGAGTGGACTTAACTAGTGCCAGGGCCTGACCTCGAGTCTGTGGTGAGGGGGCGCAGGGCAGGAAAACATAACATCCCTCGCCACCTGATGGAAAGATTTCCATATATCTAGCCCCTTCAAATTTCCCTACATTAAGCATCCAGACAAACCATGGGTTGATCAGGGTAAGACGGAAAGATCAGTTGGCATCCCACTGATCATAGTCATCTACCTTATATTGTGGCCAGATTTCTGTACAGTATCTGATCATCTTTTTCTTTCTCATGTCCCTGTCGGCTACCAGATCCCAATACTTAAGGACACACTCTAAAGGGGTTTCTCTACCAGGGATCTTGGAACTGGAGCTTCTCATCCCTCACTCAAGAGGTTTTTGTCGGTCGTCACTGAGTACTTAGATGGGAGTGAGGTTTTCTTACTGATATCTAGCTGTGGAACGGGGGGCCCTGTTTTCTTTCAATGCCGGCTTCACATCAACACACACACAGACTCTCGCTGTGAGGTGGGGTTTTTGCCAGTGAAACGCTGCTGAATCCGACGTGTCAGGAGCAAAGCTCGCCTGACCCTACAGTCATCGCCCGGCGGGGCTCATATAGGTGTTGTGTTGCCCCTTCGTTTGCACTGACAGCAGAGGCCCTGGGCACCCCCGGGATAATTAGAGGGAAACACACGTGTCAGTTTCAACCGGCCACACAACAACTCAGTCACACAAGATATTTACCAAAGATGCAGCAGTGGCCTCGGGAGTAACAGTTCCCCAGGCACTAGGATAGTGAGTTGTCCCTCTCAGTCTGCCAGTCTCTCCGCCTCAGGGTCCGGTTCAACAGACGAGCGGTCGAGGCGCCCATGAAGCAAGGGGTCGTGTGCCGGCTGGCGAGTCGTCCGTGGGTCTCACCGTAGGTCAAGAGTCGGGAGGGTGGCTGATGGCCTCAGAGTGGGAGAGCAGTGAGGTCCCCAGGAAGAGAGTTTCCCGGGCATCGGCACCAGAAAGCTGTTGCCTGAAGGCAGCTGGGCCAGATGACTAGACCTTTCCCGCTTCAAACCACAAGAAGAGAGAGATCGAGGCTCTGAGAGGAACAAGCCATTTTATTGAAGCAATAGAATTATACAGGCCTGTAGGTGCCAAAGAGGAACCCAGAGGCTTCCTAAACAAGGATTTTTATAGACTGTAAATCATCACTGATAATTGACAGATTTCAAGCATCCTATCCTCGTCCGCAATTTCCCTCTCCCTTTCCCCATTGGCTGAGGTACTTGGGAGTTACACCTTTCCGGTCTTCGCCTAAAACTCCGCCTCAGTTTACATCTCCCATTACTCTGATGGCGAAACCCCCTACTCATATTTGTTTCATATTTGTTTCTTGGGACATTACAGCAGTAATACTACTGACAAGAGTTTGTCTCTCTCTTTTCCCCTCCTGCAATGTATCAATTGTGTCTGTTGCTAAGATACCTAGGGGCTTGTCTTTTGCTCCCCTGGCTTTAACTTTTAGAAAATCATCGGAGTCAGTGCATATTTGAATTCTTGCTTTTGCTCCCATTACATCTCTTCCCAATATTACTTGTATTTTCTGTTCTTTAATAACTGCTACAGGAAAATATCCTTCCTTTCCTTTCCAGTTAATTTCTAGCTGGACTAGTGGCACTCTTTTAGAATTTCCCCACACACCTTGTAAGGATATTTGCTTATCTGGAATCAGGTTTTTCTTATCAACCAAATCCTCCCTGACCAGTGTTACTGAGGCTCCTGTGTCTAGAATGGCTAAAGAATCTCACCCATTTATTTGTACCACCTCTCTCAGTTCAGTATCCTGTGCAACCTTATCTATCTTTACCCCACACAAATAAACTGTTTCTTCAGTGTTTATGGGTAAGGCAGTGTTCTTACTAGATGTTTTATTTGTGTTTGTTGAGCTTTTGGAGTCTCTAGGTTCTTTACTCTGATCATCTGAGTCAGTTCTAGTGACCCTCCATACATGCTCAAGTGTTGTTGGCCTGGATTGGTTCTTTAGACATTTGTAAGCTAAGTGCCCTTTCAGATCACATACAAAACATCTTCTATAATTCCAGTATCCATCTTGGTTTCTTTCTGTATTTTTATCCTGACTTTTATAATCTCAGAACTCTCATGTGTTCCTTTCCTTTCTCCCTCTTGTCCTTTACTTGATTTAAACTCTGCTTTATAACAATAGTCTTTCTTTTCATGGCGATCCCAACCTCCCCTATTAAGTGTTAATTTATCTGCTCATTCTGATGCTTGGTTGACATTCTCTAGAAGTTTATCTTTAACCAGAAGTCTGGTCTCTGAAGGAAGTCGAAATAAAAACTGATCCAAAATCATTAGATCCCTTATTCCCTCTTTAGAGTTAGCTTTGGCAGATGAAATCCACTTATCAAAATAGTCTGTCAGTTTGGCACTAAAAAACTTAAATTACTTCCCTTTCTGAGGCACTAGACTTCTAAACTTCTTTCTGAAGTAATCAGCACCTAGCCTAAATCTGTCATATACTGCCTCTTTGTATTCAGCATAAAAAACAGGTTTATCTGAGGGAAATGTGTTGTAGATCTCAGCCAATTCCCCTCTAATTAAACTGGCTAAATACTTCATCTATTGAGTCTCTGGTATTCCTCAGTTCTGAGCAGACCTTTCAAAAGTGGATAGGAAAATTTGTGGATCTTCTCCTGACACATACACCATAAAATCTTTTGGGGTAACTCGAGGTAAATCAGCTCTGGGTTCAGAGTTTCCCTCCTTTTTGTCCCCATTCTTAAGTCTCTCCCTTTCTAATTGTAATCTTTCTGCTTTCAAACTAGTTTGTCTTTCCATCTCTTGAACTCTAAGTTCCATTTCAGCTTTCCACTTTTCCCTCTCAAACTGTTTTTGTTCTATTTCTCGAGTTCTAAGTTCTGCTTGAGCGTTCTACTTTTCCTTTTCAATCTGCTTTTGTTCATTCCACTTTTCCCTCTCAAACTGTTTCTGTTCTGTTTCAACGTTCAACTTTTCCCTCAGAAACTCTAAATATTCTGGACTACGGTTGTGCAGTCCCTCAGGGTCTCTCTCCTCTGCTGTTCTATTAGGCTCCACACTGCTTTGTATCAGTATAACTCTCAGTTCTTCGACACTATTCCCCTTATGAGGTAAATTTAACTCTTTGCACTTCTGAATCAGAGCCTCCTTTTTCATACCCAGAAACTCTGATGAAGCTGAAGTTGGTTCCCAGTTCCCAGTTCCTTATTCGCAGTTCCTTATTCCTTATTCATTATTCGCAAAGCGGCAAAGCCAAAGAAAAATATTGTGGGAAAACTGAAAAGCTCTAAACTCCAAAAAGAAGTTTGCAGGGGCACATATTATATACCTCCAGATTCAGAAGACTCAGCACTCTAAGTGGACCTATATTGGGTCATCCTACAAAACCCAGATCTTAAGTAAACAGCTTCAAAATCGGATGCCCCCAGAACAATTCAATAAGAAGAAAGGGGCGGCAGCTGCAGCAGAAAAAAACTTTTGATCACCCCAAATCACACAGATCTGAACTCCAGAGACTGTCCCCTACAAGAGGACATGTGCTGGTGCTGATCCAGTCTCTGGTTCTGGACCTAAGCCCTCCTATGTGGCCTGTCTCCAAGCACCCCGTATTAGACATGGCTTTGAATAAGGAAGTGGTGAAAATATAAGCCCTCTGAAACACAAAACAATCTTTGGATCACCCCAAATCACACACCCCTGAACTCCAGAGACTGTCCCCTACAAGAGGACATGTGCTGGTGCTGATCCAGTCTCTGGTTCTGGACCTAAGTCCTCGAATGTGGCTTGTCTCCAAGCACCCTGTATTAGACATGGCTTTGAATAAGGAAGTGGTGAAAATATAAGCCCTCTGAAACCCAAAACAATCTTTGTATCACCCCAAATCACACACCCCCGAACTCCAGAGACTGTCCTCTACAAGAGGACATGTGCTGGTGCTGATCCAGTCTCTGGTTCTGCACCTAAGGCCTCGAATGTGGCCTCCCTCTAAGCACCCTGTATAAGACATGGCTTTGAATAAGCAAGTGGTGAAAATATAAGCCCTCTGAAACCCCAAATAATCTTTGGATCACCCCAAATCACACACCCCTGAACTCCAGAGACTGTCCCCTACAAGAGGACATGTGCTGGTGCTGATCCAGTCTCTGGTTCTGGACCTAAAGCCTCGATTTTGTGGCCTGTCTCCAAGCACCCTGTATTAGACATGGCTTTGAATAAGGAAGTGGTGAAAATATAAGCCCTCTGAAACCCAAATAATCTTTGGATCACCCCAAATCACACACCCCTGAACTCTAGAGACTGTCCTCTACAAGAGGACATGTGCTGGTGCTGATCCAGTCTCTGGTTCTGGCCCTAAGGCGTCGAATGTGGCCTTCCTCCAAGCACCCTGTATTAGACATGGCTTTGAATATGGAAGTGGTGAAAATATAAGCCCTCTGAAAGGCAAAACGATCTTTGGATCACCCCAAATCACACACCCCTGAACTCCAGAGACTGTCCCCTACAAGAGGACATGTGCTGGTGCTGATCCATTCTCTGGTTCTAGAGCTAAGGCCTCAAATGTGGCCTCCCTCCAAGCACCCTGTATTAGACATGGCTTTGAATAAGGAAGTGGTGAAAATATAAGCTCTCTGAAACCCAAAACAATCTTTGGATCACTCCAAATCACACACACCTGAACTCCAGAGACTGTCCCCTACAAGAGTGATGGATATAGATTTGAAGAAAAAGGATTTTATATATTACTTTTATATATCACTTATATGCCTTGCACTTTCTTCCTACGCTCAGGAGCCAATGTAGTACTTGTAATGCAACCTGTAAGAATATGACACTTGAAACAAGAAGACCAAGAGAAGTATGCTGAAACTCTGCAAGAACTGAGAACTAATAATATACTGCTTGTAGAGCTGCACTTATAAAATATTATGCATATGTTATATTATTCTATAAGATTCCAATAGGAATCAGTACCAGAGAGCCTTTTGTAGAAAACTGATTTGATGCAGCAAGCTGGTTTTGGCCACCTGTGGCCTATCTTCCTTAAGGCTGAGAAGGAACTGGGGTAAAGGGCACAGAGAAAAAAAACATCCCTTACCAACAGACTTCAGTTATCAGAGGGTATCAAGGTTGCTAGATTGAGACGCATTGGCGCTATTGAAAGTATTATGCCCAGAAGAAAGTAGGTAAGAGGTTAGAGGGTGTCCTTCTAAATTGAGGACAAGATAAGGGGTTGCAGGATTTGGAATTCCCCCAAGTAGAAGAGCCAACCCAGAATTGCATCTTCAAATCAGAACTAACCCTAGATACTTTATGAGCCAATAAGATAACAAATATTAGAATATTGTAATATTGTTATGATTATCTGAAAGTATTAATTGCTCTACGCTTCTATTGTAAGGGGTTGAACCTTTACACACAAGGAGACTGTCTACTTCTGTGTAAGAAAAAGGGCTCATCCACTGGGTAAATAAAAAACATCTGTTTTGCTTCAATTCAAGAAGGACGCCTGGATTTTATTTTAATTTTTATTGTGGTTGGTCAGAAAAGGGAGAACGAACCACAAAGGTGCAAAATTTTGCACATAACAAGAGGGCATGTGCTGATACTGATCCAGTCTCTGGTTCTGGACCTAAGGCCTCGAATGTGGCCTCCCTCCAAGCACCCTGTATTAGACATGGCTTTGAATATGGAAGTGGTGAAAATATAAGCCCTCTGAAACACAAAACAATCTTTGGATCACTCCAAATCACACAGATCTGAACTCCAGAGACTGTCCCCCACAAGAGGACATGTGCTGGTGCTGATCCATTCTCTGGTTCTGGATGTAAGACCTCGAATGTGGCCTCCCTCCAAGCACCCTGTATTAGACATGGCTTTGAATAAGGAAGTGGTGAAAATATAAGCTCTCTGAAACCCAAAACAATCTTTGGATCACCCCAAATCACACACCCCTGAACTCCAGAGACTGTCCCCTACAAGAGGACATGTGCTGGTGCTGATCCAGTCTCTCGTTCTGGACCTAAGTCCTCAAATGTGGCCTCCCTCCAAGCACCCTGTATTAGACTTGGCTTTGAATAAGGAAGTGGTGAAAATATAAGCCCCCTGAAACCCCAAGTTGGCAACTACTGTAAGGAGGTGCTTCAGACACTCAGTTGCCAATACCCAATACCACCATTGTCTCCAATTTAGGTAAAATAGGACATATGGAGTTCAGCTGAAATGGAAGGAGATCTCCAGGTACGGTAATCATAATATGGAGGGTCCTCAGTGGGGTATAATTTGTAACTCTTGGAGTTCTCTAGGTGGGTTGGCATCAATTGCCAGGTAGTACCTATTTGGGGTATAATTCCACATAGGCCAGCCTAAGAAGCCTCCATGTCTCGGAGAATGTTAAAACCTGTATTTGGAGATCAGTTGTAATTTGTGGGGATCTCCACGAGGGTTGGCAAACACAGTGTCATCAAGCCAGGCGGCCTTAGCATGGACCTGCCTGCTGCCAGAACTGCCACTGTCTCCCAAAGAACCCCAGGAGCAGCGAAGGCTGAGGGTAAGGGCAGAGGCATGGACCAAGCACAGGAGCGCATGCCTGGCAGCCCACGGCCTTCCCCCTGCTGAGGAAATGTCAGGAGAGCCAGTAGAGGATCTGATCTACTCCTCCTGAGTAGCAGAGATGAGCCAGCTTGGAGCAAGAAGCTTAATGAACCCAGCCTCACCTGTAGGAGAAACTCCCTTTATAAGGCCGCAGCTAGCATGGGATTAGCTAGTCACAATTGTGGTATTCTGGACTTGGCTGTTGGTGAGCTCTTTGGTTCTGGCTGCCTGAGCCTTGGTGGGTCACAGTCTTTGATTTTGGAATCTGTTACTTTTCTTTCCCTCTTTTTTGCAGTGTTGTAGTTTCACACTAAGTAGTTTGAATGTAATATAGAAGGATTTATTTGATTTTCCCTAGCTGTCCACTCCTTTTCTCTAACTCCTTACTCTGTTCTATTTTCTTATATCCTTTGTTTAGATAAATCAACTTATTTCGTTTAATTTTCCCCCTTTCCCCCCTCCTTTCCCCCCTCTCTTTTCCTTTCTATTCCCTCCTCCTCCCTAACCCACCCAACTTTGCCCTTTAAGTCTGAATTAGCAATACAAATGAGCTTTGGAAATTTCTCCCCCTCCCTTGATGTTGCCCTTTCCCCTTTCCCTAGTTATCTTATCTTTCCCTCCCACGGAACTCTTGGTTGATTAGCTCTAAGATCACAATAATGGGAGATCTATTTCAAATCCTTTCCCTCCCACAAATCCCCTGGCCAGTTGTTACAAACTGCACAAAAATAATAGATTTGTTCCCCAAAGCCCTTTTAGCTAGTGTGTTCTATTCACACACTAGTTTGGTATATACCAAAACTTACCGGGCTTAACTAAAAAAGGAGTTACATTGAAAGGACCGAACTCCCCCCTCCCTTTCTTACCCCGTTTTGAATCTTCAATAAAGAGTATTATGATAACGCTTCCCTTAAATTTTAGCATTGTGGCTAAGTGTCTAAATCAATTGTCTCTTACTGAATTTTTACTTCCCTTCTGAGGGATGAAGATGTTGACTGAGAAAATTTTCTTTTTTGACTTGGTTTGCTTGTTTCCATCGGTTCTTCTAGGTTCAGTTCATTTAACATTGATGCTGCAGAGTCGTAGTCCGAAGCAATAAGACGATGTCCTTTGTGATAGACCAGTAGTTTCGTGTAATTCCACCATTTGTATTGTACTTTCGCTCTCCTCAAAGTCTCGGTTGTGGGTTTAAGTTCTTTTCTCTTTAAGAGAACTTCATTAGGCAGGTCACTGTATACTTGTATCTGGGTGTTATTGAATAATAGAAAGCCTTTGGATCTTGCGTCATTGATTATTTTCTTCCTGATGTTAGTATCTGGTACTTCAATAATGATATCTCTCGGCATATTTCTTTTTTTCTGCTGGCTTAAAGATCCAATGCGATAAGCTTTTGTTATGAGTTGGTTTGTGCCTTCCTTAATGCCCAGCAGCTTAGATAGCCAAGGTGTTAATGTTCTGATTATATTTTCATTTTCTATAAGGGACTCTTCAATCCCACGGAGCTTGAGATTTCTGTAACGAGCTGACACTTCCAGGTGAAGAATTCTTTCCTCCTGCTGTTCTAGTTTATTATATATTTCTCTTACGTCTCTTTGAGACATGATACTAAGTTCCATAGCACTTTCAGCTGTTTGATTTGTCTTTTGAAGTTCTAATTTGATTTCTGTTAATTGTGTAGATAGCGGTTGGATGAGCAGCGTCATTTGCTTGAGCAGGTTTTCTTCAAATTTTGCAAACTGTGCCTCGAGGGAGTGGTTATTAGTTTTTGCTGCTGCATTTGTTTCTACAAGTTTCCTGTCGGCCATTTTGGATAGCTCGGCCTTGCTGCGTTCCTGAGGCATAGTTTGAGTTGTGCTGTAAAAGAGCTGCTGCAAATTTCTTGCTGATTTTGGATAGATCTTCTTTTCCCTCTGCGTCTGCTTTCTCAAATATATAATGCAGGGTAAGCGATATCAGCTGTTTTCCGGGGTTTACAGGGAGGAAGGAGACAGAGATCTTTCAATGTGCGTCCATACCTGAAGGCTCCGACGCCACGCCCCCCTGGAATCTGTTACTTGACCATGGAGTTTGACCTGAGAATCTTTGTTGTTGACCCTGTTGTCGTCAGAACTTGCCTCCAACCTAGTGAGCAGGATACTTTTAATCCTTCTGTTTCTATTTGTTGCTCTCCATTATACTCTTAGATTATGTTGCTGCTGTTTCTGTGGGTTTGTCATGAAAATATGGTTTAGAGCACATTATACTAAGTGATACATGTGTATTCTAATGAACTTTGTTTTAGAATTTCATTAGGCTGTCTTGGTTTGGGGCATAAATGGAGCCAAATGTGTAAGTTTGGTTTTCTATAGTGCCTTTAATAAATATGAATCTGCCTTTCGGATCTCTTAGTGTATCTTTACGTTGGAAGGGTAAATATTTTTACTTTACCCTTCCAACATAAATTTTAAATTTCAGGCATGGGAGAGACGGAGCTCTTTCAATGTACTATCATTCTCTTCAACACTGACACCACACCCTCCGCTTTTCTCCATTTCTCAGCTTCTTCTGGTGGTAGCTAGGATAACTCACCCCATGAAGTAGGTTCAGGTATTTCTGCTGTTCTTAGTGCAGAGGTAGTCAAGTCAAGTTTATTATTACAGTCTGTGACCAGTACATTTGCAAATCAGTTTAAAAACAGTCAAGACTGGATACTGGGGAAGAACGATGAATAAATATAAGAGTAAAAAAATAAGATCATCATAAATTAGTAGTTTAAGCTGCCTTATGTGATTTACGTTGCTTGTAGACCTGGGCACAGAATCTTGCTACTTGATGTGGTGTCTGGCGATTCCGATCAGACAAGAGATAATCAAGTTTGATTTTATTTGAACTTCCAAGGAATCTTTCTACTAATAGACTAATGGTTTCCACTCTAATTTTACTATGACTTGGGCAGTTGAAGAAGATGTGCTCCATTGAGTCAATTTCTCTTAGGGGATAGGAGCAAAGCCTAAGAGAGTAATGGACAGCTTTAAACTTTCCTTCCAGGACGGCAGAGGGTAGAGTTGAACTTCTAGCTAAAGCAAATGCCCTTCTGGAGTTACTGGATTCAAGAAAGTAAAAATAGGCTGCAGGAGCGGCAATATATTTAGTAGTATCTGAAGAAATAAAACCTGGTGCTCTAAGAAAATGTTTGTCTTTCAATGTCTGTCACTCTCTGCTTAATGAGTGATTTTGCTCGGTCTAACCCCATGACTCGCAAACTTTGAGGGGAAAGACCCAATTTTCCCAGGGATTTCAGAGTCGCCTTTTGCCAATTAGATTGAAATTTGTCTTGGAATAACAGAGGGAGCAGACGTTGCGGGTTTAGACGTCCTGACAGCCTTTTGAAAATTGAAAGGATGGTGATTCTGGCCTCTACCCTTAACATTCCTGTTTCCAGTCTAACCCATGAGTTAGGCATGCATTTGGGCACTTGTAATAGGGCTCTAAGGAATTTGGACTGCACTCTCTCAAGTTGAGAGAAAGAGGAGGATGGCAGCTCCAAGAATGATCTGTATAGTAATTGGGCCAATGGTTTGGCTTTAAACAATCTGAGTGCAGCCGGTACATACTGCCCCCCTTGTGATCGATAGAATTTCAGTATACCGTGTGCTGTTTTTTCTCCCACGTCAGCAATGAAGCTGCTATGTGTTGTTTTGGTACATGAGGCTTGCAAAACTACACCCAAATATTTGAAGCTGGTAAGTTGTTCTAACTGATGCCCCTGAAGCTCCCATCGTCTGATCTTTGGATTTTTACCGAAAGCCAGGATCTTAGTTTTTTGGTAATTAGTTAGAAGGTGTTCAGTATCACAGTTTGAATGGGGTCAGTCAAATGCCCAATTCAGCTGCACCTTACTCAGGGCAGTTTGCTTGTGCATAGCCCCAAAAAGGAACAGCAGTCGCCTATCAATAGAGGAGGCGCTGCTCCCCCCGACGCCCCCCACCCCACCTCCGGACCCCAGGAGCCTGACGGTGCGGGCGTGGCGGTGTCACGCGGCTTCCCAGTGCCCAGCGGCGGGACCGATCTGGTCCAGCCACCACTTCCTTATTCAAAGCCATGTCTAATACAGGGTGCTTAGAGACAGTCCACACTTGAGGACTTAGGTCCAGAACAAGAAACTGGATCAGCACCAGCACATGTCCTCTTGTAGAGGACAGTCTCTGGAGTTCAGGGGTGTGTGATTTGGGGTGATCCAAAGATTATTTCGGGTTGCAGGGGGCTTATATTTTCACCACTTCCTTATTCAAAGCCATGTCTAATACAGGGTGCTTGGAGGGAGCCCACATTCGAGGACTTAGGTCCAGAACCAGAGATTGGATCAGCACCAGCACATGTCCTCTTGTAGGGGACGGTCTCTGGAGTTCAGCGGTGTGTGATTTGGGGTGATCCAAAGATTGTTTTGCCTTTCAGAGGGCTTATAGATCCCCACTTCCTTATTCACAGCAATGCCTAAAACAATTTTTTTCCAGGCAGGCCACGTAGGAGGCCTTAGGTCCAGAACCAGAGACTGGATCAGCACCAGCACATGTCCCCTTGTAGGGGACAGTCTCTGGAGTTCAGGGGTGTGTGATTTGGGGTGATCCAAAGTATTTTTCTGCTGCAGCTGCCACCCCTTTCTTCTTATTGTAATGTTCTGGGGGAATCCTATTTTGAAGCTGTTTACGCAAGATCTGGGTTTTGTAGGATGACCCAGTATAGGTCCCCTTAGAGTGCTGAGTCTTATGAATATGGAGGTGTATAATATGTGCCCCTGCAAACTTTATTTTGGAGTTATAGCTTTTCAGTTTTCCCACAATATTTTTCTTTGGCTTTGCGAATAACAAATAAGGAATAAGGAACTGTGAATAATTTGCAAGTAAGCTATATGCCACATAGGAGGCCTCAGCTCCAAAAATAGAGACTGGATCAGAACCAACGCATGTCCTCTTGTAGGGGACAGTCTCTGGAGTTCAGGGGTGTGTGATTTGGGGTGATCCAAAGATTGTTTTGCCTTTCAGAGGGCTTATATTTTCACCACTTCCTTATTCAAAGCCATGTCTAATACAGGGAGCTTGGAGGGAGGCCACATTCGAGGACTTAGGTCCAGAACCAGAGACTGGATCAGCACCAGCACATGTCCTCTTGTAGGGGACAGTCTCTAGAGTTCAGGGGTATGTGATTTGGGGTGATCCAAAGATTGTTTGGGGTTTCAGAGGGCTTATATTTTCACCACTTCCTTATTCAAAGCCATGTCTAATACAGGGTGCTTTGAGACAGCACATTCGAGGACTTAGGTCCAGAACCAGAGACTGTGTGTGTGGCTTATATTTTCACCACTTGCTTATTCAAAGCCATGTCTTATACAGTGTGCTTGGAGGGAGGCCACATTCGAGGCCTTAGGTCCAGAACCAGAGACTGGATCAGCAACAGCACATGTCCTCTTGTAGGGGACAATCTCTCGAGTTCAGATCTATGTGATTTGGGGTGATCCAAAGTATTTTTCTGCTGCAGCTGCCACCCCTTTCTTCTTATTGTAATGTTCTGGTGGAATCCTATTTTGAAGCTGTTTACTCAATATCTGGGTTTTGTAGGATGACCCAGTATACGTCCCCTTAGAGTGCTGAGTCTTATGAATATGGAGGTGTATAATATGTGCCCCTGCAAACTTTATTTTGGAGTTATAGCTTTTCAGTTTTCCCACAATATTTTTCTTTGGCTTTGCGAATAACGAATAAGGAATAAGGAACTGCAAATAAGGAACTGGGAACTGGGAACCAACTTCAGCTTCGTCAATTTCCTGCCATTGTCTACACCCACTGGCGCTCACCTTCTTCAGGGTCCATTGTTGTGTGTGTGTGTTATGCCTGAGGAAAAACTTGTTGGACTGATGAGTTTTTTGACTAGGAGAGGGGACTAAATGGTTGGCAAGAATGCAGTTTTTGGTTAAGTGCAAATAGTGTGAGGGGGGAGAGATAATTAAATGTCCCTGACAACCCTCATGATGGGGCAATATCCCTTCACTCACCAAGTGCAGGATATACCACCATATAGCAGAGTCAGCAGAAGAATCCAGTGTGAAGTAAAATCATGTAATGAGATGAATTGAAACTTCATTTAATAACTATTTACAGTAAAATAAAGAACAAACTGTGAGAGAAACATATTCATGGCTTAGACACAGGAGGGAGAGGCAGTTACAGCAACAGACATCTTAACTGACACAGAAGGAATCTTCACTCTCTGCAGAGAGGGGCCAGTTCCACAGCAACAGATAAACAGAGACTGTAGAGAAACTATACCAAGTATCAAGCCCCTTCTCCACCTGCAAGCACTCTTTACTCTTTCAATTCAAATTAGGCCACAGTGTCTTATTCCAACAAATAGATCCTTGTTTCTCCAACCCCACCCAATACTTGCCTTGACACCTTTCTCCAAGCATTATTTGGCATCCTTAAATGTCGAGTCCTGTTGCTGTGTGTGTGCTCAAACTTAGTAGGTTGATGATCTGGAGGGAAGACTGTGTTCTGTGTGATTTGGGTGTTGTTAAGTGCAAAAACAGTACCCCTGAGCCTTGTTTCCCCAACCCCACCCCCTTGAAAAGAACAGCTTGCATGTGCCTCCAACACTTGCATTGTGCACATGCAACAGGCCAAAACTCACAATAATAATAATATTTAAAAACAGAGTAGATCCAAACCAGCAATAGCCCACCTGGAACAAACCAAAAATGGAACAGAGTTCATTTGGAAACCCTGGATTCAAAAGTGAAAAGAGATTTTTTTTCCAGTGCACACCCCTATCTAATACAGTCATAATTTTTGCATATCTGAGTTCCAAATGTGCACATGCACATAACACAGACATACACAAAATAATCAAGATTAAATTGATCAAGCAACAATTCATTAAAGAACCTGGAGATGAGACATAGTTATTTTTTCCCCATTAAGTGTCCAAAGCGTCTAACTTTTGAGATGAGTATTTACAAAGCCAGAAGATCAGCCATGAGCAAAGTATACAAATGTCCTGTAAAAATAAGGATGATTAGAGATGCCAAATGATTGTGCATTTAAATGGAAGCTGGAATTTTGGAAGAGATTATGGAAATGTAGGAATATATACTGACAAGCCCACTTGCTACATAGATATCTGGAAACTCTAGTCGCAAAGAAACTGGAGAAAACAATCAAATTGCAAGATTGGCTTTTGGGGCTTTGCATCAGTCTATCTTCAAAGGGCAAGGTGGACCAAGAAATAGGGAGAAGTGCCTGCTCTGGCTTTATGATCCCTGTTACAACGGGAATTTAGTAAGATCCTCCAGGTTACCCAAAGAACTGATTCTGACTGCTTGTGAAAGAACTCGGCAGGTTTTATTTGCATATATACAACTTGGGCCTAGAAGAGCTTACTACAACAACTCCAGCTGGAGACTGGGGGACAGAGGGGTACTGTTGGTGATGGCAAGATGTAACACCTGGAGAAAGCCCAGAAATGATGTCATACCTCTCAAGGAATTGCTGGAAACTTTCTAGTAATACCTGACATCATTTCCTGCTTTTTTCTCAGAAGTGACATTATGCTGTCACCTGACTGAATTTTTAAAGGTTTTTTTTTCTCTTCCAGCTGCAGCATTTGCAGGAAGCAGGAGCTAAGGGCAGGGGATCCCCCTTACCTGGTAGGTGCTTGGCAGCCATCTTGACAACCAAAATTTCTTCTCCCCAAACAACACCAGACAATCTCTCCTCCAAACATTAATTTTTCACTGTTTCCAGGGCCATCCGTGCGCATCAGATCCTGCTAAAACCATCACCTGAGACGTCTTGGCATGTGTTCGCCAAGTGTAGGGAGACACAATGTAAGCCTTAAAAAGACTAAGTGGACAGAGACTGCTCTTCAGAGGGTTTGTTAATTTCATCTTCGCCTCCGCCAAGGTTCTGTCAATTTCACCTCTCCAGTCTAAAACTGTGTGGGATCGCAACCAGAGGGCACCAAGGAATGGAAATGGGCTGAAGCTGCCTTCCAGAGCCGGACTTGAACCTGGAGAGGTTATAATGGGCTGAAGTTTTCCTTCTGGCATTTCACAGCTCCTTCACATAGCTTCAGTGTATAGCAAAGCCTTTGCCCTGCCACTGGCTCAGTATTTTTAAACTACCCTTTGTGGCTAATTTTGTATCTCCTGACATGTGTTCTTCACACGCCAGATGTCTTGTGTAGAGACCCTCCAAGCCTGCATTGGAAAGGCAAGACTAGCCAGAATGACTAATGGCCCCTACAGTCATGCTAAGATGACTGTTAGCACTCTATCATTTCCCATTTCCTTTCATTCCACCCAGCTCTCTAGTTTAATCTGTTTTGCCAGTTGTTGTAAAGCTGTTAGTGTGGTGTAGCAAAATAAAACAACCTCTTCTTCTCTTCTCCTTAATTTCGTTCCCCCTTTTCCATACTTTTCTCCTACTCCTTTATTTTGGTCTTCTTTTCATGATTTGCTTTCATTACCCCCCTTTATTTTAAAGTCTGGATCTCAGCTTCTTCTCACCCCTATCCTGCTTGGCAGTTTAGAATGTACTTAAACAGCACTATAGAAGCAAATCTTTGTTAATATTATGAACAGAAAGGGGAGGGGTTAATATTTCCCCATGATTTATCAAAGTAGTAAAAGTATGCTTCTCCCCTCCCCCCTTACATGAATAGAAATAGAATGTTAATCTATTTAGCGGTTATACATGTGGAACAGAAGTTAGAACTCCTTCCCCTCCCCCTTTAATTAGATTTAATTACATTTTTAACACTGTTCAGGCAGTGGGTTGTTGTTGTAATTATTTTATTGCTAATTCCTTTGTAAATGTTACTTTACTACTGTAGGGATTAAGCTTCATGACAAATTATGTAAACTTTTAAAAAATATATGTCAGCGAAATAAATCTTAATGATTCCACTGTTTCTCATCCAGCACCTCTATATAACACATTTTGGCCCTGCTTTTGTGCTAGTTAAAGGTAAAGATACAAAGAAAAACCGAAACAGATTTCTTACTTATTTACTTACTAAGGATTTTACATGAAGTTCTTTGTGAACTAGAACCCACTTCATCAGAGGTCAGAAGTGTATCTGGAAATTTGTCCCGCATTGCTCATGATCAGATTCACCAATGGTTTAAACAGATGCAGGTATGTATCAAGGAAGTAGGGCACTGGGCATATCACCTAGTCTAAATTATTCAATGTACTAGCAACAAAGCCCGTTGTGTGAAAAAATACAACATGCTCTAGACAACTGTGGTTGGCCATTTTTTTAATGAAACATAATAATCAGTCATCAATGTTAAAAGATTTATTTGTATACAATGTTTTTTGTTAAGATTTTGTCGGAATAGGGGACTAACTTGCCATGCTCTGGTCCATGGACAAGTTGAACTTTCACATGGTCAAACCATCGCATTTTTGACAATGCTACATCCAGTTGTCCACGAGTTAACATTGGTTCAGGAAGGTAGACACCTACTTTCTCTAGTGTTTGACCTTGAGATTTTTTAATGGTTTATTACTCCAATAGAGCTTACTCTGAGGAAACTGCCTTCAGGATTGCAGCCAGGCTTTTTTAAGGAGAGGAAAATAAGCTCCACAGGATCCAGTGGGGACTAGAGATGGGCATGAACTGGGAAAAAATGGAACCATGTGGTTCGTGGTTCATCAAATTTCACGAACCATGAACCACGAACTTTCATGAACCTGCCCCTGGTTCGCGAACCGGTTCATTTGGTTCGTGAAAACGTCACATCCAGGCCAGAAAATCACTTCCGGGTCAGCAGAAGGTCACTTCCAGGCCAGCAGAAGTTCACTTCCGGGTCAGCAGAAGGTCTGCAGGAAGTCCATCCCCTGTTACCTAGGAAACTGATTGACAGGCACCAGGCTGACTGCAGTGATGAGCCAAAAAATGAACCAAATGAACCAGCCTAAAGTTCATGGCAGTTCATCAGAAATGGGATCTGATGAACCATGGTTCACGAACCACGAACCAACCTGGTTCGTGCTTAATTTTGGTGCGTATTTTGCTTCATGCACATCTCTAGTGGGGACCACTCCCAGGCAAGTGCAGACAGATGTCAAGCACCACTGGGGCTTCCTCTTCCTCAGAGACCCTCAGACACAAGGAGGAGTGCTTAGGCTGTTGATTTGGTGGAACCCCTTCTTGCAATGCACCTGCATGAAGATTAATTTGTATTCTGCTCTTCCTCTCAGCACCCTCCCACTCTGGCCTAGGGGGTGCTGCAAAGCACCCATGTGCCAGTGCAAGGGGGCTCAATGAATCGATGGCCTGAGCACTCCTCCTAGAAGCAAGCAGGTGCTTTGCAGCAGCCTGGAGACCAAAGCGGGAGAGCACTGAGGGGAGGCACAGGAGGAGTGCTTAGGCCGTCGATTTGGTGGGTCCCCTCCTGGTAATGTGCCAGCGCAAAGATTAAGTTGTATTCTGCTCTTCTTCCCCTCAGTGCCCTCCCGCTCTGGCCTGGGAGCCTCTGCAAAATGCTTGCTTGCCGCTGCAAGAGGGTCTGGCGAATTGATGGCAATGAACACTCCTCCTGGAGGCAGGTTGGGATTTCACAGTGACCTCCAGGCCAAAGCAGGTGGGCGCTGATGAGAGGCGCAGGGAGGAGTGCTTAGGCCATCAATTCGGCAGGCCCCCTCCTGGCAATGTGCCAGCATGAAGGTTAATATATATAATGTCATAGTCCAACGCAAGCTTCATCTCATTTGTAACCCAAACTCAGACCAGAACTCAGTTCACAACTTGCTTACCATGTCTCTTTGGTTATGAGAATTGGCTGATGCACAACATTCGCTAGTTGGCCTCACGTATGATTAATTCACACAATATTCGCCAATATTAGGGATGAGCCATTCTGGCTATTTTCATTCATCTTGAGTTCATATGTTATCATTATTGTATTCCTGTTTTCCAGGAGCTTACAAATTCATTTTTCCTCATTGATAATCAGTGGAAATAGTATAGATAACTGTTTTGGATTTTTAAATATTTCTTATAAAATATTTGAACAGATGGGGAGTAATGTTGATTTTTTAGATTTAAATAGTGTTTATCTTCAGGTTTTCAAAAAAGCCTGTGAAAAATGATTGAAATGATACAGTTCAGTAGGATTTTGATGTTGTGTTCATATGTTGATTTTATTCTTTGTATTCATTGTATTGATGAAAAATAGGGTATTTACATATTAGAGACCACTGAAGTAAATGGTTTGTTCAAAATGTGTTTGTTCTTTTATGATTTTTGATGAGAATGTTTCCTTTCTCACATTCTATTGTGTATATATCTAATGAAGAACAACTGTTTTATTTGGATGACATATATTTCTGAAATAAACTGATATGTTCCTCAACCTTTTCTGCTTTAAAATTGATCTAAGCCAGCCTCATTTCCATTGCTGCCCTTTATTTAATTTATTTATTTATTTATTTATTTATTTATTTATTTATCTATCTATCTATCTATTTATTTATTTATTTATTACACTATCCTGGCTCAAGAAGCCTTACAAACCACAATTTAAAACATACAAAATATAGCCTAAAATAACCTCCTTCCCACTGAAGGATGGTTCACTTCTTTATCCCATTCAAAGCCCTGGCAAATAAAAAGGCCCTGCAATGCCTTGTGAACATTTCCAGAGGTGGTGTCCTCCCTCAGCTTCTCACAGAGCCTGTTCCACTCACAGTCTCTCTACACAATACTTTTGACATGTGTTTTTCATGTGTAGAAAGACACAATGTTAGCCAGGAAGCATAGTTTTAAATGACAAAGCTGGCAGAAATTGCTCTGGAAGGGACAGTTTCTGTCACAGCATCTCCCCTTCTGAACCCTTTGCCCTGCCAAGGCTCAGTTAATTCAAAGTTTTAAGCGGTCAAAGTTTTAAGCGGTCCAGAAGCGGTGGTAGAAGGCTGAGAGAGAATCCATCCCCTCCAGAGCTATCTCCACCAGCTCTGTCTTTGAAAACTATGCTTCTCAGCTAACATTGTGTCTCCTGACACTTGATGGACATGTGCCCCAGTGTCTGGAAAAGGCCTCAGCTCTGATTAATGACAGTGGACTACTTTAAGTGGGAAGACAGCCCGTATATGGCTTTGTTTCTTTGAAGCCATCTCTAAGATATTATTTGGAGCTCCTTCACAAAAAAAACCATAAAGTGGATACATTTTTAAAAGGAAAAAAAACCAGTGCAGGGAAACAGGAACTGGCGCAAACATTTCATTTATTTCATTTTTTTTTATCCCATACTCCTTCCAAAGAGTTCAGAACAGCTAATGTGGTTCTTCCCATCTTCATTTTATCCTCACAACAACTCTGTGAGGTAGCTGAGCCTTCTCTGAGATGTTTACACACTCCTCTCCCAACCAAAGTTCTGATCAGAATCCTGGAATGAAATTATTTGCGGAATGGACCCCATACCTGCAAAATGCAACCTGGAAATCATCGTCACCATCTTCTGGCTGCACCTGAGATTTTGGATCAAAATGTGGTATACCTTTTGGTAAATGCCTGGAACAGATTGTTTTCACTACTCTACTCTAAAAGCATATATTTCCTGTTCCTTTCACTTATTTTCCAGTCTCAGGTACCTTTCAATTCTGCCTAGTGAACAGTTCTGTGTAACTTGAAACTGTACATATTCTGAACGGTGGTTGATGTAACTCCAATAAAAACCATAACCATTGCTATGCTTTATACATTATTCTCTGCAATAGAGGGAAAGGAAACACACTTTCCAATATTCTTCAGCAGGTAATATACTTGTTAGTGATGGAAGTGCATATAAAAATTATTTTCATAGATTTGCACTTCACTGGCAATGCTTAAGGTGCAGTGAAGGTCATCTGACAGGGCTTTAGTTATTCGCCTTTACAGTTTGAATTCTCATTATGAGACTTTCACCCATCACTTGAAACTATTGAGCTCTTCATAAATGCCAAAAGGAGTTTCTCCCCTTTGGAGCAATGAAAGGAGAACACAATGTTCTTCACGAGTGCCCCATTCAACAACACATCAGCCGTTGAAATGGGACATTTTCCCTTGCTTGGCTCGAATCTGCTCTCCAGTCACAGTCATGGAGTATTACTCTTCTAACCTTCTTGTGCAACAGTTCATACAGGAAACACGTCAAATGGACTCCCATTTGGCTGGTCTCATTGTTAATCTAGGCTTGATTAAATAAAGATTTATTATTTTAAGGAAATATTTTAAGGTTTGAGTCCAGTGGCACCTTAGAACCCAATAAGATTTTCAGAGTGTTATCTTTGAGCATCAGAGCTCCCTTCTAAAGATATCCCTGAGCCTTTATATCCCAGCCAAATGGTATATGGAGTGTTATGTGGGAGGGTATGAGGATGTAAAGGTAACATGCCCCTTAATTAGATGGGAAGGATGTAGCAAAGAAAGATGTCAGGATATAAAGATCCAATGCTACATTGAAGCTTGGTAAGAGCAGAAATTAGCATCTGTAGTGAGATAAGAATCCCAAGTCTCTATTCAGCCCCAGGAGGTCCATTATTCTGAATTTTTCAATCAACTCCATTTCAACAATCTCACATTGTATTCTCCCCTTGAAGCTTTTACAAAGTACATTTGTATTTAATCTTGTCAGATCCTGAAAGCTAAGCAGGGTTAGCTCTGGGTAGTACTTGGACAAGAAACTACCAAAGAAGTCTAGGATCAGTACACAGAGGTAGGTAATGACATACCACCTCTATTCATCTCTTGGCTTGAAAACCCTATGAAGTGGCCATAAGTTGGTTGCAACTTGGAGACACGTCACCCAACTATTCCTACTTTTGTCAAAATCAGTGGAAATGAGGGCAACTGGAACCAACAGTGGGCCACTTTAAGCAGCAGTACATATGGGATAATAGTTCACATTAAATTAAATTCAAATCTGCTCTTTGTCCACCAGATGGCATTTTGTTTGCTTTGATGCATGCTGTTCTTGACAACTTATTGCATATTGTTTGCTAAGGCAACGTGACTGCTTTACTCAAACAAGCAATTCAACCCCCAGAATTAGGCTCACTTCTGATATTTTCTATCCTCTTGTGCAGCACAGGTTAGTCAACTTTACTTTGTACGAATGTAACACTCTGGAAAATATGCCTTTTTTCTGTGGATGAGTTGTACAAATTTGGTTTCTGAGGTTGTCTGGGGCTTAAGGTCTAACTGGACTATATAGTGAAAGTTCTGTGTCAAGAGCTCACAGTGTTTTTCTTTAAATGTTCTTTCCACATGAACAATGTGGGGCCCAATTCAGAATGGAGGGGCAGGGAGAAGGATTTTGAGTATCTCCCCAGCACCATTTTGCCAGTCCCAGAAGATCACTATTTGTTCCACTGATGTTTGTCATTGAGAAGATCAGAAATGAGGAAGGGAATAAAGTTTCCTGATGAAGAGAGTACAAACACTAACAATTATTCCCAGCAATTACGTACCCTACCTTGACCAGGAGTGGAGGGGCAGCTCACAACCCAATTTTGAAAATATCCCCTTTGTTGTCGTGCCAGGAATGGCATTATTCCCGGTGCAACAATGAAGGTTCTGGGGTGTATGGGAGCACACTCCAAAGCTCCCGGGGCCATTCCTCACACCTTCCACCCCACTGGCCAGGTGAGAGGAGGCAGAGGGCAAAGGCTTGGAATGGGGAGATCCCCCACTCCTACTGGGGGACTGGGAACCCTAGTAGATCACCAGCTTCAGGTTGGGAAATTCCTGGATATTTGGAGGGGAAGACCCTGAGGTGGACAGAGTTTGTTGAGCCGAAGAACCTCAGCAAGGTATAATTTCATAGAGTCCACTTTCCAAAGCAGCCACTTTCTCCAGGAAAACTGATCTCTCTTGTCTGGAGATCAACTGTAATTCCGGAACATCTCCAGGTCCCAACTGGAGGTTGGCAAAGTGAGGCAGGCATGTTCTAGTACCCTCTTCCACTCTCTGTGCACTGACTGAATGCAGGGAGGGGTCATGTGTAGAGAATTATTGAAAGAAAGAAATGTCCTGCAGATTTGAAGTTGGATAGCTGCTAAACTGCATAGCCAAGTTTTGAAAGAGTTACCAGCAATTCGAGCAATATCACTTCAGTATTCCATCAGGAAAGGGTTTGGTTTTCCACATGCAAGTTATTTTGCAAAGCCTGAACCTCTTTCTCGTATGCGCCACCCCCATCTGCATGGTATAGGTGTTTTCTCCCCTCATGAGCTGGACTAGATTAATCTACTTGGACTTATCTCTGTATTAGAACATATGAGAAATCATGTATCAGCTCTGGAGAGTCACCTGTTTCCTGTTGTACAATGTTGACATTTATTCTTCCTGCCATATTTGCTCCTGCCTGATAAGCTGAAACTGCAGCCGCTTATCGGGAAAAGAAAATGTTATGAAACATACTTCAGCCTTCAGTATCTGGCCACACACTGTTTCAGACAAGCTTGGCCTCGGAGACCTGAGAGGTTGTAGCTATGAACTGCAGGAGTATCATTTTCAAACACATACAGAGAGGTGAGCTGTAAGTGAAGAAACACAGATGACTGCACAGTTAAGGGACAAACCTTTGGATCCCTTAGAAGGGCCGAAGCAGTGGGGTGAGAAATGATACACTTACTAAAGCCCAAGGAGCAAAGATCCATGTCCATTACCGCAATAAGGTGCTTTTGATTCCTACGCATAGAGTGGTCCATGTTACAAATTGCTTCTGGGCCAAGAGAAATGTCACTTGGAGCCTGGGCCTTTATACTGTGTGGATATCTGTTCCGTGCCACTGAAATCCAGATTAAGAACTCCTGAATTCACCAAGTTGATGGTAGATATTTATGGAAAGTCTTTGTTACACAATTAAGAGCCCTGTGGCTCAGAGTGGTAAGCTGCAGTACTGCAGCCCAAGCTCTGCTCACGACCTGAGTTCGATCCTGGAGGAAGCCAGGTTCAGGTAGCCAGCTCAAGGTTGACTCCGCCTTCCATCCTTCCAAGGTTGGTAAAATGAGTACCCAGTTTCCTAGGGGTAAAGTATAGATGACTGGGGAAGACAATGTCATACCACCCCATAACAAAAGAGTCTGCCATGAAAACATCATGATGCGATGTCCCCCCATGGGTCAGTAATGACTCGGTGCTTTCACAGGAGACTAGCTTTACCTTTACTTTTGCTATGCAGAAGGGGACAAAGGCTATTTTCCACTGCTCCAGGGGGCAAAGGCTAGTGATTTAATGGGGCTAAGTTACTGGACAATCTATTCTATGCTTACTTTGTATACATTTCTATTGGACCCAAGTTTTGAGATAATCTTTTTGGAGAGGGAGGGCACACCCAGGGGTTGGGGAAGGGGGACATGCCTTATTGCCCACTCTTCTTTATTTCCAAGAAACGTAACTCCAGTCAGATGCAACAATTTGTTTCTTGCCTGTGGCCAATCTTTATTTTTTAATGGTTGCTACGGGCTTTAAAAATGGATGTGTTTTAACTATTCTATGCTAAAAATTGTTGTAGTGTTTTATTGCTGGTATCTTTCTTTACGATGTGGTTGAGATTTTATCATGAAATTGCTGTTGCTTTTCATTTCATTTGGAAGCCACCTCATAAACATTCAGCGCTGAGTGCAGGACAGAAATGTTATGATGTGTAGCTATGTAGACAGACAGACAGACAGACAGACAATGCTGTTTGCTGAAATCCATCAGACAAATATGGGATGTGAGCATGGGTTGTCCACAGAGTATCTGCTTTGCAGAAAGCCCCAGGTTCAATCCGTAGCATTACCTGTTAAAAGGATCAGGTAGCAAGTGATGTGAAAGGCTTCTTCTTGAGATCCTGGACAGCTTTTGTCAATCAGAACAGACAATAATGACTTTGGCTTGTCTCAGTATAAAGCAACTTCATGTGCTATGCATACATATTCACATACACACACACTACTGTCCTAGAAAGGTGCTTTTCCTTTTTGTAATGACGGCCTGTAAAATTAGATTGCATGATGTAAATTTAAGCTAAATATTGTTATTTTAATTAATATGGTACATCAGTATATAACTATTCTGCACCTATCTTTCCCTCTTTAAAACTGAAATGCTGTTGCTTTCATTCGCTTTTGATTTTGGTCTGGGAAGTACAAATAAACCTCAGGCATCATATATCCAAAGTGAGGCATTTAAATCTCATGGATAAAGGAATGCAGAAACTATTGCACGAAGGGAATTTGTGGGATCACATAAGAACACACAAGCCACAGTAAATCTCTTGATTAGGAATCTTGATATGGGATTTTTACCCCCCCATTGCCTTCTGATATCTGAGTTTGTTTGCCAATGATATACAGAGATTAAAGGAAGAAGCAATTAAATACATGCACGTGTGAAAGCCCAGAAATGCTGAGTACAGAGAACAAGAAGAATCTTCCAATCATTTATCATTCATGACAACATACTGAGCGAAGCTATGAGTGCCACACTGACAATTCATTTTACAATGATGTACTGCAAAATGCAAAGTATACCTCAGGATAACATAATACAATATGCAAAGAACAAGGAAATGATGTGCATGCATTTAGCATGGCATGTGTCTTGAACTGTTGGCTACTTGCTGATAATGTATACATTATCCGAGAGCTAATATGCACAGGTGATAAACCTTCATCTGTGCTGTGTCACTTAAAGTTATCTGACCCAGTTTCTCCCATCTACCCCAGTTTATGGGAGGAAGTATGGAACCTGATCTGATTAATTAAGGGGGTGCATGAAAAAGACAAAGGAGTGGCACCTTCAGCCCACTGGCTTCCACTGCTTCTAACCTAGGAGGTAGAGGGGGTAGGGATTTCCAGTCAGTAAATTAAAGGAAAATACAATTTCAGAATAACTCCATAACAACAACATTAAATTTATATGTATCCCTTCAGGACAACTTATCGCCTGCTCAGAGCGGTTTACAAAGTGTGTTGTTATTATCCTCACAACCTTGTAGTTGACTTTTACCCTTCACAAACATAGAACTCAAAATACAAACACAGTTTATTCAACGAGCGGATAAGTGTAATCTTATGTGTTGGGCCCTAATGTGTAATCTAGGTGTTGGGCCCAAAGCCAAGCTCAAGGTTTAAGGTCTTTCTTACCCACACACCTTGGTTAGAGCTAGGATTGCTCCAGGTGGTAGCTGGACTTGCCAGTTCCAGAATGTGAACTTCCTGGAGATTTTTTAAGGGTGCAGCCTGAGTAGGAGGTACCCTCAGCAGGGTGTAATGCCACAGTCCACCCTCCAAAGAAGCCATTTTCTCCAGGGAAATTGATCTTTGTGGCCTGGAGATCAGCTATAATTTCAGAAAATCTCCAGCCACCACCTGGAGGTTGGCAACCCTATGATTCCTCAACAATAGCGCTACCAGGTCCCCACACACACCCGGAGGGGGGGGGGAACCCAACACCTTTTTGTGTGTTTTTGCATGTATGCAAAATGCACACATGCTCCTGGGGTGGTGTGATGATGTCACTTCCAGGAAGTGATGTCATCATGCTGTTCCAGGAGCACTCCTGCTTTTCACACTGGCCTGATTTGGGGCCCAAATTGGCCCAGTGCAAAGCATAGGAGCACTCCTGAGGTGGCACGATAACATCATTCTAGGAGTGATGTCATCACGCTGCCCTGGGAGAGTGCCCGGGAGGCCTGTTGCCTTGCCTTTTCCCCCAGCAGCCAAGTGAGTGGTGGCAGGGGGAAGAAGGTGGGAGCAGGAGATTCCCTGCCCCACCGGGGGACCTGGCAGCCCTACTTGGCAGCAAGTGATTTCAGCTAATTAGAGGCTAGAAGGACCTGTACCAGAAAGAATCAGAGTCCAAAGACACAGTCTAGAGGCCCACCTCCTCCCTAAGAAGTCATTTCAGCCAGCACAGGCTAAAAGGGAGGCCCCATAACAGTGATGTGCAACGATACCCCAGCATTTGCTTTCTTCCTAGCTCTTGTTTACCACTACTGCAGCCAAGAACTTTCAGCAATAAGGCAGTCACTTGGAGCAAACACAACAGCTTTGAAAAAGACTTCCTTTTCTCTTCTTTTCCCTATACAAAAATGGTCAAAACCTCAAACTTAGTCAACACAACTTAAATTTGGGACATCAAATATGACAGAGTCATTAACTGTCACTCTGGGGCCTTCTGGTAGAATGGCAAAGGAGGAAATGTTGAAGCATCTCTCCTCATACCCCTCCCCCCCATGCCACAATCCAGAACAAAATTGGGTCTCACAGCACTTGGGAACTTTAATTCACCAATGTGACATGAGATTGCAAGTCAGGATTAGAGATGGGCCCAAACCACAAAAAAAAACAAAAAACCATGAGGTTTGTGGTTCGTGGATTTTCATGAACCACAAACCACGAACTGGCACGAACTGCCTGTTTACAAACCAGTTTGTGGTTCGTGGGGTTTAAATGCCCCTTTCTGGCTGCTTAGCACCAGCAGGGAAAAGGGCATTTGACAGTTTAAAGGACCCTTTCCTGCCATGCAAATGGCAGGTCCCTTTAAACTATCAGCTGGCAGGTGGCAGATCCTAACTTAGATAGGATCTGCATGTCATTGGATGTTGCACAGGGAGTCAAAGAACATACATTTACATAAACCCAATTTAAAATTAATCAAAAAAAGCAAGGAAGACCTTGGATCTGACTAGCATCACAAGAATATCTTTGATTAGGATAGCCATGATCTGGCTTGGTCATTGTTTTAACAAGATGAGTCTACATACAATTATACATTGATGAGAAAACTCTTATTGACTCGTCGTGCTAAAAAGGTAGGAGGTTTAGACAGATGCACCATGAGTGGAGGGGGGTCATGCTTCCCTCCAACCCTTGTGTGCCTCAGATCAGAGGATAGGAGGGCCGATCTTCTTCCTTCTGCTCTCTGTCCTATGGTCCTCTAAAAGACACTTACCTGAATAAAAAAAAGTGGGCTTTAAATACTCACTGGCAACTTCCACACTCATTCTACCCCCTTTGCCCTTCTTGTAGGTCATTCAGAGTGCAGCTCCCTGACTGCCACATTCCTACCACGTCAGAAGAGAGCTGCATCTTCCAGAAGTATCCATGTTGCCCTTTCCCCCCATCACCACCTGCCATTCCATAGCTGAGGCAATCAGGATACCAATGAGATGAGTCCCCTGTGACTTCTCTAGTTCATTGGCTGCTCAAGGTGAAGGTCCAGGTTGAATTTCAAACATTGCTCAAACTTGACAGTTGGTAATTTGAATTCAAGCACAGAGGGGGAGTGAAACGTTTAAGCATAATGTATGTGTGTACACTCCGTTAAGTCACAGTCAACTTATGGCAACCCCAGCAAGAGGCTGTCAAGGCAAATGAGGGGTAGAATTGATTTGCCATTGACTTCCTTTGCAGAGTTTTTCTTGATGGTTGCCCAGCCGAGTACTGACCTGCTTAACTTCTGAGATCTGACGAGGTCGGGCTGCCGTCCTTTCCTCTTAAGCATAATAGCTCATTTGTTTTAACAACCGAAAAAGTAGAAACTACAAGTATTTGTCTGAGCTACAGTACTTTGCCACAGTCCCAATACCACAAGACTTTGAGGTGAGAGTTTGGTTCAGTATCCACCTACAGAAGATCTCAGGTCTAGCTCTCACCAAGCATCTCCAGTTGAAAAGACCATGTAGTCGGTGACATGAAAGACTTCTTCCTGAGGCCCTGGAGAGCCACAGCCAGTCAGAGTAGATAATGCTTGATATGGTCATGTGTGTTTGGAAATGGCCCCAAAGATTTTGTATCTCTTTGCCACTGTGTAGTTTCTGCCAAGCAATGAAGAAAAAGAAGGCATAAACCGTCAAAGCCATTCTTTTACATTGATTTGCATTCATTGTGACTGTTTGTATGCCAAGTTTCAGCATGATGCAAATTAAGAGGACTGAGTTATGAACTCCTGCCCAAGTAGGTTTACAATGGAAGTGGCAATGAATCTTTAATTATAGGATCATAAAGATGATACTGTAAACACAAGATGTTGCAAAGGCAAGTAACGGATGTGCCTTGCATAGTCTATAACTTATGATTTGCTGTAATTTTCCCATCCCTCTTGGAGGGTGGCCTTTCTCATCTATTTGTTGTATTGTTTTTATAGTTGTCTGTTCTTTTACAGTTGCAAAATAAAGGCGGGAATGTACAAATTCTGCCCAAGTTCAAAGAAGGCCAATAACAATGGCTTTCAAATTTTCTATTCAAGAACAGTGGGTTGGATACAGTTTCCTTCAGTGAAAGGAGTCTTTCCCTGATGCTAGAAATCAACTGGAGGAAAGGGCCTCCATAGCAGAACAAATACATGTAGCTTTGCCATTTGCCTGGGGGCTGCAGGCAAGCTCTTGCCCCTAGGTTTCAGGCCCCACTGGGGGTGGGGAGTAGGGTTGATAGGTCCCCGTACCCTACAGGCAAGAGGCAGGAGACCTGGTACTCACCTTTTTAATTGTCTTTGTGTGCATGGTCTCAGGCTTGAGTGACAATGTCACTTACAGGAAGTGACATCATCACACAGGCCTCATACCACCCCTGGGAGCAGGATACTGGTGCAACCCTAGTGGGGAGAAATGTCATGCAATGTTGCTTCCACTTTGTACCAGTTTGGTGTAGTGGTTAAGAGTGTGGGACTCTAATCTGGAGAGCCTTTGATTCCCTACTCTTCCACTTGAAGCCAGCTGGGTGACCTTGGGTCAATCACAGCTTCTCGGAGCTCTCTCAGCCCCACCCACCTCACAGGGTGTTTTGTTGTAGGAATAATAATAACATACTTTGTAAACCACTCTGATTGGGCATTAAGTTGTCCTGAAGTGCGGTATATAAATCCATTTATTATTGATGGTTGTTGTGGGTTTTCCGGGCTGTATTGACATGGTCTTGGCATTGCTGGCGAAACGTCAGGAACTACAATGCCAAGACCACGGCAATACAGCCCGGAAAACCCACAACAACCATCGTTCTCCGGCCGTGAAAGCCTTCGACAATACACCGTTTATTATTGTTGTTGTTGTTGTTATCACTATTGTTATTGTTTTTGTTGTTATTGTTATTATTACCCAGAAGTTATTTCATGATGCTTTATGAATTCTCTTATCACCTTGGTAAAAACCATAGAACCGAGCCAATTCCTAGACTGTTGAATCAGTACTTCCATGTAGAAACCAGAAGTGATGTCACAGCATCCCACAATGTGACTTCTTGCCCCTGAAATTTTCCTGTTGATTGTCAGCTCTCAGCTGGCAGCACTAAACTCACCTGATCCAACCCAGTGATTGTAGAGAGGTGAAAAATTTCCTTTGGCTTAGGAAATTTTGCTTGCAGGAGATGAAGAGGAATTTCTTTTGAAAATGAATATAAACAAGTAGAGGCATAGATTTCACATTTTCAAGACAGCTGGACTTTCTGTTCCTATCTTGACTAGAGATACGCAAGCACTGGCTGGTTTTGGTCACCAGAAAATCATCAGTTGCGATCAGGGAGTTAATTTATCAGTGAGCTGTGTGGCTGAGACTCTCTTCTTCCAGCTTGGTTGCTTATTTTTCTAGCATATCCCTAATGGGCCATTTCCACACACGTAGAATAATGCACTTTCAATGCACTTTTGCAATCCTTTTGAAGTGGATTTTTTGTTCCACACATGGAAAATCAGTTTCAAATGTTCACTGAAGAGTATTGAAAGTGGATTATTCAACGTGTGTGGAAGCAGCCATGCTCTAGACCAGTGCAATTGGCTTTCTGTGGATATGCATTCCTCACACACCTGATGGACTTCTCCCCCTCCACCACCCTTGTTGTCACGGTTCTGCTGTAAATACTGCCAAAATACCAAATGGGCACGATGTGGTGACCACACGGTGTAGCTCATCTGAGATTTTTAGCCAAAAAAAATATTGTTGAGCTGTTTGAGTGCTTTGCCATTTTAAACAAATTCTGTTATGATAAGATGAACATAAAAGAAAGGGAAGAGGATGAGCAAAGGGGATTTTGATGCAGAAAATCTCCAAAATCTGCAGTGGGAGAAGTTTTCTGCACCTGCTTGTATGAAGGGAAAACCTTGCATGTCTGCCACAGCGCTAGGCTTACAAGATGGTGCCTGGAGATGTCCTGGGATTACAACTGATCTCCAGACAACAAGCATCAGTTCCCTGGAGAAATGGCAGTTTCAGAAGAGGAATCTATGGCACTGTGGTCCCTCCCCTCCTCAGAACCAGCCATCCCGTTGGTTCCATCCTCAAATCTCCAGGAATTTCCCAACCCAGAACTGACAAACCTACAGAGCACCCTTGTGAAGTGCACAGAATTCTGAGTCTTGTTCTAGAATGTTCCAGGCCTATTCAGAGTTATTACTCTACATGAACTGAAGGTTAAACTAGGTCACAGGGATGTTCCACCCAGCAGGATATATATTATTTCAATATGACGGACTGCCAAATAGAATGAGGAGAAGCCCCTCTCACCCTCATCTGTGGCCCTCAGCTGCCATATTTTAAAAGAAAAAAAATAGAAGACCTATGAATGAATTTTCTGACATCACATCTAGGTTGACCCTGACAATCCATGCTGTATGTAAAGTCTCCCTGAAGTTGCATAATGCATGGAGAACATTAGTGGTGGTGGGGTATGGCTAAGTGGTAGAGCATCTGTTTGCACATATAAAACCCCCAATTCAATCTTTGGAATCTCCAATGATACCCCAGGTAGCAGATGTTGAGAAAGACCCTTCTCTGCCTGAGGCCCTTGAGAGCCGCTGAAAGTCAGTGTAGACAATGTAGGGCTGGATGGACCTGTGATAGAACACAGTATAAATCAGTTTCATCTATTTTAGTTTAACAAAAATTTTATCTTGCCTTTCTGCCCTCATAAGGGCCACCAAGCTGGCTAACAAATTAAAACATATAGAATAAAACAACATTTTTCAATGGCTAAAACCAGCCAAGACAATAACAATACATGAGCTTCTCAAACATGAGCTTTTGCAAGCTCAAGCCCTCACTATCCCAGCAAGACGGAAACATGGTAAGGGCTCCAAGAAACCGATGTGGATGTACAGAGAGCTCCAAAATAAGCTAAGGGAGAAAAAGGAAATGTTCAGGAAATGGAGAGAAGGACAGACCTCTAAAGAGGAGTATATGAGGGTTACTAGGCACTGCACATCAGCCATCAGAGAGGCCAAAGCTCAGTATGAGCTGGGTCTGGCCAGGAGGGCTCGCTACAATAAGAAAAACTTCTACAGATATGTGAGAAGCAAACGCAAGGTAAAAGAGGCACTTGGACTACTGTTGGTAGTAGATGGAGAAACTCTGATGCAGGACAGAGAAAAAGCAGACAGGTTTAATGACTATTTTGTATCTGTTTTCTCCCTGAAGAACTCAGGCACATCTAAAGATAGTAGAAAATGTGACAGGACACCTGAGTGGCTAGTTGACATTGACAGAGAGGTTGTAGAGAGGCATCTGGCTGCACTGGATGAATACAAATCCCCTGGGCCGGATGGGGTGCACCCAAAAGTGCTGAAAGAGAACTAGAGAACTTGCTGAACCCATGTCCATCATCTTCAAGGCCTCCTGGAGGACTGGGGATGTGCCACAAGATTGGAGAAGAGAGAATGTTATCCCAATCTTTGAGAAAGGGAAGAAGGATGACCCGGGAAACTACAGGCCAGTCAGTCTGACTTCTGTTGCTGGGAAGATATTAGAACAGATTTTAAAGGGATCAATCTGTAAGCATCTGAAGGACCGCTCAGTGATCTGGGAAAGTCAGCATGGTTTTGTCCATAATAGGGGTGTGCAATTCGGTAATCAGATTACCAAAAAACCCCTGAAACATACCTGTTTCGGTTTGTTTCGGTATTACCGAAACGTTTCATGATTACTGAAACGTTTCATGATTAAAGTGTTTTTGACAGGAATTGTGTTTTTGTGATTCTCTGATGTTAAGTGAGTTGTGTTATTTTTCTGTGTGGGGGACTGCTGGTGTAATATGTCATAATGCTTTGCCTACTTGTACTTTGAAAGTGAGAACATATTTTTTTAAAAAACTTTATTCTATGTTGTTCGTGTTTTATTCTTTGTTGTGCAGTTGGTTCCCATCATAGGGAACAATGGGACTGGCTGGCCAGCCATCTCTGTAGGTGGTGGGGGAATTTGAGGGAGGGTGTCTGTGGTTCAGGTGCTCTTTCACAGGGACAAGCTGGCACTCAGAAGTGTGCCCACCATTGTGGCACCCCTGGGTCATGCAGAATTGCCCTGGGAAAGAGAGTTTAGAAGTTCCCAGCACAGGGAACAAAGGGGGAAGGGCTGGCCAGCCTGTTCCTGGGGTTATGGGTGTGGGGGTATTGGGGGTGGATTTGGGTCTGTGAGGGGCTAATGTGAGGACTTGGGTCTGTGTGTGGCAGCTGGGGGGGAATTGGGTATGTGTGGGGCTGTAGGGGGTGGACTTTGGGGGCTGAGAGCACCTACTTTGGGAGGCCATGAAATACCCCCCAAGTGGGCGCTGGCTGAGCCTCGGTGGGGGGTGGGAGGAAAGGTGGGAGAAGGGCCTCTGAGGGTTGGGGGCATTTTGCATGCAAAATGCCACCCCTGGAAAGACAAGCCTCTGTTATTTCCCAGCTGGAAATAGTGGAGAAAGGGGGGGACACATACTTTGGGAGGCCCCCCAAGTGGAAGCAAGCTGAGACTTGGTGGGGGGTGGGAGGAAAGGTGAGAGAAGGGCCCCTGAGGGTTGGGAGCATTTTGCATGCAAAATGCCACCCCTGGCAAGACAAACCTCTGTTATTTCCCAGCTGGAAATAGTGGAGAAGGGGGGGAGAGCACCTACTTTGGGAGGCCCCCCAAGTGGGAGCAGGCTGAGCCTTGGTGGGGGGTGGGAGGAAAGGTGGGAGAAGGGCACCTGAGGGTTGGGGGCATTTTGCATGCAAAATGCCACCCCTGGCAAGACAAGCCTGCCTCTTCATTTTTTCCCCATAGGAAATAATGAAGATCAGCAGCAGCAAGCACAAAATAGGAGATTAGCAGCAGCAAGCGAAAACCTTTCCCTTTTTAGGCGAGGATAGGGGGACCTGGTATGGGGGGCCATAACATGGCCCCCCAAAGTCCAATCTGTCTGAAACTTGGGGGGTTGTTAGAGAGGAGTTAGAGAAAGGTCCTCACCACGTGTGGGTTGATTCGGTGGGAAAATGCCTCCCCCAGGCTTCAGGGAAGCCTGGGGAGGCTTTTTCCCATTAAAATGCATTACCTTAAACAAGCCGAAATACCGAAACAATTACCGAATCGCGAACCGCAATTACCAAAACGGTTTCTTGTAATAACCGAAACAAGAATACCGAAATGGTGTGCCTTTGCACACCCCTAGTCCCTAACAGATCTTGCCAGACCAACCTGGTTTCCTTCTTTGATCGAGTGACCAGCTTACTGGATTGGGGGAACTCTGTTGATGTGATTTATCTGGATTTCAGTAAAGCTTTTGATAAGGTCCCCCATGACATTCTGATGGGCAAACTGGAAGATTGTGGACTGGACTATAGGACAGTTCAGTGGATAGGGAACTGGTTAGAGGACCGCACCCCAAGAGTGGTGGTCAATGGCGTTTCATCAGATTGGAGGGAGGTATCCAGTGGGGTGCCGCAGGGCTCAGTTTTGGGCCCGGTACTTTTCAATATTTTTATCAATGATCTGGATGAAGGAGTGGAAGGGCTGCTCATTAAATTTGCTGATGATACCAAATTGGGAGAAGTAGCAAACACCCAAGAAGATAGAATTAAAATTCAACAAGACCTGAATACTCTGGAGAAGTGGGCAGCTGTGATAGGATGCAATTCAACAAAGACAAGTGCACAGTATTACATGTGGGCCACAAAAATGGGAAGCACAAATACTGGATGGGGGATACACTTCTGGGCAGTAGTATATGTGAAAGGGATCTTAGGGTAAGAGTGGACTGTAAACTAAATATGAGCAGTCAGTGGGATGCGGTGGCAAAAAAGGCCAATTCAATCTTGGGTTGTATCAAAGGGGCCATAGCGTTGAAATCGCAGGAGGTCATAGCCCCTCTCTATACTGCCTTGGTCAGGCCGCACCTGGAGTATTGTGTGCAGTTCTGGAGGCCTCACTTCAAAAAGGATGTGGACAAAATTGAGAGGGTGCAGAGGAGAGCAATGAGGATGATCAAGGGTCTGGAGGCTGAGCCCTACGAGGAAAGGCCTTGGGAATGTTTAGTTTGGAGAAGAGGAGATTGAGGGGGGACATGATTGCTCTCTTTAAGTATTTGAAAAGCTGTCATTTGGAGGAGGGCAGGGAGCTGTTCCAGTTGGCAGCAGAGGGTAGGACCCGAAACAATGGGCTTAAATTACATGCACAAAGGTACCGGCTGGATATTAGGAAGAACTTTTTCACGGTCAGAGTAGTTCAAAAGTGGAATCAGCTGCCTAGGGAAGTGGTGAGCTCCCCTTCACTGACAGTTTTCAAGAAGAGGCTGGATGAATATTTGTAAGAGATGCTTTAGGATGATTCTGCACTGGGCAGGGGGTTGGACTAGATGGTCTGTATGGCCCCTTCCACCTCTATGATTCTATGATTCTATGATTCTAACACATCATTAAAACAGTTAAACTAGAGCTAAAAACACACCACATCATAAAAACAACAATTAAAACAATTAAAGCATTGGGTACAAAGGAGGGAATCCCTGAGGGAATGCCAAACAAAACAAAAACATTTTTGCCCACTGGTGGAAAATAACAACATAAGGGGACAGACAAATCTCCCTGGGGAGAGATTTTCAGAATTCCATGAAGACCCTCTTCTGGGTCACCACCCACCTAATTTCAGAAAGCGGGGGCACCCGAAGCAGGACCTCTGAAGATTACCACAGTAAGGGAGTAGGCGGTCCTTCAGATATGTTGGTCACAAGCCATAGAGGACATTGCAAGTCAACTCCAGGACCTTGGATCTTGTCTGGAAACAAATTGGAAGCCAGTGTAGATGGGCCAAGACTAGTGTGATATACCCCCTATGACCCACTTCAGTCAACATCCTGACTTTTTCCTTCTGCACCAATTGAAGCTTCTGAATAATTCTGAAGGGCAGCCTCACACTGAGATCACTGCAGTACTCTAATCAGATGTGAGCCACAGTGGCCAGATCTTTTCTGCCTTGGAATGGCTGCAGCTGGCTAACTGGTCAAAGCTGGTAAAAGGCACCCTAGCCACAGCCGCCACCTGTTTATCGAGCAATAAGCCCTGGCTCAAGAAGAGCACCCCCAAACTATAGACCTGCTCCTTCAATGGGAGTGCAACACCATCCAGAACGGGTGACAATTTTAAATCCCATGCATCTCTTAGAGAAGCCAGGCCATTACTGACCTGTTCACTAAGGAACATCTGATAAGCTTGCAAGATTTCCCAGAACACCATTTGAAATTTGAAAGTCATTGTTGGACTTCCCCCTCCCCGGATTTTCCCTAGCCTTGCCACTCTTCCTCAAGTAGCAGATCAGCACTGTCACAGTCAGCTCCACAATTATTGTACACATAGCATTCGCAATGCCGAATGACCTTCCCCGTCCTGCCTTCCCACAAAACCCTTGCAGCATTCCTTTGCCTTCCCTATGAGGGAAGTTGGTCTGCGGAATTAATTTCTGCTTGCACGGTAACTTCTTTGTTTTGTGACACCCATCAACCTGACAAAGAAAAGCCCACAAATTATGTAAGCACCTTTGTGATTGATGGTAACAGCCTTTGGCTATATGTAATAACTGCTAGGTAAGCAATAACTGCTAGGTAAGCACTTTCTTAGCAAATATGAAATCCATCAGTGGAAGTAACTGGGTCGCATCATAAGCTTATCCTTTGATAAATATCACTTCTTCTGATTGCATGAACTGGTTAGAATGCCATCCAATTTGATGACATGGCTAATGAGTATTTTTGTGCTGTGTTTCATTTCCTGTGTTTCATTTGCTGTGTTTCATTTACTGTGTTTTATTTGCAAAGACAGTCTCTCTCTTTCTCTGTTTTAAAATAAAACTTCCTTTTCTTCCTAAAAAAAAAAAAAATCTCAGATAGTTATTTTCAGACAGACCCAACAGATTCATTGATTGTTTTGCTAGACACAAAAGCCATCTGTGATTGGATTTCAAGGAACACAGAAGCTTTTACTACCTTTTTTAAAAAAAAATGCTAAAATGTGCTCAAATCAAAGTTAGCCATTTTTAGTGCAAACTAAAGTAGATCTAGTCAGAATCCTACTGAAATCGACGGAGCTTGCTCCCAGAACGGAACACCAATCTCGCCCAAGTCTGTTGGTGCTGTTAAGTTATGGGTTAATCAGTTTCATGGGCTTAATGAGAAGGCTGGGCTAGGGTTACCCCAATCAGAAGGTCAGTTGCATTCTGTGATTAGAGAGTGAACGACAAAGTCGTCTTTATGTCATCTCAGACTATTAATACAGACGTGGAGTTCCTGCTGCTGGGATCTCATCTGCAAGTCATTTCTATGCATTTTTACATTTAAGCTAATCACATTCCCCCAAGAAGCCAATCTTTTCCCCTCGTACTATTACAGAGCATTATTGGAAGCCAAATTATTATCCACCGCTGTACCGTCTATCATTTCCCAGAGACCATAAACACATAAGACATAATCTCTATGAAGAGTTAAAAGGGCACTGGGAAAACTCTCTGAATGAACTGCGGCTTTAACAGTCCCTGTAAAATAACATCTGTTCCTTGTTTTCATTCTAAATGGGCTTTTTTACATCACTGCAGGGGACACTCGTGGCCTTAGCTGATGTAATTTATCTAAATCTTTAATATGCTTTTTTGTACTTGGGAACCAAAAACATATATATTTGCTTTCCAAAGAGCATCAAGAGCAAACAGAAAAGGGATAATTTTTTAAAACTGTAGGCTTATGAATCAGGTATCAAGGCAATTGATTATGAATGTGAGACATATCTATCACAGGCGCTGCTGAAAAATATGTCAATCTGCCAAGCAAACATACAGCTCTCCATTTCCACTACCTAAAGTAGGCAGCAAATATTTGTGTGCATGTGTATCATAAATCAGGTAGATATGAGGGCTATGTAAAAATGTCATTAGCTGTGATCCAGCCCTCCTATGAGCTCTCCAGGCAATGTGTGTATTGAGAATACCAAATACAAAAACACCATGTTGTTATGCTTTGTTGGCTATATAGTAGATGCTGAATGTAGGAACATAGTCTGTAGAGGGAAGACACCCATAATGGGAGCAAATGGGAATAGGTGCAGTCTTATGGTATGGGTTTGCGTGTTACATCTAGACTTGAAACTTCTGTGCTGGAACAATCAATGCATGCTCACTTTGTACAGGACTCATACAAGTGACACCTTGTGTCATACTCTGTGAGTGGTGTATGAGCATGTGGGTACAATAGTGTGATGTTACAGAATCAGTAAAGCACACACCTTTGAGTTGGATTCCCAGATCATAAGGATACCCTAGGAGTACCATCCAATGGATAGATGGTGTGCATATTCCCTCCCATGTCATTAGTGATTCCATGCAACATGTGCACTATGGAGGCTGGACCTAGAGTATTTAAGAGAAATTCTCTTCGGGTGGAAATAACACAAGACATTTTACATGAGTACACGCAAATGGAAGATCTTACACTTGTTCTTCCATTGTGAGCTATTCACTCGCTCGCAACAGCCATATGTTTCTCTAATGTACACGAGTTTGAAGTCTATTCCTCCACTCTAGGAGCTCTCCCTTTCTCTCCCTTTCTCTTCTGCAACACATCACACTTTGCAGAGAATGTTTTTTTTACTAATTTCATTAACTTTTTTTCTTATTTTTCTTATTTTGGGGCAGGAAATAACAATGTTAGTGTACTGAAAATTACGGGAATGCTTGTTTTTCTTTTCTGATGCTGATGTTGCCTTCGGTGATGGTGTGTCACATTTTTTTTTGTAGATTTACTTTTTATTTTACTGTGCTTGCATTTCCCTTAAAAGACAATTGGCTTATTGTAAGGGAGGAACAGCGACATCTGCCTGTCGATGACAGCAAAATAAGGAAAAGCTAGGGGAGACAGAGGCAGGAACAGAGAAAAATTGGTGCTCTTGCCTCACCTCAACAGTGCTGATAGCGTACACTAGCAGAAGCTAACACACACTCATAACATGCAAAATCTGGATACACTTGCACTGCTAGGGAGACAAAGTACACCTGAATATAAGACCACTCAAAAAGTAACTCACAGAGTGTACTCATGTAAAATGTCTCTCCATGAAATCCAACAATCTGCTTCCTTTTGTCTTTTTATGACTTTGGAGTCAGTTTCTAATTAATTCCATTTTGATCATAGACAAATTCGAAGAGAGAAGGGGCAGGCAGAAAAGTCCTGCAAAATTTCAGAATTTCACTCTCCAGCAAGGCCAGATCTAGGGTTGCCGGTGCCCGGGGCAACCCTAGTCCGACCCCTCACGCATGTGCATGCTCCTGGTGCTGCATGATGATGTCACTTCTGTGACATCATCACACAGGGTGGAGTGTGCCGCCCGCACGGTGCGCTGGCGGAGGCAGCGTGCAGGTCTGGGAACCCCCCACGTCATTTGCCTCCCTGCAGGATGGGGGGGTGGCCGCCCCCTATCCTGCGGGGAGGCGAATGGCATGGGCGGCCTCGCAGCCCCCCATGCTGCCTCTTGCCTGCCCCGCAGGACAGGGGACGAGTGGCAAGCCGGCCACCCCCTGTCCTGCGAGGCAGGTAAAAGGCAGTGTGGGGGCTGGGAGGCTGCCCGCGCTGCTGCCTGTGTGCTCCCGGCAGCTGGCAGCTGCTCCCGGCAGCTGGCAGCTGCTCCAGGTGCCCCCTCCCTGGCAGCGCCGGGGGCAGACTACCCCGCCTGCCCCCCTCTCGATCCAGCCCTGCTCTCCAGATGTTCAGAGGCATGCATTGACTTCCCAACATCTTCCCATCCTCCTGCTAGAGCTCCATCATGTAGTGAGTGTATAAAACAACTGCAAGGGCAGAAGTTTCAAATGGGAGCATTAATTTATCTTCAAAAAGAAATGAAAGAAAAACGAAATAGAAACCTATCCTTTAAAAGAGAAACAAGAGAATAAGAAGAATGGATAGCTGTATTTTAAAAAGGAAATTCAGAAAAAGAAACCCTCTATCTGTAAAAATAGTAGCTAGATAGTGGCTGGTATTGTAATAAGGCATCGTGGGGGCAGCAGGGAGGACTGCAATGAAAGCCAGTGCTGTGTTTATTTAGATATTTAGAACCTGCTTTTCTGCCCATTTGGGACCAAAGCCATAACGTAAGTTAGGCTGATAGTGACAAAATCATCCAGAAAGCTTCCATGGCTGTGTGGAGAGTTTAACCTGGATCTCCCAGATCCTAGTTTGACACTTTAACCTCTACATCACACTACCTTGTGTGGATGATAGGATAATCATGAGCGATAGGGCCCCCTGGCAGTTGTGTCATCTTGAACATGAGCCATTTTTGCCACATTGGCTGTGCTGTAATTATACTTCAGTGTTGTAAGGTGTGGTTAACAGCAGGGGACAATCGTGGACTTATAGCAAGTGTTGTGTTACCTTCAGGGCTTTTTTTCTGGGAAAAGAGGTGGTGGAACTCAGTGGGTTGCCAGCACAGGGGGCAACTCTTGGCTGGAGGTGGTGCCCCTGGCACCACATGTGCACACGCAAAGTGTGTGTGTGCTCCCAGGACCAATGATGTCACTTTAAATCACCCTCGGCGAAAATGGTCACATGGCTGGTGGCCCCGCCCCCTGATCTCCAGACAGAGAGGAGTTTAGATTGCCCTCCACACCACTCCAGCGGCGCGGAGGGCAATCTAAACTCCCCTCTGTCTGGAGATCAGGGGGCGGGGCCACCAGCTATGCGACCATTTTCAAGAGGTTCCAGAACTCCATTCCACCGCGTTCCAGCTGGAAAAAAAACCCTGGTTACCTGAAAAATGACACTTAATTCATGCAGGTAAGACTCAAGATATGAGAATACATGTATATAGAGGAACGAGTGTTTTCTGGAGAGACATTATTTCTAGGACAAGTTTTAAACACTGGCAGGAGAAGCACGTGTTGATGTTGGATCCAGAGCACATGTTTCATTGCTACTCCCATTGGTTCTTAGCCTTTAATCCACTACTGACACCTCAAGTATACAACACAATCACTGAATGCCCACCAAGCCAAAAAGTTATTAAAACAGCATACAGAGCAGGATAACTTTATTTATAGAGCTATATGTATGATGTATGCATGCAATACACAGATCTCAGGCATGCATTCAATGATACCCTTGTGCCTGATTGCAACCCAGCCAGCTCTTCAATAGGTTTGATTCCTGTGTGCTGTGTGTGCCATTATAGGATATGGGATTGTATCTGGGGTCACCAGCTGAGCACTGCAACTAGCAGGAGAAGCTGATGGATGGGGTACATGAAAGTGGCATTGCATTAACACTAAAACATCACTTCCAATGCAACTGTGGAAGTGACATCACCAAATCAGGTGACTCTCTGGGATTTACCTGATATTCTTCTCCACTGGCTGTCAGAAGTCATTGCAAGTGGGAGAAAGGGCTGCCTAAATGTAGCCCCCGGACCCTTCCCAAAGAAAGAGGCATTTGGGGGCTTCTGCTTTAGAGCGAACATGGGCTCAGGGTTAGAAAATGGAGTCTGCATCCTGCTGAAGTTAAGGTAACAGCAGTGGCAGTGAGCCATGTCGAGGGCAAGGTGGTGAGTCTCGCAGCAATGGAATGCAGACCCACTCCTCCCGAAAGCCCACCACAAGCTGAATCAGTGAGCCATTCTCCCCAAGGATTTTGAAGACTCCTCCCTGAATAATTTGGCCCTAATAAACAACCCAGTTCTCCAAGACAATGAGCAATGGCCCGTCCCCAGCTGCTCCCCTCCCTTATCTGAGGGCCAAGCTACAAGTGATGAATGACACTTGAACAGCAAGTGGATTGAGTGGAGTGCAAGTGAACAGGGAGAAATACACTTGCCGTTCAAGTGTCATCCGTCACTTGTAGCTTCACCCTTAGTGACTGCACGGGAAGATATCTTGTTCTTCACCCAGCCTTAGGTGTTTCTTCAAACCTCCTCCAGTCTGCATTTTTAACTTTTATGCAAACCAGGAAAGCTCCCCTTCTCCATATCAGCCTCCTCCCCACTTTAAACTTGAGTGATACTTCATTATTAGGTTTTCTGATAGCAGGAGGTAGCAGGTGCTCAGCCTTATCACAGAGCCATCATCTTCCCAGAGACAGCCATCCCTCACTTCCAGTCTTTGGTTCACTTATTAGTTCCCCACCTTATGACCAGCATATTCCAGATCATGAACATCCGGGCCATAAATATTGCCCATGGATTCCCCAACACTCTGCAACAGTTTTGCCAGCTACTGCCTCTGTGTGGCACAGGTTCCTTGGAAACACGAGCTGGTCTCTGTCTCTACACCCCACATTTCTGCGCTCCATATCAGGATTCTACAGGATTTCCAGACTCTTCAGGGCGGGTCAAATGTTTTCATTTTTGCTTAATGTTTATCATTTAGGTGCTAGATATTAAGTTTAGCCTGTTTAGGAAACATCCTATTCAGTCATTAACAAACCAGACGTCACGTAATGCTCCCAAAGAAGGCTGCCTTCACCCAGGCTGCCTTCTTTGGGAGGATGTTTCAGAAATGGTGAAATTGACGTCGGCTCTTTGACCATCTTTGATAAAGGACAGAAACGGGACCCATAGTGAACCGGTCTGCCCGTTAGATGGTTTCTCTTCCATCCTGCACAACCGGACCTATATCTGATATTGATGGACTTTATGCACTTTACATTGTAAATCATTAACAAAAGTAATATTGAATGTTGTTAAAGGAGTGTTCCTCAATTGTACTGTATGCACTAGCACTTTATGTATAGGTCCAGAGGGTGGGAAGATTGCGTGTCTTATGTTATTGGTGATGAATTGTGTATTGGTGAAATAAGAATTAGTTATTGATTTTGTAATTGTTGTAGGAATACTTTATTTCATTAGGATTTCACGACATTTGATACGTAATTGCTCTTTGTGATTCTCTCTATATTGCTACCAATGCTCTGCCAGCAAGTGTGCAAATAGGCCAAAAACTCAGCTCCACTACCTGCCATCAACCCCTACCCTCTCCTAGTTGCTTGGAGAGAGTTGGCAACTCTATTGGGTCTTCCACTTGCCTTTGAGATCTGGCCTATGCTTCTGTTTCTGTATTAAAGCCTGTGTGTGTACAACGGTGTGAGCCTTTTGTCAAGAGCCAAAGGGCTCATGAAACTTGACTCATAGCCCTTGGCTTGCAGTCTGTGGCATTAAATGGGCCAACCCAGCAGAGCTTGGTACCAGCCCAGGATGTAGTTTGTTGTATTTTGTTTTTTCATTTGTTTGTTTAAATTTTATTTCTATAAGCCTCTTTGGGTCCACATTGGGCAGAAAAGCCGTGTAAAAGTATGTAAGTAGAAAAATAATCCTAAGATTAATTTTCATAACAATTAACATGACACAGTGTAAATAATCGTACCTGGGCACCATGTGATATAACTGCAATACATTTATATTACAGAATTTAAAACATCTGAAAAGTGAATAATTTTCTACTATAATACTAAGTAACAGCCTTGTGCTGCTTGCATGATTTAATTACCAGGATCATTTCTTTTTTCTGTTCAGAAGATTGAACATCAAAAATATCAGTTGAAGCCAAAATATTTATGAAACTGGGAAAGGTCACAAAAGCCTTTCATCCAGGGACTGAAAACCATCATGAAACTTGATTTGAAATTAATTGTGCATCTTTATTTATGGCTTCAGGCATGCCACCCTCAAAGACCAACAACAAAAATGAAGTCCAGAAATGAAAAGGAGCTTGTAGACATCAAGATACATTATCTGGAAGACAATGTTATTACCGCTGACTTGCCAAACTAACCCATCAAGCACTTCACCCAGATAAAAGGTTTCAGATGTTGCCAAATTTCGAATTGCATCAACAGAATCTTTAATTGGGCTTGAAAGCTAATGAAATGCCCGCAGTGAACCTTTCTTCACTTATGCCTGTGTTTTGAATACAGTTGGAGATGTTAGCTTTATATAGCACAACAGAGAAAACTGGGGGTCAATGTTCAGATTAATCTTTGTGTTAGACAAACAGTGTTGTTTGCAAAGTATGAAGCACACTGGTGTTTTTTGCCATGCTTCTATGCATTGGTGGTGGACAGTTCCCTCAAGTCACAGCTAACTTTCAGCAACCCCTGGTGGGGTCTTCACAGCAAGAGACTAACAGAGGTGGTTTACCATTGCCTGCTGTAGGAGGTCTCCCATCCAATTACTAACCAAAGCCCACCCTGCTCAGCTTTTGAGATCCGACGAGATCAGGCTCTCCTGGGCTGTGGGTTCTATGCATTGGGTGGCTGCTAATATGGGAGGGACGAGAGATACACAGTTCCATGGACCTTGCAGCAAGATCAGACTTGCTATGAAAGCTGCTAATAACTCCAACTTTATTCAAAACAGACACACGACTGCAGGGCCCAAGTATCATTTAACTGGGTCCTGTACAAAGTTGTTATATCTTTTTGTCCTATACATACTATATCATGAACTATATCATATCCTATACATACTATATCATGAACTACAGAAGGAAAAAAAAACCTTTCGATTTTATTTCTTACATGTCATCACTAGTCTATATCACAGCAAAGGAGTTGTAGCTATATGTGCCATATGCCCAGTTCTTGCGTCCAAACCTCTGCTGGGGTTCTATGGAGCAGTGAGGGGGGGTGGCATCACATGAAGCTATAATGTCACTTCTGGTTAGAAGTGCAACATCACACAACGTACTAAGAATGTTCCTGATCTCTATGGTTTTATGATAAAGGTCACCAGTCTCTATGGTTTATGGGGAAATACTAGAGCATCATATGATGTGGTGACATCACTTCTGGATTCCTAACAAGAATTGAAGTCCCAGTGTCACACCACACTGTTTTGCCATTCTCTGCCCCCTACAACAATGCTCTCATTGCTGTTGAATCTAGGGTTGGCAACCTTGGTTGCAGCCAAGGATGGGTCCAAGTAACCTCCAGGCCCTAATAAAGTGTACCCATTCTGACCCATGTGCTTGGGCACAGCACAACTGAAGAGAAGGGCAAGTCATCCAAACAATTTCACTTGGATTTCTGTGATGATAAAAAGGGGGCGGGGATGAGTTTCTTGAAGAAAAGATACACATCTGATAGATAAGACTGAAGTGCCTTTTAGGGGGAAATCCACAATGCTACTAAGGACCAATTAGCATGTTGTATTTTACCATGGTAAAGTCACCATGAGATAATTCTTACCACATCGTTTTCACAATCTCTATGGTTTTTACCATAGAGATTGAGGGAAATTCTAGAGTGCTGCACGACTTGATGACATCACTTCTAGAGTCCTAGCATGGAGTGATGTCACAGCAGCATACAATGCTGGTTTGCCAGGCTCTCCCGCATATGCTCCTGCTGCCATTGAAGCTGGGGTTGGTAAATATACTAGGGTTGCCAACACTGGTTTGGGAAATTCCTGGAGATCTGGGAGGTAGAGCCAGGGGAGGGTGGGGTTTGGGGATGGGAGGGACTTCAGTGTCTAATGCCATAGATCCCACTCTCCAAAGCAGCTGGTTTTCCAGGCCCCACCCGGAAGTTGTCAATCCTAAACCCTACTGATATGACTATTTCACCTGGCTAACCCTCATGAGTTCCTAGTTGGAAGAAACATTACAGTCTCATGCAACGCTGTTTCCCGAAATCTAACTTGTGAATCACTGCAATATTTACAATATAACAATGACTACAAATGGTGACCAGATTTCATTGTGAATGTTCTAGACACATAGCCTTGGATAACCAAAGCCTTTCTGTGGATGAAAGGATTTCCACTGACAGAACATGACATTCTTGCTTCTCTTTCCTGCAGCAGGCCATAATGCCCCCAAATGCTGTTCTTGGAAGCAACATTTCAGGGGGCATTTGGGGCTGAAGTGGGAGGGGGAAGGCGAGGAAGTCCTACTGCATTAGTAGAAATCATTCTGTCCATTGGAAAGCCCTGGTGGATCAAAGCCTCAGTTAAGGAGCTGTTGCTGGGGGGAATGATGCTTTACCTTTAGTAAAGCTGGCATTCTATTGAAGCCAGTCCTTCCTGGACCTATCACCAGCAGGATTTGATGCTGCCACCTGGATCCCCAACCTGCAACTTGTTGTCCCTTATGGAATCACAGAGCCCTAAGAGCTATTAGCCCTCTAATGCAACCCCTACACATTGCAGGACATCTCAACTAGGGCATTCCTGACAGATGTTTGTGCAGCTTCTACTTCAAAATCTCCAGCAAGGAGTGCCCTGCCCACCTGCTTTCAGTCCTCACAACAACCATCTCATATTCCATGACGGAAGCTTGACTTCGTTCCCAGGAAAGGGCTGGAATATGGATTTCAACACACTTCTAAAGCAATAACGTTTTGTCATTCTATTCCTCCGATTGTGCTTGAGGGCACAATAACGGGCTGATTATAAGAAAGGAAAGAAATACAGAGTCAATTATGTGGTAAGGACAACATTCAGAAAGAAACGTTCAGAAATGTCTGCCAGTGGTACTGATTAAGTCCTTTCACAGCTCAGGGCTCCCCACCATTTTCTAAAAGGCTCTCACAAGTTACGTGAGAATTATTTTCTATTTTCTATCACACAACCTGTTCTGATTTCAACATTATCTTACAGTTGGCAGAAGTGTTCCACTTGTATTCAAAATTTAGTCTCTCTAAGCCAAATTAAAGGAAATACAATTTTTTTTCATCTCATGGCCCAATTTGAATATTTTTTGAAATCCCCCCGACTACATACTCTTGGATAGCAAGCCCTTAACTCTGAAGGTGTGGCCATGAGCTGTAGTTACACAGTACTGAGTTGAGGGGAATCTGCATTTATTCAGAAGCATTGTCAGTATTATTTTCATATGTACACAAGCTTTCTCTATGGTGGCCCCTACCCTGTGGAACAGCCTGCCTGAGGAGGTCAGGAGCCCCCGCTCTCCCGGCTTTCCGCAAACGATGCAAAACTGAATTATTCAAAAAGGCTTTTACTCAAATTGGAGGGCTGTATTGTAGGGAGAGGGTCTCAAAAAGATGCTTTGCTAATGAGTTAGGGACCATAGACTTCACCACTATGTTGCCTTATTATCTGTTGCTTTAAATATGTACTCCTGTATACTACCTGCGCTTCATGTTGTCTAATGTCAGTCTTAGAATTGCTTATGCTCTGTTTCAGCATTTCTTCAACTCTGTATTAGATTCTGGCTAACGTTATATCTTTGTAAACTTGTGTTTATTTATTTTATGGCATAGTTTATGGAAATGTCCTTGATACTGACTGTACTAATCTCGCACTGTGTAATCCACCTTGAGTCTCAGTGAGAAAGGTGGACTATAAAAGATATCAATAAAATAATAAATAAATATAAATAAATAAATGTACTGAAGATGATTGATGGTTCTGCCATCCTCCATTTTAGCATCGCAATAAAGTGGTTTATTCCTTGGGTGTCACAATGACTGGCCCAAGGTCACCTGGCAACCTTTGTGGTTGAATGAGGATTTGACCCTGGCTCTTCCCAGTCTTAGTCCAGCACGAACATCTGGATAAATATTTCTCAGGGATGCTTTAGACTGTTCATAGAATCATAGAGTTGGAAAGGACCTCATGGATCATCTAGTCCAACCCCCTGCCTAATGCAGGAACAGACTAAAGCACCCCCTGCATTGTTCAGGGTGTTAGACTAGATAGTCCCCTTCCAGCTCATTGATTCTATGAGTCTATGACTCCAACCACTAGGCTACACTGTTTTCCAGTGACCTCGGCCTATGTTACCTGTGACTCCCAGATGGTGAGCTTTTTCCTTAAAAAAAGTTTCAGAACTATTTACATTCAACTAAAGCACCTGTAGTATAAGAACATATGAATGTAAGAGGTGCTCTAATGGATATGTCCAGTGCTCCATATAGCCTTTCACACAGCAGCCATCCAGTTGCATTGGATGGCCAACAAACAGGATTTAGAGGTCAAGACCGTCCTCTGATGTTATCTCCTAGCATTAGAAGTCAGAGGTTGGCTGCTTCAGAATGTGAAGGTTGTCTTTGGTCACTGTGGCTCCTTTGCTGGACCCATCCTCTATGAATCTGTTTAATCCCTTCTTAAAGCAATCTGTGCTAATGGTCATTGCTACATCCACTGGCAGTGAAATCCACCATTTAATTGCCAAGTGAAGAAGTGCTTCGTTTTGTCCATTTAGAATCTTTTGCCCATCAGTTTCCTTGGATTTCCCTGAATTCTAGCATTATGGGAGGGAGAAGCTCTCTCAAATTTATTCACGTCGTTCACACCCTGCCTTTCTCAGTGAGACTCACGGTGGATTACACAGTGTAAATCAATATGAACAAACATTTAAAAACAGCGCAATAGGGTATAGATTGCAGAAATTTGAATGCAAGCAGAATCCGATACAGAGCTGAAGACAATGCTTACACAACACATATGCAATTTAACATGACCTTTTAAACAACATAGAAACAGCTTAGTCGGTACATAGTAGTATAGTCCACAGTGCCTATCCCTTTACCAAGCATCTTTCTGCACCATTTCCTTACAGTACAGCCCTCCCGATGCGTTCAATTTTGCACAATTTGCAGACAGTCAGGGGAGTAGAGTCCCTACTAACCTCATCAGGCAGGTCTTTCCATAAGGAGGGGGCGCAACAAAGAATATGTATGTATGGGGTGGCTGTTGATTGTTGGTTTTGCTCATTTGCAGAGTGGCACTTGCAGAAGGCTGTTTGGATGAGCGAAGCTCAAAGCAGAGAGGAGGTCCTGCAAATATGTGGGACCAAGGCCATCAAGGTCTTTGTATGTGAAAGCCAACACCTTAAATTGAGCCCAGTAACTGGTGGGTAGTTAATGGAGTGACAGCAGAATGGGAGTGATATGCATGCTTCGCCTAGCTCTTGATAATAATCGAGCTGCAGAGTTCTGCACCAGCTGGAGTATCTGCGTTGACTTTGAGAAGAGACCGATGTAGAGTGCACTACAGTAGTCTAGTCTTGATGTGATTATGGCATGGATCCAGGTGGACAGATCGGATGTGTCAAGGTGGGGTGCCATCTTCCAGGCTAGACTAACTTTGTAGAAAGTGTTTTTTGCAACTGCATTAACTTGCTTCTCCAACAGCAATGCTGGAATCAATATAACTTGTAGGCTATTAACCAAGTCTGCAAGGGTCATCTTCACCCCATCAGAAGTGGGAAACACTATGTCCTTCAGGACCTCCACCTTCCCAACAAGCACCACTTCTGTCTTGTCTGGATTCACTTTCAATTTGTTCACTTTCAGCCATTTGACTGCAGCAATCAGGAACTGATTCAAGACTTCTACTGCATCACCAGGGCTTTTGGATACAGAGATACAGAGATGGGTGTTATCCACATATTGATGACATCCAGTTTCTGAGCTACAAATGATTTCTCCTAAAGGCTTTAGATAGAAGTTGAACAATATAGGGGATAAAATTGTGCCCTGTGGGACCCACAAGTCAATTCCTACACTGAAGATACCTGGTTGCCGACAGCCATCCATTGAGTCTGTTCCATGAGGTACAATATAAACCAGTCCAAGGTATCATCTACTTTCTCCACTCCATGCATAATTTTATAAGCCTTTATCACATACACACACACACACATCATTTTTTTAATAGTGGGTAGGCTTTTTATGTTTCTGCATCTTATGCAAAGAAAGAATAAGGGAATGCTACATATTCTGCTATGGTTTAGGAGAATGCTCAATTTCTTACGTGAGTAATGTACATCTGTCTCACTTTGTGTGACATTTGAAAACACGGGGAGGGCAGCGCAAACGACACATATTTCCTGCCTTGCTGTTTTTACAGAAAGTGAAAACAGGCTTCGTGTTATGTGTTTTCAGATCATGAACACCTGAAGCTGCCTTATTCTGACCAGCACGATTGGTCTATCACAGTCAGTACTGCCTACTCTAATCAGCAGCATCTCTTCCCGAGTCTCAGGTAAAAGTCTTTCATATCACTTACGTCCAGATCCTCGGAGCCACGGCCCCTTTCCAAGCCATCTCTGTCTCAAAACTCAATGTTGCCAATACAGAAAGTAGTAGGAATTTGAGGCCATGCAAGATACAGACAATTCCGCATCTTTTGGGTGATGAATTGGCAGCATCTCTAAAAAAATAAAGATGTTGTAAGAAGAAAAGTTATTGGTCAATCCCTTCTTGTATTCATTGTGTATACTCTGTATACTTTGTTTTTATCTCCCTAAGCATATATTAGGCAATCTTTTCCCTCCTGGAAATGATCCCACAGTCCCCAGCTGTATACCATTTTCTGGCAATATAAGTGAGCCTGGAGGATGTACATCTGTTCTGGAGCTGCCAGGTAGCACAGTGAGTGAAGAAGCCCATAAATCTATCATGCTCGCTTTAGCCCAAGCTAATATCGTCAGTCTGTTCCATTGCAACACCCTGTAATCCTTCATATCTTGATTTCATTACAAGCATCTTTTGCAGATAAGCTGCCTGGTCTTCACTTGAAGATAGTTTCATGTGGGTCGCCATTTTGGTCTGAGGTGCAACAGCAAGAGTTGAGTCAAGCACCTCAAGGGTATACGTTTTCAATATAACCAAGAATGTTGAAAAGAGAAGAAACCTTCCATGCAGTAATATCAAGGTCTGTACCAAAAAAAAGTCTTTAAAAACATTAAATAAGAGAATCTTTAATTAAATATAAATATTTTTAAAATGCCCTGACCAGGATAGCCCAGGCAAACCTGATCTCTTCAGATCTCAGAAACTAAGCAAGGTCGGCCTTGATTGATAATTGGATGGGAGACCTCCAACAAAGGCCAGGATTGTAGAGGCAGGCAATGGTAAATGACTTCTGTTAGTCTCTTGCCATGAAAAATCCCACCGGGGGCACCATAAATCAGCTATGACTTGACGGCACTGTCCACCACCACATTAAAAACCATATAATAAAAATCCATCAGTTTTGGATACATATATTAATACCTTCCCGTAGTATAATTTCTTAATACTTACACTTATATACACATGGGGATGTCACACTTTAACACAAACAAGGTTTCTTTTTTTTCTACCTGGTTTTTCCTGGGTTGAAAATATCCCCCCACTCTCGGTTTTGTAACAAGTGGTGAAGTGGTTAGAGTGTCAGACTAGGATCTGGGAGTCCCAGGTTCAAATCCTTTCTCTGCCAAGAAAGTTTTCTGGGTGTCCTTGGGCCGCTCACACACTCTCCACCTATCCTACCTCGTCGAGTTGTTGTGACAATAAGACGGAAAAGAACAATGTAATCTGCTTTGGATCCCCATGGGGAGAAATCAGAGTATAAATTACATAAATAAAAATTACATGAGAAGCACCCATGTACTTGATCCATCCATTTCTCTGTTACAAATATTACCACTATGGTTAGCAACTGCAACCATACTCCACAGGAGGTGTTAAAACTTACCTCAACTTCACCACAATGGGAGCAAAATAATAAGAATGGGTAAGCATGTAAGGGAACAACCTCATACCAATGTTGATACTACATTTGAGGGCAAACATCGGGGTGGACGAGGAGGGGAATGAACAGAATTGATTGATTATCAAGCAAACCGCTAGATCTCTACAAACATTACACGTGAGAAATGAATGAGGGGAATGGAACGATGCACTTTGGCAACTTGCTCTGAATATGTCCATTTACCATAAACGAGGACAGAATATGTACACACTGTAGACATAGGCTATGTCTGTGTATTTGGGAGCCCTGCAAAAAAATGATGTCCCTGAACACAGAGCCTATATGCATATAGTTTGTACACCTAGAAGTTTTATCATCAAATTATGCTGTTTGTGTAGGGTGGGTGGAAGGCAACAGGTATGATTTTTCTCCCCATCCTGTATATGCTTTCAGTCTACACACATGTGACATGTCTTGCCATTCAGGAACTGGGACATTGGCAGAGATCCTGTTTATCATTATGCCATTCACAAAACTGTAGTTTCTGATCTCCCTCATGCACTACCATCTGCTGCAGCCCCTTGAAGCCTGCTGTGAACTAGAGACAGCATAGGTGACATAATGGTCTGCAGTGGCAGGAAAGAATCTGAGGAAACAAGGCCCCCTTTTTCTGCTCGCACATTTAGGATCTGGGCCATTTTTATAGAATTATAGAGTTGCAAGGGATCTTCTAGGTCCTCAGGTCCATCCTTCTGCTCAGTGCAGGAAATCCAAAACTAGAACATCCCTGTCTGGTTGCTCTCCAGCCTCTGCTTAAAGACATCCAGTGCAAGACAACCCTCCCACCAAGCTATCCCAATGTTTCCTTTGTCAAATTGCTCTTCCATTAGGATGTTTCTCCCTATATGGAGTTGAACTCTACTGTAGCATAGTAGTTAAGCAGTTCGGCTACAAATCAGCACTCTTCTGGTTCAATTCCACTACTGCCATGAACCCCCTGCTCACAGCTGGAAGAGTGGTATATAAGCGTGGTAGTGGTAGTGGTAGTGGTAGTGGTAGTGGTAGTGGTAGTGGTAGTGGTAGTGGTTGTTGTTGTTGTTGTTGTTGTTGTTGTTGTTGTTGTTGTTGTTATGGCCAGAAGATCCAGTCTTAGCTTCTGGAGCATCTGCAAAAAAGTCCTTGCCTTCTCCCATGCATTCCTGCCATTCCTCCAATGCCTGTTAGGTACTGGAAGAGTGCAATTTCATGCCCCCAACCACAGTATTCTTCAAGCTAAGCAGGTCAAGTTCCTTCAACCTCTTCTTACAGGTCTAGTTTTTCAGACTTCCAGCATTTGGCCAGGGCACCAATTACAATTATACAGATCAAGACTTTAATACATATTTGAAAAGCATATTTTGCATATTTATGATCAACTCGTGTTAAATTCTTTGTCAAGCAAATATATGGCACTGCCTGTTTAACAACTGACGTCGTCTCCTGCCTTTCTTCTTGCCGTGGAGTGTTGCGGTGGTGGAAATCATGTATTGTATCTGTAATTATAGCTTTCCCTTGTGAACAACATAGGTAAGTGACAAAGACAATTATGTTAAAAAGCACCTACCGAACAGAATTACATTCATTTGTTCATTTACAGGTATGCAACATGTTAAATAGCCACTTGGCTTTCGTAAATTTCAAGGTCTGTAATCTTTCTGTTCACTGCTTATATTGCACTGTGGTTGTAGAAAACAGTGTTCCCAGTACCATTATTTCATTTAAAAGTAACAAAAACATAAATCCACATTGTTTACCATCTCCAGGTATATTTCCAGTTATAATAATTTTTACAAGAAATAAGGAGTATTGCTTGGGATTATGAATTAGATTATTTGTTATTAGATATGTTAGTTAAATGAATTACATTTGAAGGTATATGTGTATTTTTGATTTTTATTATTCTTATATTGCACTATATTATAGGCTAGGACAGGGAAGGCTCAAGTTCAAATCCTAGTTCTGCCACGAAGCGCACAGAGTGACTTGGGCTAGTCACTTCCAGCCTAGCCTGCATCACAGAATTGTTGTGAGGAGAAAATGAGAGGATGAAGAAGCAAGTGCTTCACCTTGAGGTCATTGGAGGAAAGGTGGGGTAGAAATGCAATTGACAGAAGTAAGGATTTCATGCATCCCCTGGAATCCCTATCAGCTTCTCTTAGCAGGCTGCCTCATTGCAGTTCTGAATGGGAGGTCTATGTACAAGAGTCAATGTTCACACGTGCAGCCAAGATGGAGTGCTCCCATAGTGATTTTCATCCAAGCTCCACTGAACTGAATAGATTTCCTCTTCTCCTCTTAGAAGGGGAAGTGAACCTGACAGAGCCTTCTGGAAACAAAGAGGAAATTAACAAACCCTCTGAGATCTCCCTGGCTCTGTAGAGGGGGGAAACTGACAAAGCCTTCCGATCTCTTTTAAAACTCCGTTTCCTGGCTAACATTGCAACTTCCTTCACGTGCTCCTCCTCATGTAATTCATCTCTTGTAGCTTGGCTCACTGTTCTGAAGAAGTGAGCTCTGGCTCACGAGAGCTCATACCCATACCAAAGACTGTCCAGTAGAAAAGAGCAAGAGTCCAATAGCACCTATAAGACTAATAAGTCTTATATGTGCTACTGGACTCTTGCTCTTTTCTACTGGACAGTCTTTAATTAACTTTTCGTTGCACATCAGTCCATTATATAACATTAGATGTTCCTTCTTTGAAAAACTTGCCTCATTCCAGGGCATGGTAGCCCTGCATATGAATGGATTTTCTACTTCTGTGGTGAATGAGGCCTCTGAATTAGCAATCAGTTTATGAAGGGGAGTTGCTTCATGAATGCAACCCACCCCTATTCTGAGTGCACAAGGGTTTTATCTTGACTTGCTTATTTACCTTTTTGTTTCTATCCAAGTTTTCTTACACCATGAAACTTAGTGCAGCTTATGTAGAATCCTAGGAGGTCTCTCATCAAGGCACTGGCTAGACCAATAACAACAATAATAATAACATTCGATTTATATTCCACCCTTCAAGACAACCTAATGCCGCACTCAGAGCAGTTTACAAAGTGTGCTATTATTATCCCCACAACAATCACCCTGTGAGGTAGATGGGGCTCAGAGAGCTCTGGAGAGCTGTGACTGACCCAAGGTCACCCAGCTGGCTTCAAGCAGAGGAGTGAGGAATCAAACCTGGCTCTCCAGATGAGAGTCCTGCTGGTCTTAACCACTATACCAAACTGGCTCACCAAGGGTGCTTACCTTCCACAAGGCTGCTGCATCATATACTTTCCAACCATTCTTGAAGACCATTTGATAGTGCAGGATAAATGTCACTGTCCTTTGTCTTTGGAGACCAAGAGAAAAGTAGGGGGGCTTTGAGTTTTGCCATTCCCACTTCGTTCTGTTGCCGCTCATTGAAACAATGGATATTAGCAGTGGTGGTTTGCCAGTTCCTTGGAAAGAGCAGTTAAAAAAAAAAAAAGGAACGAAGAATATATACCTTTCCCTACTCTGAGGCCAAGGCAAATTCAAGCATGAACCATCCCTTATCATTTTTCACCAAGAAAACCAATTACAATGCCTATAAAAATATAATTGCATAAAATCATATTTTATTAATATTAATTATCTGGTCCAACACCACATAATAGAATTGCATTTCCATGTTTGGCACAATTTGTTGTTGCTGTTGGAAGAATACTGCTGGACCATAAACCATGAGAAATGCATGAGTTTTTTTTTTTTAAAGTCAACCTTTCACTGAGGCAAAATGTTAATTAAAATGGGTCTTATTTCAGGAAACATTATGCTTGAATAGTACTTTAAAGAAAAGAGGGACAAGATGCAGTAAACTCCCCAGTATTAACTTTTCCCCTCTCTTTTATTTTCACTCAGGTTTTCAAAGCAGAGAGTGGGTAGACCTCAATCTGTTCATTTATGTAATCCTCAAAACCACAAGACACTTATTTTGGAATAGTTTCTTGGAAGTCCCATTGAAACCTACAGTAATACTTTGAAATAAGCAGTTTGTTTACTGTCGTTGATCTATTTCTTGGCTTTGCAAGCATCTTCATCAGACCTCTGTGTCAAGTAGCAGAATTTTACAGTCGGGAAATGAACTTTTAGAAAGAATTCGCACACAGTAGACCTGATGAAACTATATATGATCAAGATTGCTGTGTATGACTATTTTGCCAAAAGAATGGATATATTTTCCAATGATGCAATGGTTAGAGTGCTGGGCTAGCAACTGGGAGACCCAGATTTGAATCCCCACTCTGCCATGGAAGCATGCTGAGTGACCTTGAGTTGGTTACACACTCTCAACCTAACCTACCTCACAGGGTTGTTGTAATGATAAAGTGGAAGAGAGGAGAACAACGTAAGATGCTTTGGGTCCCCATTGAGGAGAAAGGTGGGGTATAAATGAAGCAAATAAATGAATAAAATATCTTCTGCACCAATGAGAATTGCTATGCAGATGTGCATTTGAGTGCATGCTGGTGAAGAATTCATGCATGCAATTCATGATCCCAGAAAAGTACTGCATACAAAATCTCCTTTCACGCACATAGATCTCTCTGGATCACTCAAGAGATCTGAGCCCAAAGGGCTAGTTTTCCAGATGAGACAGGGACGTTCTAAAAAAAGAGCCAGTATCAAACAGTTCTGTTTGTTTTATAGTGTACGCCTTGGCTTGCTTTTATTGCCTATTTTTATTGGTCTTTATTTTATTGGCTTGTTTTATTGATTTGTTTGTATTAACTTAGGGAGGGGTTGTCTTGTTTTGTTTTGTTGTTTTAGTGGTGAGCTCCCACGAGCGAGTAGGGAGAGGTGGCATATGCATTTTCAAAACAAATAAATAAAACATTCCCCATAAAATTCACCATTCTTAGGCCCCCATGGAGTCCATCGTGCTTATGCTGAACGCTCGCAGCTGACTAAAAATGGAAGGGGAAGTCTTGCAAAAACATCCCACAGCACAAAGTCAATGTGTTGTGATATAACTATCTGGATGAAAGACCACAAAATAGGTATGGTGATGCCTCTTATTGGGCCAACATCAGATAATGAGCCCTTGCAGGCTTTTCAAGATACAGGATGAAAAACCACCAGTCCTCTTTTAGCAAATGTGGCCAGTTAAACAACCGTTATTTTCTAACATCTTTTGTCTCGCTCCTTCAACATGATGAGAAAAAACTCTTTTAATCGTTTGCTAGAAGAGAAGAGCTTTGCTCAGGCTTCTCACTTTGTTTTACTTAGAAAGTTGTTCATAAACTAAAGTTTTGAAAATGTTTTTGAGCAGATGTAAAGTTGGTGAGGGCTCAATTGCTGTTCGTTTCTATCTACCTATCCAGGGCTTTTTTTCTGGGAAAAGAGGTGGTGGAACTCAGTAGGTTGACTTCAGAGAAAATGGTCACATGGCTGGTGGCCCCGCCCCCTGACCTCCAGACAGAGGGGGGTTTAGATTGCCCTCTGTGCTGCTCAGTGGCATGGAGGGCCATCTCAACTCCCCTCTGAAAATAAATGAACAGCAGCATTCTGCAACAGCTGGAGTCTTGCTTCCTTGTTTAACATTATTATTACTAGCAAGGGATGCATGTGGTGGTGGTGGTGGTGGTGGTTGTTCATTGTAAAAGCTTGGTTTCATTTCATCGGTTAGTAATTAATGCTATTCGCTTCAGTTAGGCAGTTTGGTTTTGTTTCCAGTTCGACAGGAATTCGAACTGTAGCCCTCAGCCAAGCGGAACCCCCTTCCCCAATTTCAGGTGATAACACTGGTAGGAGGAAACTGTTGCAATGCAGTCTTTGCCTCTTAGAAGGAGAGGTGGAACTGACTGACAGAGTGGTCCAGAGGCAAAGAGGAAATTAACAAACCCTCTGAGCAGCAATCTCCCTGGCTCTGTAGAGAGAGGAAATTGACAAAGCCTTCCTATCTCTTTTAAAACTCAGCTTCCCGGCTAACATTGTGACTCCCTTCACACGCTCTTCTTCATGTAATTTGTCTCTTGTAGCTTGGCTCCTAGAGAGGCAGCTGGTCAGCCACTGTGCAACTAGAGTGCTGGATTAGATGGGTGTTTGGTCTAATCCAGCATGGTTTTTCTTATGTTCTTATGAAAGTATCCTCCTTTTATTGGCCATTGAATTCTTCCTTTGACAAATGAGCCCAGGGAGGTCTCTGGCAGTCCAAAACAGGAGACAGTGGGCACAAACAATACATCGGCTGATCCTTGCATATTTACACGAGTCCAGCAAAGGAAGTAAAAGGTGGGGTGTGTTTCTAAAAGTAAAGAGGATCATGCAGTTACCTAAATCCCATGCTTAAAACATTTCCCCCTGCCCCACAACCTAGCTTTGATATTGGAAGTGAGAGTGGCTTGTGCTTTATGGCATTGAAGAGAACAGGACAGAAAGCAAAAAAGACAGAAAGCCTCTGCGTGTACAGAATTCAGTCAAAGCCCTTCCCAAACCCTGGAGTCAGCAATGTAATTTGTATAAACTGTTTGCAAAGACAGACCTACCTTTGCAATCCTCAGTGGCTGCAAGATCTGTGTGTACCTCTGTAGACTGGAAAATATCCCTGCCAATTATGTATTATACTTCCCCTCCCTTCCTTTTGACCTTTTTGACCAGACAAGTGCCAAAATAATGGCCGAATCTCAAGATTCCCAAATTTTATTTGAATCAGATTTGTGATTTTGTATATATCTAAATGTATCTATAATAACAACAGCAGCAACAATGTGTTTATTTATAGTTCTCCTTTCTCCGTGACACTCAAGGCAGATTACACAGTGCGAGTCAATACAATAAACAGCTAAAAAAAAATGAATGAATACAAAAGGGTATCAGTTGCAGAAATTTGAAAACAAGCATAAATCAGTATATGGAGATGAAACATTGCTGAAACAAAGCATAAGTAATTAAATATGACATATTAAATTATGTGAAAAATATCTAGGAGGAACATATCTACATCAATAGACAGTACCTAATAGCATAATCTACAGTTCCTGTCCCTTTACCAAAGGATCTCTTTGAGCCGTTTCTTACAGCACAGCTCTACTGGTGGTGGAAAGTACTGTCAAGTGCTGACCTGGTCAGCTATGACTTGACAGCACTTTCTCCTGCCTTGAAAACTCCAACCCTGTTTAGCTTCCCTGTTTAGCTTCTAAGATCTGACAAGATTGGGCTTGCCTGGGCTATCCAGGTCAAAGCTCAGCTTTATCACCTGATTAAAAAAGTCCTCCTGAATAATTCAGTTTTGCATAGTTTGAAGAAAGCCAGGAGAGTGGGAGCTTTCCTGACCTCTTCAGGCAGGCTGTTCCGTAAGGTGGGGGCCACCACAGAGAATGTGTACGTATAGGCAGCTGTTGATTTAGCCCAACTGCAGGGTGGTATCTTCAGGATTCTGTCTGTCTAAACCAATGGGACTTTGGTTGTTGTGGGTCTTCCGGGCTGCATTGCCGTGGTCTTGGCATTGTAGTTCCTGACGTTTCGCCAGCAGCTGTGGCTGGCATCTTCAGAGGTGTAGCACCAAAAGACAGAGATCTCTCAGTGTCACAGTGACACTGAGAGACTCTGACACTGAGAGATCTCCGTCTTTTGGTGCTACACCTCTGAAGATGCCAGCCACAGCTGCTGGCGAAACGTCAGAAACTACAATGCCAAGACCACGGCGATACAGCCCAGAAAACCCACAACAACCATCGTTCTCCGGCCGTGAAAGCCTTCGACAATACATCAATGGGACTTTTTTTTTAAAAAAAAAGGTTTTGATTCACGTTTCTAGTACCAATATGAGCACTGTTTGTCCAGACCCAAATCAGACTCTTTACTCCTATACAAGAATGCCATAATGCTGATATCAGCCAGGCCACTGTAGAATAATAGCACTGTTTCCAGTATGCCTCCCATGCTTAGAAGTACTCTTATGCCATCTACTGACAACTGACCTACATCTCACGGCAGACTTGCAAGCCCTTGTGGGAGAGGGAGGCTACAACTGTGCTACAACTGTAGGAAACAAAGGAATGATGGAGAAAATATTAATGATGGAGAAAATATTAATTCCTCACTGATGGAAAGCGAAGTGCATCCCATTAAATGTCACAATGAATCATAGCTTTATGTTCCTTTATCAAAATAAGTGATGGGGATTATCAATTTCGAAAGACCACAGAGAGATACTCGACAGATGATCAGAAAGTTCAGTACTTAGAGAGCTCCAGTCAAGCCACCCAATTGACTGCTTGGGGCAACAAAATGAGGAGGGCACTGACACACTGAAGGAGCTCCATTCCATCCTGGCTACTGACTGTACAGGAAACAACAGGTCTCACCTCCTGGACCCATGCTACCTAGGCTTGCCACGTCTCCCACTATGGCAGCAGGCCTCCAGCCAGCAAGACACACTGCCCGCCACAACTCCAGGAAGCAGGAGAAAAATACAATAAAAACAGTGGTGTTGTTAACATTGCTGCATCACTTCCAGGTATAACCCAGAAGTGACGAAGGGTAGCTCTAGGAATTGCAAGAGAGTCTATGGTTTTACTCCCCCTTTCCCTTACCCCAGCCTTCCTGCTCGTGTCACCATTGGCTGGGTACCAGTTCAAACTGTGTGGCATTGCCTTGGGAGATCAACTAGGGTGGCAAATTCTGGGTTGGGAAATTCCTGGAGATTTGGAGGTGGAGAGTGGGGTTTGAGAAGGGAGAGGACCCTCAGTGAGGTATAATTCCATAGAGTCCCCATCCAATACTGCCATTTCTCCAGGGGAAGTGTTGTCTGTCATCTGGAGATCATTTGTAATTCCAGGAGATTTCCAGGCCCCACCTGGAAGGTGGCAACCCTAGGCTGTGTATGGTGCAGAACAAGGTGATGGGCATGCCTTGAATTGCCTTTGGGAATTTGACGTGGCCTTTGGGTCGTTGTAATGACTCCAGCCCTATTCAGATAATAATAATATTCTATTTATATACTGCCCTTCAGGACAACTTAACATCCACTCAGAGCAGTTTATAAAGTGTGTTATTATTATCCTCACAACAATCACCCTGTGAGGTGGGTGGCACTGAGAGAGCTCTGAGAGAGCTGTGACTGACCCAGTTGGCTTCAAGCGGAGGAGTGGGGAATCAACCCCAGCTCTCCAGATTAGAGTCCTGCCACTCTTAAATACTACACCATACTGACTGTGCATTGACTCACCCTGTGGGGAGGGAGAACAATCATGAATGTGCTGGTTCTGTCCCCCAACTCCATGCAACGGATAATTCATATGCACAGTGCAAGTGCCTAGAGGAAGTGCCTGCCCACACGCTTCTTTCCTGTGACCAGCGACACTGCTTTCCAAACTTCACCCTCGCATCCACATTGTGTATGCGACTCCGCAGCCTCATGGAGGCAGGAAGCGGGGTCATGGGCCCACTCTCCCTCCCTGCTCGGGGAGTTATCAAGAGGATGGGTGGTCTGCATAGTGCTACTATAATTGAGGCTGCAATCTTGAGGACACTTTCCTCAGAGAAAGCCCCATGGAATAAAGTAGGATTTACTTTTCAGTGGACTTGCTCAGGATTGTTCCAATCATCTCTGAAACTTTTGTGCAGACTCCTGCTTCTCACTTAACAGAAATAGCTAGGAAATGGGACCCCCGTTGCCTAACAGAATGCTATCTAATGAGATCACTTACCTACATCAGCTGCCATTAGCCTCTCATAAGCTGTGCTTCAGGTGCAGTTCCTCCTCTCATGTCCACCAGTAATATCACAGCCTTTCACTTCCCTTTGAGCAACACACAACAAGGATATTCCATGCACCCCATCCCAGGAACTGCTGTTGAGTCCATTGCAAAGCAGGAGAAAAATGTGGTAATCATTAAAGCTGGAGATTAAATGTATGTGCTACATTTAGGTAACAATAGAAGTCAAACAGGGAAGTATTTCCTAGTAGTTGAAGGCCAAGTAGCCTCCCCACAAGAAAAGTCTCATTTCAGCTTCCTCCAGCTGCAGAATCTCTTCTCTCCGATGGCTAACAGTGCGATCTTAAGTAGTAACTCTGCTTAGCATTGCACTGTATTCATGCAGTCTGTACCTTTCCCTTTTTAGCTTGGCAATGAAAAGAGCTACCAGATTACTTTTGAAAACCCGAAAGCTGGAAATAAATTCAACCATAAGTAGTTAATTCACTTAGTCATAAATAAATGGTGTGTGAAAAAGCCTATCATTTGTTTTCCATGTAAGTAGTCTTTAGTGACAGTAATGGATGCCAATCTGTTTGAATCAGCAGCGTTTTGCACTTGTGAGGTTTTGAAAAAAAATACAAACCTGTTTGGCTGGCATTCAGGTTGTTTGATGCCAACTAAATAGACAGGGTGATCGGCTCATATCTGATTGTCACATTTGAATGTGTTTGACATGAAATTCATTGTATCCCAAGTTCAATAACCCATTCAGGAGACACCGCGAACTATCTGTGGTGATGTATTGTCGAAGGCTTTCACGGCCGGAGAACGATGATTGTTGTGGGTTTTCCGGGCTGTATTGCCGTGGTCTTGGCATTGTAGTTCCTGACGTTTCGCCAGCAGCTGTGGCTGGCATCTTCAAAGGTGTAGCACCAAAAGACAGAGATCTCTCAGTGTCACAGTGTGGAAAAGGTGTTGGCAGGTCAAGACCACGGCAATACAGCCCGGAAAACCCACAACAACTATCTGTGGTGATTTGTATTTTCCAATGTGCTTGTTCCCCTGTACATTACTACACTTCATAATCATTTCGGCTTTTCAAAGTCTTTTTCTGACAGTGAATATTTTTAGAAGCCTTTGCCAGTTGAGGAGGCAAGCTTTTTAATAAGTGTATATAAGATGGACTTATTATCTTGTGTAATAGACATCTCAATTCAACACTCTAAAATTATAAAAGGATAATGAGTAAGTTGTTAGTTTCCTGTAATACTCTTAGTAAAGATTCTTTTTTTTTTTTTGAAAAGTTTTTTATTGGGTTAGAACATTATTATTTTTACATTACAATCAGTTTTCCCCTAATTTTTCGTTTCTAACCCCCTCCCTTTCCCCCCCTTTTGTTGACTTCCAACAGTTTTCCCACCCTCTGTCCCTTTTCCCTTACTTCTATTAAATTCCTCTGTCTAAAACAGATATACATTCTCCATTATATTAAGCAGTACATCTTTAACTCCTTTACTTATTATACACCCAAACTATACGTCTTTAGATAAACAATTTATCCCATTTTCCAGTTTTGAATATTTCTATATAAACCTGTATATCATAAACCATAAAAATTCCCCACATTTAAATCAAACAATTTGATTTGTTCTCTATATATTACTCATTTCATCTTTTTATGGTAATTCTATATAACTCCTCGCATAATCAATCAATTTAACTCTTCTATACATTCAGTTTGGTGCATATAAATCTTATCAAAGAAAGAAAATATTGTTAATTACTCAGTCCTCATGTTTAAACCTTATCATTAATTATTCTCTATCAATATTCTATCAATTAACCTATACATATCTATATATATCTCAATCAATTAATCTAACTGCTTATAAATTCACATTTCTCTTCCTCCCCCGGTAAAGTCACCCCTCTCTTTTATTATACTTCAGTAGTTCTCAAACTGCCACAGTTTTCCTCCCACCTCCCATTTCTTCTCCAGATATTGTTTCAGCTTCTCCCAGTCTGTGTTAAACTGCCCTGAGTCCAGATCTCTCAGTTTTCTTGTCATCTTGTCCATTTCAGCCATATACAGCAATTTGTAGATCCAATCTTCAATAGTTGGCACTTCTTGTACTTTCCATTTCTGCGCATACAAAAGTCTAGCTGCTGCAGTCATATAAAAAATCAACGTCCTATGATGGGCTGGAATTCCCTCCATTCCCAAGTTTAGCAGCAGGAGTTCTGGGTTCTTATTTATTTGAAACTGTAAAATTTCACTCATTTCTCTTATTATTTCCCCCCAGAACTGCCTAGCTACCTCACACGACCACCACATATGATAGAGGGAGCCCTCATGTTTCTTACATTTCCAGCATTTATTAGAAATATTCAAGTTCCCTAGCGCAATCTTCTTTGGTGTCATGTACCAACGATAGATCATTTTAAAAATGTTCTCTTTAATATTAATACATGTCGTTGTCTTCATTGTAGTTTTCCACAAGTATTCCCATGCCTCCATTGTTATTTCTTTATTAAAATTTATAGCCCATTTCACCATCTGTGTTTTAACTATCTCATCCTCAGTATACCATTTCAACAGTACTTGGTATACCTTGGATATTCTTTTCTTGTCTTCTTTAAGAAGGGTCTGCTCTAGTTCCGAGTTCTCTGTTCGTATGCCCCCTTTTGCAGAGTCCGAATTGTATAAGTCTCTAATCTGTCTGTACTGGAACCAATCATAGTTAGGTGATAGTTCCTCTTGCGTCTTTATTCTAAGTTTAGATACTTCAATTTTAGTTATTTCTTTGTATGTTAAACATTGTTGTTCATTATCAACAGCTCTCGGATCTATCACCTCGTATGGAACCACCCACAAGGGGGTTCCTTCTTGTAAGTAAATTCTGTACTTCTTCCAGATTATATATAAACTTCTCCTTACAAAATGATGTAGGAACATCGAGTTGACCTTTACTTTGTCATGCCATAGGTATGCGTGCCATCCAAAAATTTTTTTATATCCCTCTAGGGCTAATAGTTTCTTATTCTTTAACGTCATCCACTCTTTTAACCAAACTAGGCAGATTGCATCATGATAAAGTCTCAGGTTGGGCAGTTGCATTCCGCCTCTTTCCTTTGCATCTTGTAGAACTTTTACTTTCACTCGAGGCTTCTTGCCTGCCCAAACAAAATCTGATATTTTCCTCTGCCATTTTTCAAATTGTTTAGAGTCTCTGATGATTGGTATTGTCTGTAGCAAAAACATTACTCTTGGTAACACATTCATCTTAACTGCTGCAATCCTGCCCAACCATGACAAATTCAGTCTATTCCATTTAATCAAGTCTCTCTCTATCTGAGTCCATAATTTTTCATAATTATTCTTGAACAAATCTATATTTTTTGCAGTCAGCTCAACTCCCAAGTATTTCACCTTACTAGTTACTTCACAGTCCGTTGTTTCCATTAACAATTGTTGTTTCTGCTTAGTCATGTTTTTGCATAATATCTTTGACTTCTTTTTGTTAATGAAGAAACCTGCCAAGTCACCAAACTCCTTGATCTTATCTATCACTTTTGGCATGTTCTCCAATGGATCTTCTACAATTAACATTATGTCATCAGCAAATGCTCTAACCTTGTATGAATAGTCCTTTATTTTTATTCCTCGTATTTCCTCATCTTGTCGTATTTGTATCATCAGAATCTCCAATACTAAAATGAACAACAATGGAGATAACGGGCAACCTTGTCTTGTTCCTTTACTAATCGTCAATTTCTTGGTCAGTTCATCATTCACTACAATTGCTGCAGTCTGGTCTCTATAAATTTCTTTAATTGCTCTGATGAATCTTTCTCCCAATTGTAGCTTTTCCATAGTGGCAAACAAAAAGTCCCAGTTTAAATTGTCAAACGCTTTTTCAGCGTCTACAAAGAAGAAACCAACCTCTTTATCACAACGCCTATCATAGTATTCAATAGCATTGATCACTGTCCTTAGATTGTCTCTTATTTGTCTGTCTGGCAAAAAGCCTGCTTGTTCTTCCTCTATGACTTCCGAGAGCCACCCCTTCAGTCTCTCCGCCAATATCTTCGCAAAAATTTTATAATCATTGTTAAGTAATGATATAGGCCTGTAATTTTTCACGTTAGTCAAATCTTGGCCCTCTTTTGGGATCAATGATATATTCGCTTCGCTCCAAGTATCTGGAATCCTTTGATCCCTGAAAACTCCATTCATCACCTCTTTTAGGAATGGTGCCAGTTCATTGGCCATTGTCTTATAAAATTTAGCCGTAAGTCCATCTGGCCCTGGCGCCTTTCCTAGATTTGCGGATTGTATTGCCTTACTTATTTCCTCATCGGTTACTTCACTATTCAACTTATTTCTCCAAGCTTCCGAGATCTCTGGAAGTTTGGTTTTCTCCAAATATGATGCTATTGATTCTTTGGTTACTTCTTTTTTATTATACAGCTTAGCATAGAATTTATAAAAGGCTCTACTAATGGTAGTCTGCTCCAGATACGTTTTATTTTCTTCACAGATTTTATTTATTATTTTCTTTTCCCTTTTCTTCTTCAATTGCCATGCCAAATATTTCCCAGGTTTATTAGCACCCTCAAAAGCTTTTTGATTCAGTCTTTTAAGGTTCCACTCCAATTCTTTATTACTCATTGCTGTTAACTGTTCTTGAAGAATTTTGATTTCCTGATATATTTTCTTTTTCCCTGGTCTCTTTTTTAACTGTGCTTCTTTGGCCTTTATTTTCTCCTCAATCTCTTGTCTTTTCTCCTCTTTCTTTTTCCTTGCTCTGCCATTTAAGTCCATTAGTATGCCCCTTACAACCGCCTTGTAAGCATCCCAAACTTTATTGGTTGGTACTTCTTTATTCACGTTGTATTGTATAAAAAACTTTGTCTCTCTTCTCAGTATTTCCATATTCTCACTTTCCTGTAACAAGTCCTCATTTATTCTCCAGGCTTTCCTTTTTCTCCTTTTTCCAAATTTCCACATAATTGGATTGTGATCTGAGCCTACCATCGGCATTATTTCTACCTCCTTAGTCCATAACGCTAAGTCCTTTGAGGCCCAGATCATATCAATTCTTGATAATGTAAGATGCCTTGCAGAATAAAAAGTAAACTGTTTGGTTTTAGGATATTCTCTCCTCCATACGTCTTCGAGAGTCTCTTGTTGAATCAACTCAAAAAAAAGCTTTGGCAATAGTCCTCTTTTCTTTTGTGCTGTTGTAGTCTTTTTGTCTAGTTCCAAATCTGTCACTCCATTGAAATCTCCAGCAAGAATTATCTGATCATATACAAGATCATCTAAATGCTTCCTTAAATCCTCAAAGAAGCTTTCCTTTGCACCGTTAGGTGCATAAAGTCCGACTACCAACACTCTCTTTAAATTCCAATTACATTCCACTGCTACAAATCTAGCTTCCACATCTCTCATAACAAATTTTGGCTGCAGCTCCTCTTTTATATACAACACCACTCCTCTTTTTTTCTTGTTAGAGGCCGCTACAAATTCTTTGCCCAATTTTCCAGATTTTAAATATTTTACATCCTGTTTTCTAATATGGGTCTCCTGCAAACAAACAATATCACATTTTTGTTTTAGTAGCCAATGAAAAATATTTTTCCTCTTATTCGGTGAGTTTAGTCCATTTACATTCCAAGATAATACTTTACACTCCATATTCATGGTTTTGTTGGTAAGTCTTTTTCATTGTCCTTAATAAATCTCTCCATCTCCCGCTCAGATCTAATGCGTTTTTTTGCCCCTCCAAACTCAAAGGACACTCCTTCCGGTAGCTCCCATCTGTACCTGATGTTCATGTCCTTCAAAGTCTGAATTAACACTCTATATTTTTTCCTGTCCAGTAACACTGATCTGGGCAGTTCCTTCATTATGATAATCGTCTTGCCATCAATCTCCAATGGATCTTGAAATTGTTTTGTCACAATCCTCTCTTTCATGTTTCTAGTTGTAAACTGCACAATCACATCCCTTGGTAATTTCCTCTGGGTTGCAATTCTCGAGTTCACACGGTACGCCACATCTAGGATAGCCACAACTTCCTCCTCCTCCTTCCCCAGGTATTCAGCCAACACCTCAGTCATCTGTTCTTGCGCTGACTTCCCTTCCACTTCTGGCAGACCACGAAAGCGAAGCTGCTTCTCCATGTGTTTAGTTTCTGCAACTGACACCCTCCCCTTCACCAGTCTCATCTCTGTTTGTTGCGTTTCTGTTAAATTCTCCATCGCGTCTTCTACTGTTTTGACTCTCTGCTTCATTCCTTGTAATTCACTGCTAATCGTTTCCACGCCTTTTTTCACTTCTGACAGCTCCGACTTTACTGTCTGTGTAACTTCCTTGACCTCTCTAATAAGCTCCAATTTCGTGTCCTTAAGTTCTTTCATCACGTCTATAAGTTTTTTGTCCAAATTTTCTATTGCCGATTGCCACTCTTTTTTCGACATCGTGGGGCTTGCTTTAGCTCGCTCCCACGAATCTGCTCTCTTCCTTAGCTCCGTGGCGTATGATTAAACGTTTTCCTTTTTTTTTTTTTTTTTTTTTTCAAATATCCCAATCTTTGCCAAAATTAATTTTTTTTTATATCCAAAATGTCGGGCGTCTTTTCTCTATGGTTTCTCTATGTTATTATAATCCAAGATGGCCTACTTCCTCTTCCGCTGAAGCCGCGACCCTTCCCCTTTCAAAAATGGCGATTCCCCACTTCCTGTCCATTGGCAAGGGCCGCTTCCCTCCAGCCACTCTATTGTTGTTACGCACTTCCTGTCTCCCGTCTTCCCACAGCAGGTCTCGCGATGGTGTCTTTTTCCCACAGCTCCAAGACCACAGGTATTCAAAACAATAGTCCAATTTTTGTAATAACTTCTTTAAACTTAGTCTCTTTTAAAATACAACTCCTGCCGAGTCTTCACCTCCTTTTCACTAGTCTGTTGCAGTTTAAAAATCTACTTTCTTTCCTCTCTGTTTTTGTCAATCTGTCCCGTTTCAAGAGATAGCGATCTTTACCTTCTCTTCAACTTTCTCGGGTTGTAATCGCTGTTTCGATCTTAAATTCTCCTCTCGACTTCCCTCCCCGATCGAAGCTTGGGTATGTAGGTCTTATGCCAGCCGAATTGGCCCCAAAACTGCCGCAGAGATTATAGCCGACCCGTCGCAAGGTGGGACCTCAAGGATCGGGGGGAGACTCCTTGTGTAGAGCCCCCCCTCGTCCGAGATCTAGCTCACCCTAGGGTCTTGAGCGTTCTTTGCCTGCTCCCCGCCTGAGAGCAGTCGGCCGCGGGTTATTTTCACCCCTCCGGCCGGTTAAAACGGCAGTCCGGTCAGCTCCGCAAATGGAGCTGCGTTAGACCTCCATGAATCCCAAACCGGAAGTCACTCTTAGTAAAGATTCTGTCAGTTCTTTCCAAGCTATTACTCTGAAGAGTGGTGTAACAGAGTCATTCCACACGAGACGTCTGACACGTGAAGAACACATGTTGAGAGATGCAATGTTAGCCGGGAAGGGTAGTTTAAAAAGACCGAGACAGAAAGGTGAAATTGACAGAGCTTTTGGGGAGGTGAAGATGAGATTAACAAACCCTCTGAGGAGCAATCTCCGCCAGTTCTCTCTTTTTAAACTATGCTTCCCAGCTAACATTGTGTCTTCCTACACTTGAGGAACACGTGATGAGGCGTCTCATGTAGAAAGACTCTGAAAATGCACTGGAATCTCCAGTTGTTTTGTTGGATTAATAAATCTGTGTTTTCCACAAGCCTGTTTCTGGGTAGAATGGATATGTATGGGAGGTGGAGAGCCATTGTGACAGAAAACTCTGCCCTCAACCTATGCAAGCTCATTGATGTGTAGAATGTACATCTTGCTTCTTCCTCAGTGCAGGTGTTCATCCTACCCAGATGGAAAGTCTGAAAGAACCAGGGCTTTTTTTCTGGGAAAAGAGGTGGTGGAACTCAGTGGGTTGCCCTCGGAGAAAATGGTCACATGGCTGGTGGCCCCGCCCCCTGATCTCCAGACAGAGGGGAGTTTAGATTGCCCTCCGCGCTGCAGCATGGAGGGCAATCTAAACTCCCCTCTGTCTGGAGATCAGGGGGCGGGGCCACCAGCCATGTGACCATTTTCAAGAGGTTCCAGAACTCCGTTCCACTGCATTCCTGCTGAAAAAAAGCCCTGGAAAGAACTACCATCTATTTTATTTGTTTGTTAGATTGTATGCCATTCTTTTATCATTGACCTCAAAGCAGCTTAGAATATTTGAAACAGATTTAATATGAAAGAGTGGGGGGCTTTTCATTTTAAAAAATTAAAACAATTTGTTTATTCATTTAAGATATTTTAATTCACCTTTCTCCTAAAAAAGGAAATTACAATCCATTAAAAGGTGGATTACATTTTTTAGACACTAGAATCATTAATCAACTAGAAAGTTGATCAAAGTAGTTTAGACTTCCACTTCCACTGAAATGCTAATAATACTGAGGCCTTACTAACCTGCAAGGGAGCCACCACTAAAAATGCTCTGGAGTAAGCAGATGCAGACCAGGAAAATAAATAGATCCAAGAAGTGATGTGGATGGCGACAGAAGAGAGAAGGCTGAGAAACAGAATTTAAAACACTGATGGTGCAATTTACTCAATGGCCTAGACTGGAGTAACTCACTTTAGGATTGTACTGCAAATCTCAAAAGCCAAGAACTAGAAAAAATGGGAAACAAAAAGTAAACAGTCGTGGGGAATATGGGGAACATAGTTTTTTTAACACAGCTGAGTAGAGCAAAAGAAGGTTTAACTTCTTCTTGCATCAGATTTGATGCTGTTGCTTGGTCCCTTGTTATAATAATTTATGGGCATATCTGAATTAAATATGTCATCAAATGCTACCTAAAATGAAGGAGACAATAGAAAGCCTTTTTAAAAAAAATACAATTCCGTAGGCCCAGCATGCCCAGTGCGGTAAAAAACCATCTACCTTCAAGTTAATTAAACTGATTAAACTGATTAGGTATCCGTTCAGTGCCTTCCTTTAAAACACATAAGACCTCGTTGTAACACCTCATCCATTAATAAATGCCATAATTGGCATTTATTAATTGATGAGGTGGTTTCTGTTCATCATTGTTATAAGGGTTGACATGTGATGAAAAGCCCACCAGATTCCCCTGCTGAACAGCATGGCATAGAGGGTGGGAGACTCAAATGCCCCATCCCAAGGTGGTGGGTCTGTTAACTCTCAGAGACACCTAGACAGCAACCTGCTACATGGATTCCTCAGGCTTCGTAGGATGGTATAGTGAACATGTGCAGAAATCCTGCTGGAATTGTTCTTGAACAAGTGCTTAGACTGTGGTGACCAGTTTTTGTCATAGTATAAACGAACAGAAATCAAAGAACTGATAGAAACACCAAAAGTCCATGTGAAGAGGTGGGCCGGTACTAGAGGCACAAAGGGACGGCCATCCCGTGATCTGTGGTGGGTGAGTTGTTGAACAAAGGTGTTGCCAGTTGGCCTCCTTGGAGATGAGGCCACCAAACTGAGTCCATCCTCCGTCCTTGCAGAGGCCTCAGACTGGGAGGAGAAGGGGCTGAATCCTCACCTGATGCACCACCTCACATCAGGACTCTGCCTTTGCTCTCCTGCCCTTCTTTCTGAGCTAGCTCTGCGAGAGAGGAAAGTTGAGAAATTGCTCAATTTTCTTGTACCCAATTCCAAATTTTGGAAAACTTGTTGGTCTCTCAGTGATGTCGAAAGGAGTGTGGCAGGGTCTAAACTTCATGTCCTGGTCTGGCCTGCAATCCCAACCTCAACAAACCCTTAAGCTCTTCGCTGTTGACCTGTCTTGTCCCCCCAGTTTAACAGATGATATGGTGACATTGGTGGAACAATATCACGTTATTTGATGCTGTTCACACCTACCTTAATGTGGGCTTGGACACTGTGAAGAAGCCACACTTCTTGGCTGCTGCTGTTGAGAGGAAGGTGTCGGAGGGAGGGATGGAGAACGGGAGAGAAAGGTAGGATTCCAGAGGGGTGTGTGTGTTGCTGTCTTTGCCTCTTATTCTTTCCTACTGCCTATTGTTTGGTGGGAAATGAAAGCAGTAGCAGGGTCAGGGGAAAGTCTTTTTAAGTTTAGATTATGATCTGAGCTGAAGAAGAACTCTTGGGGCCATAAAGCTCACTTCAGACTGAAGGGGACCATTATAATATTTGCAGTATGATCATTCTGACCACCCTGATAATTTGTACTTTAATAGGTTATTCTGGAAATGAGACCAGACTCCAAGAATATTTTTTTTCACTCACAGTCTCCCTGGGCTAGCCGCTACACGTAATACTTTTGCAACTGTGGTGGCAGTGCCAAAGAAGATTAGCATTAGATCTCATCATTCTCCATCACCAGATGGTAAAAATATTTTGTATTCCAAAAATTACAGCATTTTGGACTCTACACAGAAGAATAATTAAGAGTGCACACTTTATTGTGGTCATTTTAAAAACAAGTGGGCAAAATACCTAGGTAGGACAGTGGCTTTGAATGGTAATTGCCATCGTTGCTTTATTCTCAAGTTCTTTTCTCCCTTAGTTCAAGACAGTTTATTTCAGGGCTCCCACTTATCTCCCAGACAGGCACTCCTCCATTTCTACAATGTTTCAGCGCTCCCAAACTAATTATTGTAGTCATCCATCTGCACTTCTGTACTTTGTGCCTGTTCAACACTACACCTAGTTGTACTAGTTGTCAGCAGCCATAGCCCAAACAGCACCTACTTAGCATAGGTTCTGATTATCTCATGATATTTAACAAATGTGTATAGAAATATTTAAACTATATTGAAAAAGCGGGGGGAAACCACACTACTATCAGAAACAAGCTGATTTGGGGTGTCTTTTTTTCTTTCTTATCATAGCTGGTGGTGAAGACTGCCATCAAGTCATAGCTGACTTGGCAACCTCTGTTGGGGTTTCTAAGGCAAGAGACTAACAGGGGTGCTTTGCCATTGCCTGCCTCTGCAACCCTGGTCTTCATAAGAGGTCTTACCCTCCCAGTTGTTTTCTTTATTCCTATATTACTTGAACATCATGGGATGGAGCCACAAGGAAGTAGTAACCTTTCCCTAGCCATAATGTAATAATCAACTCACAGTAAAATGTAAATACCCTTTAATGGTGTGCCAAAGGGTAGGATTAAAACACTCTAGAATGCGTTAGTTGGGTTGGCAAAGATGATTACATCACAGTAGCTGACCCAGGGCTTAAAATAAATGGATTATTTGTATACAACCTGTTTCTCAGTTGTGTAAGCATGCCATGAGAACCCCCTTTTTTGGAAATGGATGGTATCATGGTTTTAAATAAGCCAAGAATGCCATGTTGAGAATATAGTCCACCTAGCTTTTAGAAAAGAAAAGAATTCCAAGGATTCCTTTCTCGGCAATTAATATCTTTCTGATTCCTGGTGGGTTGCATGAGAGAGTAAGGCACTGAAGAGTGCTTCTTTTGTGATGTGTTTATGTTCTGCAGCTCAGATATCAGAGGAATGTCAAGCATTGTTGGGTGATGGCTCTTGAAGTTGTCGACTCCATTGAAAACCAGACTCGTGCTGGAACGGTATTCATTGCTCTGTGCCGCCAGCTTTGTTGTCAGCCCGTGGCTTTGCTGCAATGCATTCCGACATATCTCTGATTGGATTTGCCACCCATTAACTAAGCAAATAAAAAAAGTTAACACTAAGGGAAAGTTCAGTCTTTGGGTAAATCTCAGAAGAAACATGCCAGTTCAGGTGAGCCTAATGAATAATACCCCACAGACACATGCAGAAACACAACAAGCAAATTAAATTTCTGATTCAGTTCCAGCTTTCAAAATATTTGAAGTGTCATATTCATAGCTCCATCTGTGAAATCTGAAAATGAATGGAGTCCTCGAGGCAGTATCCCAAAGTAGTTTCCTGCTTTCCGGTCATTTCATCTATCACATCATCAAATCAGGATCAGCGAGAGATCTGGTTAAGTCAGTCGGAGCAATTATGGCTCTATGAGTGGGTAAACTGACTAGCGTTTGACCTGGAAATCTGCTGTGCATTGTGAGACTAATATTGCTTGTTCAGCATGAAGTAAAGGAAGAAAAACAGGTCGCTCTGCTGATAGAGCCATTCAGCCGTCATCCTTTCAACCATTTCGTGCATAAAGAGCCCAGCAGAAACTGAGATTAAGCTCAAATTTATCCAGGTTTTATTCTTTCTGCCTCTCTGTTTCTCTCCACAACTGGCAGTGAAGTAGTAGCCTGGTAAAATCAGATAACACACACACACACACACACACACACACACACACTGGGATTTTATTTTAATGGAATTATGGGTAGAAATGTAGACTTTCTAAAAAAACATTGTCAAAATGCAACACTTTAGATGCACAGCCCCTTAAAGAATGAAATTCAAGTATCTCTCCATCTTCCCCACAATTTGTACAATCTTTTTGTGGGTCGTATTTTCAGAGAAGGGGATCTGCACATGCTTGAGAGTAGGCTTGAGTTTACTTCACTGATTCAGTCACAGCCTTCTAACCAAAGCAGAATTGATTTATAATGAAGCCCAATGGATTAGGATTATGTTGAAGTATCTGTGCAGGATCTATGTCCATTTACTGTGGCCATCTTGAATATCCATTCCACTGCTGTAGTCTTCAGAGGAACAAGAAATGATTGTATAGAGATTTGAAACCCAGGAGACCTTGTAGTTATGGGAGACTTCAACTTCCCTGATGTGGGATGGAAGACCAACTCTGCTACATGTCCAGGGTCATGCAGCTTCTTCTCCTGCCTGGCTACAACTTCCTTTCTCAAATGGTGAAGGAAGCGACAAGGGGTTCAGCCATACTGAACCTGATATTCACTAACAAGAAAGATTTGGTTAACAGGATAAAGGTGGTGGAAACCTTAACAACAACAGTATTTGATTTCTATACCACCCTTCAGGACAACTTAATGCCCACTCAGAGCCGTTTACAAAGTATGTTATTATTATCCCCACAACAAAACACCCTGTGAGGTGTGTGGGGCAGAGAGAGCTCCTAGAAGCTGTGATTGACCCAAGATCACTCAGCTGGCTTCAAGCGGAGGAGTGGGGAATCAAACCCAATTCTCCAGAGTAGAGTCCCGCACTCTTAACCACTACACCACTAAGGAGAAGTGATCGTGTCCTCCTATAATTCCTTTTGCTGTGGAGTACCAAGGGAGTTTGTAGACAAAAGCATATGTTAGATTTTTGTAAGGCAACTTAGAGATATGATGAGAGCAATTCCATGGACAGGAATGCTGGAAGGGAAAGGAACGAGTGAAGGGTGGGTTCTCCTAAAAGAAGAACTCTTGCAGGCTCAAGCTGTCACTATTCCAGTAAGAAAGAAAAGCCATAATGGATCTAAGAAGCCAATGTGGACAAACAAAGAGCTCTCTGATGAGCTAAGAAGGAAAAAGGAGATGTTCGAGAAATAGAAGGTAAGGAAATGCATCCAAATAAAAGTATCTAAGGGTAGCTGGCCCTGTAGGGCCAAACTTCAGAATGAGCTGAGACTGGCCAGGAGGGCTTGCCACAACAAAAAGATGTTCTTCAGGTGCCTGAGGAGCAAATGGAAGGTGAAGAGGGTGATACCCAGACCCTGAGGCATGTTAATGCAGCTGGCTCTTGCTTGCTAGACTGCATCATTTCTCTCCCCCAATAGGAAACAATAGATAGAAGTGCACCGAGGAACACCTACTTTGTGGGTCTGTAAAATGGATTCCTTTGTCCATTCTGCTACACCAGATGCTCGAATTGGGTCCCCTATTGAAAATAATGGTCCCAAAATTCCAGAACATTCCCACCACAAATCAGCAACCCTCCTGCACAATTCTATTTTACCACAGCCCTGTTCCCTTTATATATATATAAGCCCTGCTCCATATATATATGCTCAATATATATATATTGAGCAGTTGTGTGTGTGTGACCCTTCCCAAGCAACACCCCCAAAACTCCAAGAAATCCCCAAGTCTGAGTATGCAACCCTAACTGAATGGTGTAAAGAAACAAACAAATGTATACTATAAGCAATAAAAATGAGTGAAATGTGTACATTCCTGCCTGTGGGTAATTTCCCCACAGAAATGAGTGGAAGCATGGGCTAGCTGCATCTCTAGCATGTGAACATGTGACTGACCCTTTGAATCCTGACTGCAGATGGAATGATGGGAACGCTCCAAGTAACTTCCAGAATGAAGTAAAACTAAGAAGGTCCTTTCATTGAGATGACTGTGCTAACAGCCATTTTGACTGCTCAGCTATATTTATTTATTTATTTATTTACTTAAATTGATAGTCCGCCCTCCCCAACCAAGTGGGCTCAGGGCGGATTACAACAATTTAAAACACACTACACAATACACCAGCAATAGCCATTAAAATATAAATAATACATATCATTCATTTAAAACATTGGCACCATATATATATACAACTATCAAATTTGCAAACATAGCAGCACGTTATACATTAATCTATCACCATCTATAGACGATCATATAAAGATGTGAGATGACTTTGGGCGGGGAGCACAGAAACTCACCTCCCCCCTCGTGACTATTATCAGATTTGTATGGCAGTGATTTATGCTCCTTTCAAACAGACAACTGAGGATAGATGGACATGCAAGAGCCACTGGGAGTCTGCTCTGAAGTCATTTTTGACCATTCCCAGGCAGGAAATCCAATTTCAGTGTTTCAGAAGAAGATTGGAAGCAGGACATGGCTGTCCCTGCTGAGTAGTGGCCAAGAAAAGGGAGGAGGGACCTGTCACTATAGAGGGTAGCACTTAGCAGTGTCAGAGGCAGAACTAAGCCCGGTCAGCACTGAGATCAGAGAACCTTTAAGGGTATATGCTGATGGCATGTTGGCCCCCACCATTAGGTATGTGATTCTTGGTTCTCCTTGAACCTGGGAGGAAAATTCTAAAGGATGTTGAATGGAACATGGGGAGGAGGAGGGAGCTTCAGGTTGCTCGTTTTCATTTGGCTGACTAGCAAAAGACAGAGCTTATCTCAGGCAGGTGCATCATAGCCACACACTCTCAACTGGGCCATTGAGTATCTCTACATGAGACATCATACACGAGAACGTTCAAGTGTAGGGAGACACAATGCTAGTTGGGAAGTGTAGATGAAAAAGACAGAGCCAAAGGCTCTGTCAGTTTCTCTACAGAGCCAGCAAAGATCACTCCTCAGAGAGTTTGTTAATGTCCTCTTTGGTTCTCCAAAGGCTCTGTTAATTTCACCTACCCTTCAGGGAGAGGAAGATGAAATTAGCAACCCCTCTGAGAAATTATTTTTGCCAGCTCTGTAGAGAAGTGAAATTGACAGAGGCTTTGGCTCTGTCTTTTTAAACTATGCTTCACGGCTAAAACTGCATTGCTCTACACTTGAGCTTTCTTGTGTAAGATTTCTTGTGTACAGAGACTCATAGTCACAGACCTTCTTATGCTTCTTTATATCTTTAAAAACAGATTAGACAGATTCATGGAGGAGACGTCCATCAATGGCTTCTAGTCATGGGAAATAAAAGGAGTCTCCATATGCAGAAGCAGTAACATTCTGAATGTGAGTGCTAGGAGGCAGCATCAGGGGAAGGCCTTAGCCTCTATGTCCTGTTTGTTGGCCCTCCAGTGTAACTGGTTGGCCACTGTGTGGAAGGAGATACTGGACTAGGCAGACTACTAGCCCTATCCAGCAAGGCTTTACTTGTGTTCTTACATGACTGAGAGCCAAGCTACAAGTGACGCCTTACACAGGTTGGACACTTTTCAGCTTACCTCAAGTTTTGATGGGAAATGTAGGCATCCTAGTTTTACAGCTTGGCTCTCCATTACAGCTGCAAGACCAGCATGCCTACATTTCCCATCAAAACTTGAGGGAAGCTGACAAGTGTCCAACCTGTTTCAGGCGTCACTTGTAGCTTGGCTCTGAGATACTCAATAGACCAAGATGGGTAGCTGTGATAGTCTGTCTGTGGCAGTAGGAAAAAGTAAGAGTCCCATAGCGCCTATAAGACTAACAAAAGTTGTGGTTGGGTATGAGCTTTCGTGAGTCACAGCTCACTTCTTCAGATACAGCTAGACTGTGAGTCCATCTGTCCTTATATCTTGGAAAGTAGAGTGATTTCAGATGCCCAATGATAATAGCTGGTGAATGGATTAGGTGGGGTATGCAAAGGGGTAGTGGGTGTGGGTGAGATACCCAATTTTTTACTGCTCTCTATTCCCAGGCAGCCAGTTGGCTCAAGGTTGACTCAGCCTTCCATTCTTCCGAGGTCAGTAAAATGAGTATCCAGTTTCCTGGGGGTAAAGTGTAGATAACTGCGGAAGGCAATGGCAAACCACCCCGTAAAAAGTCTGCCAAGAAAACATCGTGATGTGACGTCCCCCCATGGGTCACTAATGACTCGGTGCTTGCACAGGGGACTACCTTTACCTATTCCCAGGCAAGGGGGGGAAAGTGCTAACTAAATCTGCCCACTCACCCAGTCATTGCTTGCTAGTTCATAAATCAAAGCTCATTAAACTGAAGCCATCGTTTTGGATGCGACTGAAATTTGCATGTACATATTTAATAATGAGTAATTGCAAACGTTGCTTTATCAGGAAAGACCCGTGCCGTTGGATTTCTATTAATCTCTTTGGAAGGCAGTAAATGGAGGTTACATGAGTCGATTAAAATTAATTTTGTATAGGAAGATCCAAAGACGAAATAATGATATCCTTTGCAAAAGGTAACAGGGAACTGAAATGGGATCCAACTCCTGCTCCGTCCCCTATCGTCCCTGAGATAAAAACTCAATTACTTTTGCTGCGTTAACAACAGAGGCTGAATCACTTCCTTTGGGTTATTTGTGTGCATTTTTTTTGAAAAAGTGTACTTCAGTAAACAGTAACTTTTAAAGAATGCATTGATCTGTTCTGCCACAGCCAAATGCTCCTTTTAATTCCTTTCACCATTTTTTCAGGCACCTTGGAAAAATGGTATAAAGCAGGGAGCCTTGGTGAGCTTGTGGGCAATTTTTGGAATTCTGAAAACTGGGCATGGAGCCACTACAGAACTGGTGGCTTGCAAGAAATCACAAAATACTGGGAGATTACTAGCCTCCTATGATGTAGGCAGCTCTTTCTGAATGGGGGCTCACTGCAGATCCAAAGATAAAGACTGTTGGGGTATTATGAAGAACCTCCTGTAGTGAGATGGAGGAAAGAGCTAGTTGGTTAAGAATGTGGGACTCTGATCTGGAGAGCTGGGTTTGATTCCCCACTCCTCCACTTGAAGCCAGCTGGGTGATCTTGGGTCAGTCACAGCCCGTGCTTTTTTTCTGGGAAAAGAGGTGGTGGAACTCAGGACCACACAATGATGTCACTTTCGGTCAGCTGGAACAAGGGGGGAGTTTTTTAAAGTTTAAATCGCCCTTGGCGAAAATGGTCACATGGCTGGTGGCCCCGCCCCCTGATCTCCAGACAGAGGGGAGTTTAGATTGCCCTCCGCACTGTGGCGCAGAGGGCAATCTAATATCCCCTCTGTCTGGAGATCAGGGGGCGGGGCCACCGGCCAGGTGACCATTTTCAAGAGGTGCCGGAACTCCATTCCACCACGTTCCAGCTGAAAAAAAGCCCTGGTCACAGCTCTCTGGAGCTCTCTCAGCCCCACCCACCTCACAGGATGTTTGTTGTGAGGATAACAATAACATACTTTTTAAACCACTCTGAGTGGGTATTAAGTTGTCCTGAAGGGTGGTATATATAAATCAGATGTTATTATTATATTATTATTAAAGCAGGAAATAGGCCTTTGTGTTAGGGAAAAGACACCTTAGGGAAGAAGGAATTAGACCCCAGGAAACCCATGGCACCCATAGACATCACATTAGGAATCACTGGTATAAAGGATGATGATGGAAGAATACTGTGATGACTAGACAGTTCCATAAGCTGCCTAGATAATCTACTTGGGAACCATGGCTTGTATCCAATGGCAGCTTCCTGGCATCAGAAGTGAGCCTGTGACTCACAAAAGCTCATACCCTACCCCAAATTTTGTTAGCCTTATAGGTGCCAGCGGATTCTTGTTCTTTTCTCCATCCTCTGAATTTCAAAAGTGTCTACAGGCTCAATAATGCTGGCAGGCCCTGCTTGTGACACTCAGGCATCGGAGGAAGCGAGTTATGCCTCACAAAAGCTCATATTCTACCACAAATTGTGTTAGTCTTACAGGTGTTACTGGACTCTTGCTCTTTTCTACTGCTACAAACAGATGAACACAGCTACCCATCTTCATCGGGCATCAGAAGGATACTTTCCCCAGTGAAGGAAGGGGGTCAGTTTCTGCTGTTTACCATTGCAGAACCCGCCCCCCGCCCCCCAACACACACACATTGTTCAGCACTGGTTTGGGTGGTCCTCAAAGGCAACGTTTTAGGAGACACATTGGGATACAGAAGGAAGAGGAGGGGGAAGCAGAGGGGGAAATCCCTTTCAGCAAGATCTGCTCTCGTTGCAGTTCTAGTGGCTTTCAAGCTTATATGTAAGCAACCCCGAATTACGGAAGGAAGAGTGACATATATTTTATACAAGCATATAGAAATATGAACTATCTGAAGAATTATTCTGCAGACTGTAAGACCCATATGCCCTTTATCAAATCAAACAATTTTAACAAAGCAACTTGCATTGTGTTTGACTACACGTATGCAAAATCATTGACTAAACAATTTAGAACAATGTTTGAAACAGTTTTGGAAAACTGGGACTTAAACAGAATGGTGTTCATTCCATTCTTCATAGCTGGGGACTAACCCTGGGGAGTTCTGGGTTAAATTCTGATCAGACCAAAATAATTAGGGGGAAAGTTTTAGAACAGGCTCTCCTGACTTAAACTGAGAACTAGTTTGGTGTAGTGGTTAAGAGGGCAGGACTCTAACCTGGAGAACCGGGTTTGATTCCCCACTTCTTCACTTGAAGCCAGCTGGGTGACCTTGGGTCAGTCACAGCTCTCTCAGAGCTCTTTCAGCCCCACCTACCTCACAGGGTGATTGTTGTGAGGATAATAATAACATACTTTGTGATACTTTGAGTGGATGTTAAGTTGTCCAAAAGGGTGGTATATAAATCAAATGTTATTATTATGTTGTTATTATTATAAGGCAGGGAATTCAGCGACATCAGAAATGGAGGAAGAAGACAGGTTGGGGTTACCTATCCACTGAACCAAGCAATTTTACCTGCCGTCTACAAATCTTACCAACTTTTAATGATGCTGAAACAAAAATTCTGCTCATTGTTTTTCTACAATTACATTTGAAGGTTGTTCTACGCAGATAATCCATATTTTAATGTGACATCTCTCTCTCTCTCTCTTTAAGGGTATGAATGCCCTATCTTGACTGATAGCTGCTCTGAAGAGTAACAAAGCACTGAATATATTTTAAACACATTTTATAGTGTTGCTATCTCTCCTGCACATTCTGGAAAAGCAAAGGACCTGCTGCCAATCATCCTTTTGAAAGCATCTTTTGGGAAGCTTAAGTATGCCATGCGCTTCTACCTGCATTCAGTTTTGCTGAATTTGAATGAATGAAATGAAATTGAGGCAGCTGATTCTAATCCTTTTGGATGTTATTCACTGACTTAATGCATCCTCCTGCCGCCGATCAGCACTTGCGATGTTAAAAATGCTGAGAAGGCAGAAATCTTTTAAGAGAGTTGAGCACCCTAATCTGGAGCAAGTGCACAGAGTCAAACTACAAGCAACGGCAGCCACGGAGCCATTCGGTGGCTGCTGATGCCATGTTAGAAGCATTTGTATCCCCTTTAAAATTGCCACAAGCCTCCGATCTATGGTGCAGCAGCCCCAGGAGCTCTTGTTTCTACCCCTGCACCTTGTCAGTTGCCAAAACAGGAATGGGGATCTGTTTGGTTCCTGAAAAGGTGCTGAGAGACAGAACTCCTGGGGCTACAGCACCATGCGCATTCTCCAGATCGGGACCTCACAGCAATTTAAAAAGAACTACAATTGCTTCTAAAACGGCATTGATGGCCATGGGATGGACCAGTGGCTGCTATCACTTGCAGTTTAGCTCATAGTTGGTAAGTTGGAAGAATTACAAGATCAGGAGAGCCAGTTTGGTTTAGTATTCAGAGTGCGGGACCCTGGGCTTCCTTGGTGGTCTCCCATCCAAATACGAATCATGGCTGACCCTGCTTAGCTTCCAAGATCTGATGAGATCGGGCTAGCCTGGTGCATCCAGGTGAGGGCCACCAGCACTGGACATCCGTTCCAAAGAGGTGTCTTGCTGAAGCGTGGAGAGCTGGGCTTTTTATCAGAATCACACACACCTGTATATATATTTGCCTCAGATATATCTATTGTTTGCAATGCATTTACCTGATTGGCATTCTACTCATTTGCTCATGAGAAAGTGAGAGGGAGCTGGGGGAAAGCAGATGCCAAACTCTAAAAAGGACACACAAAACACCATCTTGAATTGCATTCACAACGGATTTTTTTTTAATCACACCCACCTCGATTAAGTGTTTACTTGTTGTTTGGTTTGAGCCTGGCAGACTGCCTAGCAATACTGCTGGGGATTCTGGGTTTCTAAAACACCTTTACATCTGTGTAAAAAGAAAAACTTCAGCTGAGGGGCAGTCGTTCTCTGTTGTATCTGGTTTGAAAGCAGGCTACAACACCTGTCGTATTCCACAGGCACGTTAATGCAGTATAAACAGACAAGGAAAAAAACCTTGAGAGATGCGTAGAGGAACATTCACTGCAGGCTGAGTTCATTACATTCTCCCCATGCAACACCGGCCCATGTTTCTGCCTTCCCCTTTGACCAATATAGCTGGCAGTCCAAGAGCTGAGCAGAGAACAAAGAATATTATACACAGCTTGAGAAAAGTCCCACCACTCACCAAGATGAACGGATGAGAAAATGGGTAGCCTGTTTGGAGTCTGTGCTTGTGATGACAGACGTGGAAAATTTGAGAGCACTGCACTCTCTCTCCCTGTATGTTTTAGATCCAGTACCTCGCACAACTCGGATTTTCTTTCCCTGACCCTTATTTCCCTTGCCATGCAAATGGCAGCAGGGGTGTTTGCAAGGCGAATCAGCCAGGCGGGAATGCATGCCTTCACCCTTCTCTACACATTTTAAATCAATTTTACCCTTAGTTAAAATCTTTTACCCCTAATTAAAATCTTAAACAGGAAGTGAGCCCATTTGTGGGGAAAAAATAACCAGTGGAGAGGGGTGCTCTTGCATCCTGGGGAAAATTGATGGTCCCAGCTACACATGGGCATGAACACAAAAAAAAGAACATGGTGTTCGTTGTTCGTTGCCATCCATGAACAACGAACAACGAACATTGACAAACATGACCTGTTCACGAGCATGTTCGTTTTCGTAGGGGCCAGCAGGCTCTCCTCCAGCCATTAAGATCCCTACCACACCACTCCCAGAAACCCTACCTGAGCAGGCAGCAGGAAATGTACCAATAATAAATAATAGCTTGGCCCCAGAGCCTGGCAGCAGCCCTGGAACCTGAAGGGGTAGATCTCTACCGCATCACTCCCAGAAACCCTACCTGAGCAGGCAGCAGGAAAGGTACCAGTAATAAATAATAGCTTGGCCCAGAGCCTGGCAGCAGCCCTGGAACTTGAAGAGGTAGATCCCTATCCCACCACACACAAAGAAAATTCAAGCTCTAATGCACTCTCCCTGTCTCTGTCAAAATGCCAACAGCAACTGTCTCTCCCTCACTGTTTGCAAAACCAGAGCTGGGAGCCCCCCTCCCCCCAGCTCTTTGCTTTCTTGTAACAAATTTGGAGCTCCACACTTGAAAGGAAGACCTGCCTATCAAGCTAAATTGGGCTTAGATTGGGGTTTCCTGGGCAACAGCAGGAGTTCAGACAGAGTTCAGGCAGTCCCTGCCTCTGGTTGCCAAGGGAATTGATTGCAGGTGCCAGATTGTCTGGTTTGATGAACAGCAACAAATATCAATGAACAAGGCTTGCAACGACCACCTGTTCATTTAGAACGAACAGCTTGTTCGCAAACAGCTGATTAGGGTGTTCGTGGCTTTTTTTAGTTCGTATTGCTATTCGTGCCCATCTCTAGTCACAGCAGAGGTTAATTTATTTACTTCATTTATACCCTGCCTTTCTTCCCATTGGAGACCTTAAGCGGCTCCATCTGCCTGACAGTCTTCAACTATAAATCCTGCCACAGCTGTTACTGCAGAGTCTCTCTATTCATCTTACACAGTGTCTTACTTTCAAGTGTCTTACTTTCTGTGTGGTCTTATATTCAAGTGTACTCTGTCTCCCTAGCAGTTCGTGTGTATCCACAATGAGAGAACAAGTGTAAGATCTTTCATTTGGGGATCCCCATGTAAGATGTCTTGGGTAGAGAGACTCTGAGTAGCTGTGCATCTCTGAAGGTGAATTTACCCAACTATGTTTGTGTTACCAAACTATGGATTTGTGTGTGTGGACACAAACATGAGGTAAATCCCATGCCATGTGTTAAATCTCTTAACGGTTTTCAAAAACGTGACTTGGTGCTCAGTTGTCCTCAGGAAGAAGGCCAGCAGCCCTCTGAGAACATGTGTTGGTTTAGTCCAGTTGGGGAGGAGCCCAGAACTGAGCAGCTGGAAAAACTTTGTATGTGAAAATTAATTAATTAAAAGGGGAAGGGGGTAAATCTGGAATCGTATTATTATCGCAGGGCTGTCTTTTTCAAATTGAAAATGCATTCCAGTTTGTTCCTTTAATCAATAGGACTTTATCAAAAGATTCTGGCACTTGGAGAATCAGAAAAGTTGGACTACTCACCCCAAAGTGGCATCCACAACAACCAGTTACTTGACTGGATTCTAAGGCACCCTATGAACATTTTTGTTCTCCGTTCTCTGTTACACTTATGTGCTTAGTAGGGTTGCCAGCCCCCCTTACCATCCCTGGCAAAAGCGAGGGACCCAGCACTCATCTTCTAAACATCCTCTTAAGGAATCAGCCCGTTTGGGGCCCAAATCAGCCCAGCGCCAAGTGTGGGAGCACTCCTGCTGCCTGTTTGATGACTTCACTTCTGGGAGTGATGTCGTTGCACCGCACCAATAGCAGACCCCAGCAGGCCACCTTCCTCTGCCTGAAAGCCAGGTAATTGGGAGGGGCAGGGGCTGGAATGGGGGATACCCTACCCCCACCAGGGACCAGCAACCCTAGTGCTTAATTATACAAATCTTGACATATTGTTCTGAATATTAGAGGTTTGAGTTAAAGAAATGTATAAACTTAAAATTATCTTGCAAGTTTTGTTCCTGGAACTTGTATAGAAAGAGGTTATGCATGCAAAGCCCACTGGAACTACTAAAATTTCTCCTTGGTTCTTGGAAAATAGATGGTGGATGATAGATATATCACTGATAGCAGATAAATGAATGGTTGACAGCATGGTTTAAGAAGCTCTTCTCCTATAAGATTCCCTTTGCACACAGGGTGGCATGGTTGCTGGCATTCTCAACCCAGGAAGTGGACATGGACGGGGAAGGTCCAGATTTTTAAAAGTCTCCATTCAGGTACAAATCTCACTGGGTGACCTTGGGACAATCATTAGAGCAGCAGAGTGGGCGCAAACGCTTCTGCCTGCAAGCTTCTTGACTGAGAACTTATGCTCTGTAGGCAGAAGTCCTTGCACCCATAGAAAAACTATGCTGGATTCAACCCACTATCTTTGAATCTAATTGTACCTCATAAAGATGTTGCGAGGACAATACATCCTGAGTTCCCCAGAAAAAGAGCCAGATCTTTAAAAATATACTAAATTGGCAAATAAATACATCACGCCCCCACACGAGTGCTTCTGAAGCTGCAGTTAGCAATCATGGCACACAAGCAATACATCTCCTAAGGGCCATGCTTTGGCTTTGTGGTTGCGACCCGTGGCATGAAACACATTCACATGGGTGGACGCCTTTCTATATTTTGGTGTCGGAGGAGCTGCTTTTGCAACAGCAACAACTCACCGAGACATATCTATAGAGGGTAAAATGTTCTATAAAGTCGCAACCGACTTACAGAATCACAGAGTTGGAAGGAGCCACACAGACCTTCTAATCCAAACCCCCTGCCCAATGCAGGATGATCCTAAAGCATCCCTGACAAATATTCGTCCAGACTCTTTTCGAAAACTGCCAGTGACTCACGGCAACCCCAAAAAGTTCCATCTAGAGGTGTGCATTCCAGAATTCCCAAAATATACATGAAAATCACTGTTTCAGGTCATTACCATGGTTTTCTGGAATGGTTACCCAAATCCAGGATTTTTAGGCATTACAAAACATGTGCACAATCTGTGTCATGTTTTGTGTTCAAGTGCTTATTAGCAGCAGCAACAGGCATTTTGTTTTTCTTTGATTCTCCACATTTCCCACGCAGCTGCTCAGAGAAGGCAATTCCTGGCCAGCACAAGCCAGGCACAAGGCCCAGCAGAGGTGTGATTCTGGCTTGCTCCTTCTCCTTCCCTCTCTCCTTTGTAGGGGCAGAGCCCTTCCTTTCTTTACAACTTGTAAGATGGTTGGGGGGGGGCTTGTTCAGGGGCCCACAGAATTGAGCCCCTTAGTCCAGTTAATTTGAAACTTGAAGATTCTTTAGTTGACAGGCAGTACTAGCTCCCCTGCAATTTTGGCATTATTGGCTGAAAAACAGCCGCTCTAGAACCCTTGAAAATGTCCTCCATAGGCAATAATTGCAGAGCTGTGGTTCTCCTTCTATCCCTCCTTCCTCATGTTGTAAAAGGAAACAAACAACAGACCATAGCAATGCAGGATGGCAAATGCAGAGTTTTCATTGGAAAGGTAATTTTTTTTTGTCAGTCAGTCACTGTAAGAGTAGGAAAATGAAATAAATGCAGACAGGTTTTTTTTAAAAAAAATCCTGGTGCTGGCCAGTACTCTCCTGACCGCCATCCCTCTCCCACCCCCCTCCGCGCCAACAGGAATAGCCTGTTTGGTGTAGTGGTTAAGAGTGCGAGACTCTAATCTGGAGAACTGGGTTTGATTCCCCACTCCTCCACTTAAGTCAGACTGACCTTGGGTCAGTCACAGCTTCTCAGAGCTCTCTCAGGTCCACCCACCTCACAGGGTGTTTTGTTGTGGAGATAATAATAACATACTTTGTAAACTGCTCTGAAAGGGCATTAAGTTGTCCTGAAGGCCAGTATATAAATCAAATGTTATTGTAAATATTATAATCAGTTGAGAGAAGTGCTCCGAGTCCTGAACCAAGGGGAACCTGCTTTGGGTGTCTGTAAATTGAATCCTTTTGTTCAATTTGTTTGAAACTCAGGTGGTTTTAAGATTAGAGGGCAAACTATGTTCTGTGCACATCTTCATAAACAGCTGGGCTTATGAAAGTCTAAGTCCAGTAGTATCGTAAGACCAACAAGATTTCCAGGATACAAGCTTTTGGGAGTTTGACTTACACCTTGGAATTCTTGTTGGTCTTTAAAAAGCTCAGGAAGTATCTTCTCCAATGTTACAAAATACTTCAAAGATCCCATCATTATCAGAGCAGTACCAATCAACAGATTATTTTTTTTTTGGCCTTTCTGTCTTTGAATCCCCCTCCTACAAACTACTGCAATCCAAGTTCTTTCCCCAAAATGGTCCACCTTCTTTGAAAAGTTGGATCTTGGGGAATTGCGTTCTAAAAACCCTGAATTTCTTCTCATCTTTCATAGACTTGCACTAACTCTTCTCTCCCAAGCTCTGCAGAATATTGCATCTAGATGATGAATGAATAGGGGTAGGCACAGTGGGCGATTAGAGAGTTATAGGCTGTTCTAGACATTTAGGGATTGTGTTGATGCAGAAACGCTGCATGTCATCCAGTGTCCATATATAACAATAGCATACAATCAAACACCCTGAGTGGGAAGGAACCGCTCAGTTTTATATCATCATCAGTAAGTGTTGTTTTAAAACAGGCTGTGACTTTCATTCACTCAACCTTTTATTAGGTAATTGGATTTTATGTTGCCACATTAGTGCAATTAAATGGGACATTTCTCATCCTTTGCAGCGTCCATTTCACTGAATGTTCTGTTCATTGCTTAACCTAAAGAACCATTCATCCTCTCTTCTGGAAAGCCCCTTGCAGCAGTTGTTATATTCTGCTTGCACTTATGTTCCCAAAGCTGACTTTTCTGATAACATTGCTGAACATGGTGGGACTTACTTCTAAGTAAACATGCATAAGATCAGGCTGTGAGAGTCATAGAATGTCTTATATATTGAATTACTTGAGAGTGGTCCCCAAAGCCCCTATTTGCTACATTCTTAATTCCTTCTCTATGCAATGCATATGCCTAACTTGGATTCATTGACTACCCTTAGGGTGGTCTCAGCTCCAGTGTTCCCCAACTGTAAGATATGATCTATGATCAAGGGAAGGTTGCATGGTATTGCCCGATATCACCAGATCTTGGAAGCTAAGCAGGGTCAGTACTTGGGCAACCACCAAGGAAGACTCTACAGAGGAAGGCACTGGCAAACCACCTAAGGTTGCCAGGCCTCCTCAACCTCCCAGCAGGGGATAGGGGCCTGGCACTTACCTTGGGGGAGAGGGGGGTGTACACACATGAAGCGCACACACGCGTGCCCCCACAAGCACGATGATGTCACTGCGGGAGTGACTTCATCACACAGCCCCTGAGAGCGTGGCCAGGCTCCGCAGGGGCTCAAAATGGGCCCAATTTGTGCCAAAACTGGCCCGTTTTGAGGCACTGTGGAGCATGGGAGCACTCCTGTGCTCTGCAGCACCTCAATACAGGCCTGATCCATGGCAAAACAGGTCCAAAATGAGCCCAATTTTGGCCAAAATGGGTCCATTTTGAGATGCTACGGAGTGCAGGAGTGCTTCCACGCTCCACAGTGGCCCCAATCCAGGCCAAAATGGGCACGATCCTGGCAGCTGCTGTGCATGGGAGTGCACAGCACTGCGGGGGAGCACGCACGGAAGGTGCACGCCCCACCCACTGGTTAAGTAAGTGAGGGGAGGGTGTGGGGAGTGGGAGTGGGGGATCCTCCGTCCCCACCGGGGTTCTGGCATCCCTAAAACCACCTCTGCTTCTCATTTCCCTTGAAAGCCCTTTGCTGGGGTCAACATAAGTCAACTGCACCTTGATGGCTCATGCACACACATGCAATCAATGATTTGGGTCACTTTTTGAGTTATCTGCTCTGCATGTAGGCTACATTCCCACTTCTGATTGTAGTACCTGAAGTTTAGTTTGTTTTGTGGTTTCTGGGGGCCGGATACTATGAATTTTTGATTAATTTAGAAAGAATTTATTTAAATTAGATTAGAAGGAATTGATTTAATTTAGAAGGAATTTATATACACATACAATAGCTGAATATTTCTTGCTGGCTCTGTTCCTGGAAGTACAGATTCTACATAATCAGGTACCACATGGCACCAGAAAGTATTATTTCAAGAGATGAGGTCATTCTATTTATTACTTGTCTTTTCAGCACTTGATAGCCAAAGCAGGATTTAATGTTTGCCCTCCCACTTCCACTACCACATCCCCCTTTGCCACCTACCACTTCCTTTTTACTTTTTCTTGCTCCGAATATAAACAAATAATCCTTTTCTCTGTGTTTAGCATCTCTTGCTAGCCTAAGCCCATACTGAGCTTTAGCCTTTCTAACATTCTCCCTACAAGCACTGGCTGTTTGTTTATATTCATCCTTGGTTGTATGCCCCTCCTTCCATTTCTAAAATGTGTCCTTTTAAATTCTCAGCTCTTTCTTTGTGTCTTGTTTCCTTCCTGTTCATTACTGATGTGCATTGAGTAGACACTGCAAAAAAGCAATCTTAGTGTGACTATTTAGGTGGGTAGCCATGTTGGTCTACAATAGGACAGCCGGATTTAAGTCCAGTGGCATCTTAGAGACCAACAAGATTTCCAGAGTGTAAGCTTTTGAGATTCAGAGCTCAAGTCTGAAGAATGGATCTCTGATCCTGTTGTCTGAAGAACGAAGCTCTGACTCCAAGCTTATACGCTGAGAATCTTGTTGATCTCTAAGTTGCCGCTGGACTCAAATCCTGCTACAAGTCTGAATCAATCAAGCTTTCTTTTACAGATGCATTTGCTGAAAGCTCAACACAATCAAATATATCTTCCAATCAAGATTGTTTTTCTACAGTGTTTTCTCAAAGTACATGTGCCCATCTAAACTACAGGCCATTCAAACAAGAGCATTACTAATTCAAAATATAATGTCCATTTTGAGTGTATTTACTTTACCTCATAATGACAAGTTTAGGGTTGCCCATCTATCTAACTCCAAGGATATATCTGAAATCAGTTTATTGAAATTCAACAAAATCATGTACTTAATATTCCTTGGGATCAATATTCCAAAATAAATAATATCTGAGCACCATAGAAAATATCCCTCAGTAGAGCATTCCTGATAGACTGTTGTACAGCCTTTACTTAAAAAACCCCAGAGAGGGAAATCCCACTCACATCAAAGTTGTTGTCAAATTGCTCTTACAAAGTTTGACTGGAACATGCTCTTCTGTATCATAATCCTAGGAGGTTGAGTTTTGCCTTCTGGAGCAGCAGAGAACAAATCTTCACCTGCTTCTATGTGATAGTCCTTCAGGTATTTGAAGTTATTCTCTCTTTAGGGATTCTCTCTTCTCCAGGCTAAACATTCATTCAAGATAATCCAATCGGTCCTTAGAGGACTTGTTTTCCAGATCATGGACCATTCCTGATCCTGACCATCCATTTCACTTTGTCAACATCCTTCTTAAAATAGCTGCAAAGGAGCTGAAAGATACAGCAAACTCTATACACTCCAGTTCTGAAAATATTGTATTTTTTTTTCCTAAAACCAAAAATTAAAGGAAAAGTAGAATGCTCAGCAGACAGAGAACTTCTAGAACATCAGGGAAAATTCACTTATCCTCACTTCTAGGGATGTGCACCAAAATGAACAAACAAATACATCCAGATCCAGATTTCAGGGATCCCCCCAAAATTCCAAGATTCTTGAAATCCAGGAAAGATCCTCTGATCTGGTTAAGACTGATCAAAGAATCCCAGATTTATTTAGCCATTATTCCCCATGCGGGAAAACTATCTGAGGGCTATCTGGAAGGGCTACGGAGATTTTTGAATAAAGCTCCACCAAATTTGAAGGGAACCTGTTACTGTTTGTCCTCTAAAAATCATCCAAGTTTCAGGAGATTGGGTCCCAGGGTCCAATTCTATGGGCCCCTGAAGAAGGTGTTCCCAGCCACTCTCCATTGTTTATTAGGGGAAAACATTTCCAAGCAGGCTTTCAGGCAGAAACACACAGGGGCAAGGCTGCTAGTGGCTAAAGGCACAATCCCAAATGCAAGAGAAAGTCCAGCAGAGCCAAAATGAATCAATGGAATGCTCCCAGAACCAGAGAGAATCAAGGGGCCAACATCAAGCCAGAGAATTATGTCAAAACAGAGCATTCCACCCAAACCAAACTGAAGTAAGGGACATTGTTGCAACTGAACCAGTGTCACTCACAGAAGCCAGGCTGACAAGGAGAGCTTCTACATGGACTGGCCACTCACTCCCTGCCTCACCCCCTCCCTCCTACTTCTGCCTCACTCTCCTTCCCTCCTCCCTCTTGGAAAAAAGGAGAAGCCCAGGAAGGAGACAACCAGAAGCTGAAGCCTTGTTTCTCAGATTTATCTGGATTTACCTGGATCCGGGTGTCTGGATCCAGGCTCCCAGATCAGATCCAGCATTCTCTTATTTGGTTCAGGAAAGCCAGATTTAGGGGAATTGGCAAACACCTGCTTTTTCCTGAATCCTGGATCCAGGTTGCACACTCTTACTCACTTCTGCACTTTTAAATGTCTCCATAAACACTTAGCTTCAAGAAAGGAAATATTAAATATATTTTTCTGTCAAGCAAACATCAGATGCCATACGAAGATAATTGTATTTTTTTTGTCTTGGTGGCATTTTGTTATTTTAGTTTCCTGCACACTAATACAGCCCTGGGATCACACCAGCTTACAAGCCAACTAAGACACATCTGAGAAGATTAGTTTAATAATTCTAATATGCCCAATCATATCAAGACCAGCTGGGGAACTGGAAGCGGGAGAAGTGGAACCAACTTTTATTATTAGGCTGGCAAAGCACCAATCCTTGGCATGGCCTAAATGACAACTAGAGCAACTGGATATGCATTGATAAGAAAATTTTGTGTGGCAGTGCTGTGCTTTCTTGTAATTCTTATTCTTTATTAATTTGCATTTCGTGCGATTTTACTTTGGCTCCATTTTTTGACAAACACGTACACAAAGGCACAGTCTTCTGTTTTACCAAATGCTCGGAAAGGACTTTTAGCAAATCTTTGGGGAACGGAAATCAAAATATGCTGAGCTGAGTTGTTCTTACTCATAAGGGCTTGAATCCAGCCAGCTTTTCTCACAGTCTTGCTCAATTTGGTTCCTTATTGCAGTCCTCATCCCACATGGCTTTTGTTCATGCTGATCTCATGACCACTAGCAAAGTCTTTTGGTGGTCATCTTCCCTTTTCCACCAGCATAAAAACTGGTTGGATCCAACCCAAGGTATTCAAGCTATAGAAAAGGGCGTAATTTTATCATCTAACTAAACCTTATTTCCATTGTCACACCAAAGTTGAAAGTATGTTAGGATGCTCCATTTTTACAAATAAAGGGATGTGATGTTGCTTAGTATAAGGGACTTCTAGGAGTCCTGCACACATCACACACCCTAATCTTCATATAAGACAAAGATACCTTTTTCACTTCTATCACCAAGAGAACATGATAAAATAGAAGCCACTGAGCCAAAGAAGTAAAACCTGGAAATTGCTGATCCACTAGGAAGCAGCAAGGCAACAACAACAACAACAACAACAACATTTAATGAATTCATATGATTGACTGCCCAAGGTGACATTTTCAGGACAGCTTCCAGTAGCTCCAAGACCCTCAATATTGCTCTGCAGCTTCACAGACTTTTATTTAAACTTAGAAGGTATCCATTTTTACACACATTCCTATCTCTACTCCAGAAGGAACACCCTGAAAAGCAACTGACCTTTCTCTCTTCTTAACATTGCTCAGCCTGTTCCACAGTCAGTCAGAAGGAAGTGAAAAGGGAAGGAGAAGAGAGATTTCCCTTCATACATTCATACCCTGCAGAATTTTAGTTAGGTCATTGTCACGACAGGAAAGGACTGAAAGTTCTCCCTCTCTTTCCCTGTTTCATTGCTCTTTTATCAGAGATGCAATGCACCGGAGAAAGTGGTCCAGCCTCATCCACACCCCTAATTTGTATTATGGAAACAAGATCATCTTGGTTGAAAGTCTGATGTATGTAGAGATGGTATCTATGCCCACTCCTCCATTTCAGCCCTGCATTCAAATCACTGCCATCATTAGCCCTCATCTATTCTTGTCCCTGGACAATGACAGATACAATCAAGGGGTAAATGTGTGCCATTTTCAAATAGCTCTACTTGTTCCATTATCACCGTAGGTTGAACCATACCTGTATTTCAGGCAAGGTTGTTAAACCCCCTTCAGGGCTGAGGGGTTCCCCACCTCCAGCCAGTGCTTCCTGCTGCTGCTCAACTGGCCAGCAGGGGGGAAAGAGGAGGGAAACAGGGAAGGAATTACTAGCAGTATGGCCCTGGCCAGTGACATTATCACATTTCCAATGAAGATCTGACATCATTCCCCACACACCAGGAACTGATGTCATCACATCATTGCATGAAGCCCTGGTATTTGGTCAAGAACTATAGAGTTTCTCCCAAATACCAGAGTGGGTCCAGAAGTCCTAGTGATGTAATGATGTCACTTCCATGAGTGATGTCAGTATATTGCCAGCAATGTGACAACATTAATGGTGAGCACCCCCACCACCTGGTAAGTCCCCCCTCTCCTTAGTTGATGGGCAAGGGGGCTGGCAACCTTGACAGACTGTAGTAGGCTCTATCTTTGTCATTTCTCAGGCCTCGTGAGGGGAAGTTGCTGTGGTAGTGTAGAAATGATGACCTTATCTACAAGACACAGCATAGCTTCCATTTGGTGTCTGTAATGTTTACTCCGTGCTTTATGTCATAGGATTCATGAAGCAACATTCTGTGTTTAATCAATTGCTTCTATCTGAATATAGTACTAAAGTTCTTGTTTTGAAACTTTCTCTTCCCTCTTCTCTAAAGTAGTCCTTCAAAACAAGGCTGCTACTCTGGGGCCTGGAGCAATACGTAGTCTAATTCTGCACCCCTGCCACGATTTGTGACCAATCTGAGTGCAACCGAACATTTTGGCTTGCCAAATTGCTCAGCAAAACCTCGCAGCAGTAAAAAAAAAAAAGTAGGATAATTAAGTCCCGGATGGGCCACCGTACTTGGTTGGTGGGCTACATTAGCATGTGGATCACAAGTTGTACAGGCCAGCTCCAAAGAGAACACAGAAAAAGAAATAAAGAGGAAGAAATGTTTTCACACATAGACTATGAATCATTTTCTCTGTGCTCTTAATTTCCATGTGAATTCTTTCACAGTCTTGAAACCACAGTCTTTTGTGGCTTCACAGGCACTATTGGGACATGCCTCGCCAAATCAATTTTGGATGAACATCAAAGAAGCATTTTGTTAGCTCAACAGGAATTAGCTGTAATGAAATTAATAACTATGGATTTGCATGCACTAATTTGTAATAATTACCTGGCATCCATTCACATCAATGAATGTGGAAATGTCGCATGTTACAAGCCAAACATCATTGCTGTGAGAGCTTTTTGTTTATGGCTTTGATACCTTAGTGATAAAAGTCAATCGGAGAAACAAGTCAGGGCATTAAATTGAAGTAAAGTATTGTTTTTGTTATGAATGATTAACCTTCAGAGCTGGCAAGTGTGCAATAGATTTGCGTTACAAGAACTCACTTCCAAATGCCAGCTGATTATTGCAATTCTTCTTGTGTCCTCTTAGTATACTAATACCCATTGGTAAGAATAAACTATACCATTTCATTTCAGATTGTTTGTCTAGAGCCTGACTGTTAGGTGGAAATACCCTGGAATTAAATCCCAAGGATGCCAGCCTGGGTGATCTCTAATGTTTGGGAATTATGCAATTGACACATCAGAAGATATTAATCAACTGAAAAAGCACTAAATGTTAAAAAATTATGCTCATAAAACAGTTGACTATAATTCAATAGAATAGCCAAATTCTAATGGTTTGAAAATAAAAAAAATGGCTGAAAAGAATTTGGACTTCCCAAACATAGGTAGGCCTGAGCAGAACTGATCGTTTGCTTCCCTAACCAAGACCCGAGAATACCAAAAAAACCCTTCAAATGTGCATTCCATCCATCAGAATCACCACCATGCATCCAGATGCATATTTCCATATACAATAAGTCATACAAGAAGATGGACTGTTGTACTGGTCCATCTAATCTAGTATTCTGTTTGTTTTTGTTTTTTTAAATGCTAGTATTCCTGACAAGCTTACAGGAAACACATGAAGGCAACATCCCCTTTCTTTGCTTGCCCTTTCTAGTATACAGTATACATCATCTAGTGTACTGCCTCCAAACATGAAGGTTCTACTTTGTGATAACTATTAATAGCCACCCTGACCCGGAGAGCCTGATCTTGTCAGATCTCAGAAGCTAAGCAGGGTTGGCCTGAGTTACTAATTGGATGGGAGACCTCCAACAAAGACCAGGGTTGCAGAGGCAGGCAATGGCAAACCACCTGTTAGTCTCTTGCCATGAAAACCCTACCAGGGTCGCCATACTTCAACTACGACTTGAGGGCAGAATTGTATTTTCATTGATGGGCCTGTCTTCCATGATTTTCTCGAATCTGAAGAAGAGAACTGTGATTGTTGTTGGGGGTTTTCCGGGCTGTCTTGCCGTGGTCTTGGCATTGTAGTTCCTGACGTTTCGCCAGCAGCTGTGGCTGGCATCTTCAGAGGTGTAGCACCAAAAGACAGAGATCTCTCAGTGTCACGTCAGGAACTACAATGCCAAGACCACGGCAAGACAGCCCGGAAAACCCCCAACAACCATCGTTCTCCGGCCGTGAAAGCCTTCGACAATACATAGAACTGTGATTCTCGAAAGCTTATGCTACAGTAAAGTTGGTTAGTCTTAAAGGTGCTACTGGACTCTTTTCTATTTTTGTTACTACATCTTGTGTCAGTGAATTCCATAAACTACTTGTGTGCTAGGTGAAGTTCTTTCTGTTGCATGTTTTGAACTTATAGCAAATCAATGTCTATGCTTGTATCCCCAAAATCTAGTATTATGAGAAACTTGTATGCCTGTATTAGGAGAAACTTGTATGCTTGTATTACGAGAGACCCATATTGTTAATAATTTTAATAGCCTTCTCTATCATCTCTCTTTATCCTTGTTGTCTTTCTTTAAAACTAAAATTCCCCAGATGCCGTAGTCCATAAAAGAGCAATCCTAAACAGGTCTGCTCAAAATCCTACTCAAGTCTATTCAGTAGGACTTACTTCCAGCAAAGTTTTCTTAGAATTGTACTGAAAATATAGCATCACATTGTCCGGGGTCCACAGCCCAGCCCCCGGACTTACCTGGAGAAAAGGACAGGAGACCCCTGGGAGACAACCACCCAGCTGCCTCAACAGACAGTTGTCCAGGGTGGAACAGTCACAGCACCCCAGCAGTAGAGTCAGGGGGCCCAGAGGCTCCAGAGAAGGCAATGCAGCCAGCAGCAAGTGTGGGAGGGGAAGAGCCAGAGGGGGAAGCCAGTCAGGGAAGGACAGCCACGCCCAGCATCAAGGGACAGGCAGCCCAGATGCTGGCTTGGGCAGCACCTCAGGAGCAAGGCCAGGGAAGCACAGCCATGCCCAGTCCCAGTAGACAGGTAGCCCAGAAGCCAGCTGGGGTTGCACCTCGTGAGCAAAAGCAGAGACAGCCAAGGCGCATCACCTGGATGCCAGCCCGGTCCTGCCAGGAAAGACTGAAGGAGAAGGGGGGAGGAAGAAAAGGAGGCACACCTGGAGGAAGCCTCAGCTGGCACACATTCGCATTCAGCCCCACCCTGCTAGAGAGGCAAGGAAGGCCAGGCGGAGTTAGTGAAAGGGAAGAAACACCTGAGAGCATACACAGCTGGTCAGCATCAGGAGAGGGAAGGAGTTTGGAAGGAAGGGCAGCGGCAGCTAAAGGAAACCCTATAAAAGCTGACTCAGGAGAGTGTTCCTGGTGGGTTGTGTAGGTGTGATGGAGTGGAGCATGAGAAGAGGTGAGTTGATGAAGGAGGAGTTGGCGGAGATCAAGGGGTCTGACTACAGCAGGTTGAGCAGGCCAGTGAGTGGACTGAGAGGGAATCTGGGTGAGGTATACTGCCCCTCCTTCCACAGAGCAGAGTCCTGCATTATCCCTGCCACCCTTTTGATGTCAGGGCTGGGCATGCCGGTGCCTCGCCCAGCAATGTACATGGCAAGCCCTGATACACATGACAAAAATCTCACATTTGTTTGTTGACATTTCTCTCCAGTACAGCCCTTGAAATAAAATAAGATGGAGACATGATAGTATTTTTCCTTGACTAGAATTAACAGCTTAATTCATTCTTTAACTTTAATGTCTTTTCTTGAATTTCCATGGGATGTTCATTTCAAAACATTTACGTAACACAGAACAAACATGATTTTCATAATGGCTGCAGAATCTTCCGTGATATCCCATGAGGCCTGAAAATGAATCAAGAAAGTCTGAATCATTGTTTACCTCAGAAAGAGTAGCCTGGAGCCCAGATAAAATAGGTTAATGGACTTGTACATCTCTGAAAGAAATATAATGGTGACTCAAACAACTTAATTACTTACTAGCAGTATGCTATCTTGCGTATATAATGGGACCGGGAGATGTGGAATTGTATGGTATAGCCCGATCTCAACAGATCTTGGTTGCTAAGCAGGGTCAGCACTTGGATGGGGAAACACCAAGGAAGACTCTGCAGAGGAAAACACTGGACCACAATTCTTTACTAAGACAATTTTACGAGGATTTGAAACCTCTTTTCTCAGACAGAATAATTCTGACTTTAGTTGTAACACCTGAATTAACACTTGAGTCTTAAAACCTAAGTTAGTCATCATAGGCTCTTTTGAAAAAGAAATTATTCTTAGGGCCAATAATCCTACTATATAAAAGGCAAACTGTATTCCTGACAATTCACCTTCAGAGGGCACTGCGTGGAGGGAAGCCCAGACGAGGCAGCCCGTGCCTCCAGAGAGCGTGCTGCGGCAGGAAGCCCAGGCCAGGATAAGGCGCAGAGCAGTCGGCAATGCCTGCTCCCCTTCACCCAGCTGGGATCAGGAGCAGAGCAGGTAGCAATGCCCGCCTTCCTGTCAGCCGCCCAGGATCAGGAGTGGAGCATGTGGCAATGTCTGCCTTCCCTTCTCCGGGCTGGGATCAGTAGCAGAACAGGTGGCAATGTCTACCCCCCCCTTCACCCAGCTGTGATCAGTCACAGAGGAGGAATTAATGCCTGCCTACCCACCCTCCCCTTTCTAGAGCCCGTTGTATTTTTCCCACAACCGGCTTTGTTACTTGTAATACTATAATAACATTCAATTTATATACTGCCCTCCAGGGTCAACTTAATGCCCACTTAGAGCAGTTTACAAAGTGTGTTATTATTACCCCCACAACAATAATCACCCTGTGAGGTAGGTGGGGCTGAGAGAGCTCAGAGAGCTCTGACTGACCCCAAAATCACCCAGTTGGCTTCAGGTGGAGGAGTGGGGAATCAAACCCTATTCTCCAGATTAGAGTCCTGCTGCTCTTAACCACTACACCAAACTGGCTCTCAGGGCTAATATCATGGATCAAAATTGCAAATTCATGCAGTTCTGATTTGAATCATGGCTGCATGAGATGGACAGAGGGAGTTTAACCTTTCATCATGAGCATACTTTCACTGATCAAGAACGCCTGCCTGCCATTATTAGCTCCTTTAAAGGAAAAATATAGGGTTTTTAAGGACTTGATTTTTTTTCTTTAAAGTGCTAATAACAGCATGGGTGGCAGTTTTGATCAGCAAATCTGAACTGAGGGTTTTTATCCCCAAGCAACTACCTTCCGAATTGACGTCACACATGCTTGCAGTTTGCCTTTATACCTGACTGGATATCTTTGCTCCTTCCCTCAATCTTTACCCTTATGCCTCACTCTAGGAAAATAAATTAATCTTATATACACTTTTTTTTTCTTTTCCAAAACATATCCACCGCCTTTTAAACCAACCAGCTAAATGTGTGAAATATGAGCTGTGTAGGAACTCTTATAAATATTTTTCTCCCTAAAGACTTTTGTGAGGTTTTGCTGATATTAATGTCAATAGAAATATCATGGAAACCTGACCGCTTGTGGTATTTTCAGGGGAAATACCAAACCATGGGGCTATTCAAATATTACTTCTTTTGTAAATATCATAAGGATATTTGCTGCAAAGAATGAAATGGGAGTGAGAATGTTAGGAGGGGGAGAGATGGAAACAGTGACTCAGTTTGGGAAGCGTTTTGAATATGTGTGTGTGTTATGTGCCCATCAAGTTGCTTCTGACTTCCAGCGACCCTCTGAATGAAAGACCTCCAAAAGTCCTATCATTAACAGCCTTGTTCAGACATTGCAAACCGGAGGTGTGGCTTCCGTTATTGAGTCAAGCCATCTCATTTGGGGTCTTCCTTTTTTCTTACTGGCTTCCACCCTTCCTAACACTATTTCTAGTGAGTCTTGTCTTCTCATGATGTAACCAAAGCAAAACCCTATGGTGAGACATTGTGAATACATAGTTTAATTAAATTAACTCATTAGCATGACTGTCTGAATGAAGAATGTTCCACTAATTATGCTTATAGCATGGCAAACCAAGTTCAGAAACCACAGTTTTCCATTGGGTATTAACTCCTGTTTGTCTTAATTATGGATTTGTGTGATGTATGTACACATTTTTGTGGGATGGAATGTCATCCACGTCTATGCAGACAAGGTGATTGAAAGTAAAGGTGATAAAAGCAGCATTTGTCAAGGGAAACCAGGATTTGCTTGATCATTTCCAAGACAAATCCTGCTTCCACAATTTAAACATAGTTACAATAAAGCATAGTTTTGTTTTAAGTTTGAAATTAAGGAAATTCCTTAAGATTTGGAAGTGGTACCTGGGGAGTGCAAAGTTTAGAAAGGAGGGAGCTTATTATAGGGTTGTTACAGAGGGTGAAATTACCTTTTCCAAAATCTTTTTTTATATATAAATATTGGTTCCGCTTACTCTCTTTTCCTCTTTCAAAACAGGAATTCTCTTTGATTTGTCATTCATTTATCTTTGAAGAATTTTTTAAGCAACGTGATACTGTAGTTTCTGTTTATACTATATAATGGTTCTCTATGAACCCTTTTGTAACTTCAGTCCTTTGAGCTTGCAGACTGGTTTTTGTGCCATTTTGGTCTGTCCAAATAAAAGGTATTATGCAGATCATGGGTTGGTGTGGGGGGGCGGGGGGGCAGAACTGCAACCTAACTTGTCATATATTTTTAACTTATTGTCCCCAGGCAATATGATGCAATGGTTAGAGGACTGGATCAGGATCTGTACGTACCAGGTTTGAATCCCCACTCTGCTTTGGAAAGCTTTGTGGGAGATCATGAACCCATAACACGTGCTCAGCCTGTTCTACCCACAGGGTTGTTGTGAGGATTAAGTTAAGGAGAGGAGAATGATGTAACCTGCCTTGTCCATATATCATTTGTCACTGTCATATTTTGGAACTAATCCAGTCCTCCCACCCCACATACTAATCATTGTACAATGCTTCAAAGGCAATCCAGGAAGATAAAGCTTTATCATCATATACATACTTCTTTGAGATCTAATCGAATCTTCTTCATGAAACAGCTGGATTTCAGGGAGAAATTTGGCAAAGAGGAATTAAGAGAATTCCTTTTAACAATTCTAGAAATCAATAGGGGTGTGATGCCACAGAATCTACCCTTTGAAGCTGCCATTTCCTACAGAGGACTTAGAGATGGGGAGGCTGGGGGGTGGAATGGAAAATTTGGGGGGGGGAATGTATCCCCCTCATCCAGAGGGGGACACTGAAAAGAAACTCCTATGAGATCTTTTATCTTTTAGAAAGAGTAAAATGCTTTTTAAGGCAATTTTTTCATACTCAAAATGTATGACATCCTCCAGTGAAATATTTTCTCTTTAGGAGTAAGAAAAACATCTTACAAAGCCCCTTTTTTCTTACAAAGCATTTCACTAATTTTCAATGTACAGCATTAAAAAGTCTGAGGATTTTCTCATTTTTTTCCAATGGAAAAATTGAGAAATTTGAGGGAAGACTGGAAAAAATGGTTATATTGTAGTCATTATATTCGGGTTCCCAGCCCCCCAATGGGAGCAGTCCCAGGAGCAGGATCCTGCATACTCCAGACAACAAAGAATCCAGAGCAAACATGCATGGTGAGTACTCCCCCACACAAAGTGCACCCTCCCAAGATACCCCCCGTCCCCCAGTTTGGAGCCTGGGGGACCTGTCAACCCCACTTTACACTGTGTTTTGTTTGTGATGGGATTTGTTTTTTTACTTTCAACTTTTAGTTTTTCCTACCACTCAGGTGGCAAAACTTAAAGATACTCATGCTATGGTATGAGTTTCCAGCTGTATTTCAAGTGGGGTTGCTATCCTCCAGTTGAGGCCTGGAGATCTCCTGTAATTACAACTGAACTCTAAATTACAGAGATCAGTTCCCCTGGAGAAAAAGGCTGCTTTATAGGGTGGAATCCATGGCATTATACTCTGCTGAGATGCCCCCCTTCAAACTTTGCTCTCCCTATGCTCTACCCCCAAATCTCCAGGAATTTCCCAACCCAGAGTTGGCACTGTTCTCAAGTATTGGGTAGACTTGCCATTTTTCTTAGAGAAAATGAAGATATTTATACTTTTAAATTCCAAAAATATACCAAACAGTAAATTTTATATGCTGACTAAGTTAGAAATGATACATTTCTGTTGTTAATCAGTAAAAGAAGTTTAGATTTGTTAGGAACATAAGTATGACACATATTTCAATCTTTCCAAACGTTTCTATATTTTTGCTGAAAAGAGAGGGAGAAGCCCCCTGCCCCGACTTCAAAGTTTCTGGAAATTTTACATCTCTAAGAGGGATTGATCTCTGTAGTCTTCAGATCAATTGTAATTCTAGGAGAATTCTAGGTCCCTTTTTAACGAGGGTAACCCTATGTTTGAACCACACTATAGTCTGACACAACATAGAAACTTCCTAGAATTTTAACAATAGATTAGCATCTTTCTTCTAATTTGCCAGAATAAAACCATTGATATTAAAAACAAACATTTTATTCATTCATTCATTCATTCATTTGATTTTTATATTGCATCTCCGTCAAATGAGGCCCAAAGCAGTTTACAACATTAAAAACAATTAAAATCAATAAATGTCATATATTAAAATTAAAAATGTCATTGCAATTAAGGAGTCCTATAATATAACCAGTAGTAAAAAAAAAAAAGCTTAATACCTGATAAATCTAATATAGCACCATCTAGAATAATCTCCCAAATATAGTGGGGGCGGGGGATTGTTGATATATATATATATTCATATATATATATATATATGCTTAGTTTTCGAAATCTGATGATGGCCGTTTTCACACTACTCACCTCCTTCCATAACATTGCGAAACGTTGCACAAAAAACATGGAAGATAGCGTCTTTTCGTGAGAGTTTTGTGCGATATCATGCAAAACTCTTGCTATCTTCCGCATTTTTTGCACAACGTTTCACAACATTACGGAAGCAGGTTAGTAGTGTGAAAATGGCCGGTATTGGACTGTACCATGTCACCTTCCCTTCCCTCCAACTTCTATTATGTGTAGCAAAAGTTACCCAACTTTCTGATGTCATCACATTGTTTGTTTCCTGACCCCAGCTCCGTATCACTGAGTTTCATTGGTCAGGGAAGGAAAATGCATGCTTTGGTGTCATTAGACAGCAGAGTAAGCTTTATTGTATGGTGGTGGAAAGTGCCAAGACGTCATAGCAAACTTATGGCAACCCCATAAGGTTTTCAAGACATTGCCTGTCTCTGCCTGTCTCTGCATAGCAACTGTAGACTTCCTTGGTGGTTACTCATCCAAGTACTAACCAGGGCCAGGCCCTGCTTAGCTTCTGGCATCTGACAAGCTTGGGCTAGCCTTGGCCATCCAAGTCCGGCAGCCTTATTGTGGACCAGATGAAATGCACTCAACTCACAAGTGCCATTTTCAGTGGCATGACTGTGTTTCTCAGAACATTTAGCTAAGAATGATGCTTGAATAGGAGGATGATTATAGACAGTCCCAAAGTCTCACTTTACAAGTTCATTTCAGCAAACACTGGTGTGACCAGGCTGCAGAGGAAAGAATGAAGTGATTGTGAGGCTGCAGTGTTTAAGGGGATGCTCTTATTACAAACTATTCTATATGCAAAACAATATATATTATCATTTTCTGCCTATGTCTTAGACTTTTATTCTATAATTACATTATCCATCAGATAATAGAGAACTCATAATACCCTCTTCTGAAATTCCTAGCTAAGGTTTAAGATTCAAAAGGTATTTTTGTGAAAGTCTTAGTCTAGTAAGAATTCATAAATAAGGAAAGCTAATGCAGTAGAGAAGTATTAATTTAAGCATTCTGCTGTGATTAATAGCACGGAATGCTTTTCTCTTCACATTTAGAGTTATTCTGCCCCCAATCCCCCCTCTGGAGAGCTGAAGATCTAATGCCGCAAAATCCTCTACGATAAACAATTTGCATAAGCTACTTTTCTGTTCTGTAGGTCTTTATTAATTCTCCACGAAAGGTTATTAGTACCTTTATTTTCCTAGTTTTTTTGCCATTCATTCATTCATGTTCATTATAATTCCACATTCATTTGATAGTCTTCACATCATTTTACCATCCTCATTTTCTAATTGAGAAAGCTTGATCTAATTATTAAGTGCCACAGAAACTCAGTTTAAGCACATGTGCAATTTTTTTTATAGATATGAACATGTGCTAATTCAGTTAGGTCACAGACGGCACATTTTGCAGTGCTAGCATTTAATTGCAAAGGGGTAGCCATGGTGGTCTATCATAGCAAGGTGAAACAGAGGTCCAGCAGCAACCTGGGGACTGACATTTATTTCAGTGTGAGCTTTATTGGGTCACACAGCTCACTTTTTCAGATACATCAATTTTTCTCCATGCATTCAGAATTTACACTTAAAAAATTCATGACGTAATTCACACCAAGCCTTGGCTCATCGCCCCTTCATCTTTCCCTAGAAGGTTTCCCTGTGTGATTTCACCTTAACATATCTAAAGAAGTGAGCGATCACTCATTAGCACTCATATTGAAAGAAATGTTGTTAGTCTTTAAGGCTCCACCATATTTGTGTTTCACACATCTTTCAACACATTGCAGATGTTATGCTCTGTTCATTTGCTCAGATTATATACGTGGATCTAGCAATGCATGAGCTGAAAGGAAACCATGCTTAGCACAGTTCCACTTGCCGAAACAGTAGTGCTAAAGCTGCAGCAACACGCAGCAGTTTAATTGTTAATGGCATAACAATGTGCATCTAGAGCAATGAAATGTACATAGTTCTATTTAATTTGCTCATGAAATTATGTCAGAAGAAATAGCTTTGCTGTGTTATTTTAACACTTCTGCTTGCACAAAGACTATAGCACATTTGGAAATCTTCTGTGGGATCCAACCCAAGGTATATCCTTTTGGCAATCACTGAAATATTTAGTACCCGCTGAGCATGTTTCATGGAAATTTAGCAAAGCAAGTTTAGTTCATCAAAACTTTTTAAAAAGGGGTGCATCTTATACTGGTGATATTCCAATTGTATGTTCAACAACAATCCTGACTCACACCATGTAATCCGCCTTGAGTCTCAGTGAGAAAGGCAAGCTATAAATGCCATAAATAAAATAAAATCCTAAATTACTGGATTGTGTCATCATTCAGGGGTATGTTATCAACTGACAATCTCAACTGCAGTGGCTTTGGATGAACCAAAGAGAAGAAACATGGGTGAGTTCTCTCCCCCATTGTCAAAGGTCAGAAATGTGTATATCCCCCTATTCCCACCCACCCCGTAAGGTATGTTTTCTTCCCACCCCAATTCATTCTTCCAGTGTTGAATTTTCCCACAGATTTCATGGAAAGGGAAAACCTTATTTTTCAAGTAAGGCAACTGCTCATTGAAATGAAGCCTGTTTACATTGAGAATAATTTGAGTCAAAGACACAATTCAGCTCCACTAAAACTCACAACTGTCATCAAACAGCATTGCTGTCTAACTGAAATATGGAACTATACACCAAGTCTAGCTTTTGATGAGATGGATGGTTCTCAGCTAAGTCATAAACTTCCCTTCACTGGGTAACTCACATCGCTCACATATTTATGTCTGACTTCAAACATTTCATATATAAAAAAGATTTTGCCTCTGCACTATTCCAATATTTTTAAAAGTTCAACTTCTGAAGTTTGCAATGGACTTGGACAAAAAGATCGATAACATCATTATAGCAGATAGGGACTAAAGCTGGATTTCTGAATAATATTGCTATTTTTAAAAAAAATCTAATAGTTCTGAACCAAGGGCTCTGGTGCCTATTTAGATTACATTCAACAATCAGGTCAGTAATAAATAGCTAAAAGTTTCATTGAGTAAATAACTTTAATTTGCTCAACAGCGAACTTGAAGTGTCTTCCACTTCAAGGGATGGTTCATGAGGCACTTTCTTCCATATTTAAACCAAAATGATACGAGATAAAAATAGAACCTTAGTATCTCCCATTTTCATGGAGTAATTTGTTTAATTCAATTGTGTCCTGGTCTACTGAGCTGCAAAATAGAAGGATTCGTGTGTTAATTAATTGCAGGCAGGTTGAGCCTCAAAAACTGTGAGGCCCATCAACTTTTTAGAGCCTAGACAATGAAGAATTATTACAATGGGCATCTCAGGATCAAGGGCTCGTCACCATAGTATCCTAACTGCCACTGTCTTCTGCTTGTCACCAATGACAAAGCAATCATAGTAGTAATAGTAACGGAAATACTGAAAGAACACTTGGGCCTATTCAGGAAATATTTCTGTCAGCTGGCAAGATGAGCAAATAGCAGAGTTTTGTCATTAGCAATTGGAAGGGATCGGTGAAGTATCTGAGCCAAGGAGCACCTGAGGCTTAGCTGTGCTTGCTCTTGGCCACCAGTGGTCCTTTAGAGCAGTGGCCTACTGAGATTTCCCTGTATGTTAAATGTCCAGTCCTCCCTGTAAGGCCAGGCTTGACATTTACCTGCTCACTGCAGGCAAACCCACACTTTCAGACCCAATCCACTGCCCTGAAGAAAATGAGGAGCAGAAGAAATCAAGGCCAAAAAAAAGAGAGGCCTTCATCGTAACACACTAGGAATTTCGCTAGAAAAATGGCCACTTTGGAGGGTAGACTCCAAGTATTCTAGCCTGCTGAGAACCCTCACTTCCACAAGCCCCACCCTCTGCTTCAGGCTCCACCCTCCAATCTCAAGGAATTTCCCAATCCAGAGCTGGCAACTAACATGTGGCCATTTTTGTCTTCTCTCTTCTTTCTCTGGCATCTAGTTGTAAGACCTGGTTGAAACTTGCAGGTAAATCGAGGGACTGAATCCTGAGCAGTACGATGGACTTCACCAGTTCAAGCTACAGGTGGAGATTCCAGTTTTTAATGTTCTTTCACATAACACAGCTCACAAGCAGAAAACTAGCAAAACAGAGAGAAAAGTTCATGCCCCTCTTATTGATGGCTTTCTGTTTGACTTAATGTTCCCAACCTCTAGGTAGGACTTAAAGATCTCCCAGAATCATAATTCATCTCCAAAGTACAGAAATCTGTTCCCCTGACTGCTTTGGAAAGTGGACGGTCTCTATGGCAATATACCCCACTGCAGTCCCTCATCTCCCCCAACCCTACCCGTCCCAAGCGCCGCCCCCTAATTCCCAGGTATTTCCCAAACCAGACTTTGCAACTCTAGTTTGCTTGTAATGTTTAAATACAAAGAAGGCTTCTATAATAATAATAATAATATTAGACTTATATACCAATCTTCAGGACAACTTAATGCCACACTCAGAGTAGTTTACAAAGTGTGTTGTTATTATCCTCTCAACAATCACCCTGTGAGGTGGGTGGAGGTGAGGAAGCTCTGAGAGAGCTGAGACTGACTCAAGATCACCCAGTTGGCTTCAGGCGGAGGAGTGGAGAACCAAACCCGGTTCTCCAGATTAGAATCCTGCCGCTCTTAACCACTACACCAAACTGGCTTCATGATTCTCTACCTGCAGTCAGAGGTGGTACAGTCCATTCTCCCTCCTCAGCATTCTACTTCATCATTTCCATCCCCTCCTTCTCTGTGCATAAAGCAGGACTGAGTCTAACCATTGCAGGGGGAAAGGATTATGAGCAAATGCGGAGCTGGGTTTCTCATTTTGTTCTTTAATTTCACTCTGTAAAAGGCAACATTTTAAAAGAGTGATTATGATGCTGATGACAGAGGCTCAGCAAAACCGCTGTTAAGCTCCAGTACAGAGACCCAGTTTGGTGTAGTGGTTAAGAGGATGGGACCAATCTGGAGAACCAGGTTTGATTCCCCACTCCTCCACTTGAAGCCAGCTGGGTGAATTTGGGTCAGTCACAGCTTCTAGCTCTCTCAGCCCCACCTAAGAGGGTGTTTTGGTGTGTAGATAATAATGGCACACCTTTGTAACTGCTCTGAGTGGGTGTTAAGTCATTTTGAAGGGCGGTATATAAATCGAATGTTGTTATTATTATCCTTCCCAAGTGGATGATAAGGATATCTGCATGGGAAGGAGGGGGGCTCCATGAAACTGTGAATAAGAAGGACCTTAAATATAACTAAGGAATGCCTAAAAGAAATGGTTCCAGATAGTGAGCTCAACAGACATTGAAGAGAGCAGTTTTGCTAAGGTAAACACTGAAAAGATTACATCCCTATCCTGTGGTCCAGTTAAGATGGCCACTGACACTATTTTAAAAAAACACAAAAGCCATAGAACATATTTTCTGCAAGGAATTGTTAACATTTCAGAGCCATTTACTGTAGAAAATTTAAGGAAAAAGGTCAACCAGAGAGGAGGAAGTAAGCCAACTTGGCAATAAAATCATGCTACCTCTTGGGTGCAACGAAAAGCAAATCTACAGCACCAGCAGGGGCCATTAACAACTTGCACAGCATCCCCTGTTTACCCTTACTAGCCTAAAAGTTAAAAATTAAAAATGTTTCCTTGCTTTATAGAACATTCTTTGGAGCTAATTATTAGCAGCTCTAGACCTGCAGTCTGAAATTCTGTGATAACGCTGCTGCCAAGGCCAAGCTCCATCAAGTTGCCCAAGCAACTCATATCAAAAGAAGGTTTGGGTTCTGATTCTAATGCTGCAGCCCTGGGCATTGGGGGTGGCCATAGATCAAATGGCTCCCTGGATGAGAAGCATCCTTGGCACCCCCTCCACCTGTTCATCTGAATACCACATTTTAATCACATTTGCAGCCTGTTTTACAACCTTTGTGCAAGATTTCCATGAATGATTTATCTGACTCTGCATCTGACTCCGCATCTGTTCCTGAGGACTGGAAGGTAGCTAATGTTGTCCCCATCTTTAAAAAAGGTTCCAGGGGAGATCCGGGAAATTACAGGCCAGTCAGCCTGACGTCAATACCGGGTAAGTTGGTGGAAACTATTATCAAAAATAAAATTAGTGGGCACATTGATGACCAAAAGCTGATGAGGAAAACTCAGCATGGGTTCTGTAAGGGAAGATCTTGTCTCACCAATCTGTTAGAGTTCTTTGAGGGAGTGAACAAACAAGTGGACAAGGGAGACCCGATAGATATTGTTTATCTTGACTTCCAGAAAGCTTTTGACAAAGTTCCTCATCAAAGGCTCCTAAGTAAGCTCAGTAGCTATGGGATAAAGGGCCAAGTCCTCTTGTGGATCGAAAACTGGCTAATTAATAGGAAACAGAGAGTGAGTATAAACGGGCACTTCTCACAGTGGAGGGTGGTGAGCAGTGGGGTGCCACAGGGGTCGGTATTGGGTCCAATGCTTTTTAACTTGTTTATTAATGATTTGGAATTGGGATTAAGCAGTGAAGTGGCTAAATTTGCAGATGACACGAAATTGTTCAGGGTGGTGAAAGCCAGAGAGGATTGTGAGGCACTCCAAAGGGATCTGTCGAGGCTAGAAGAGTGGGCATCCATGTGGCAAATGAGGTTCAATGTAGCCAAGTGCAAAGTAATGCACATTGGAACCAAAAATCCAAAATATAAATACAAGTTGATGGGGTCTGAACTGGCGGAGACTGACCAAGAGAGAGATCTTGGAGTCATGATAGATAACTCACTAAAAACGTCAGCACAGTGTGCGACTGCCATAAAAAAAGCTAATGCTATGCTAGGGGTTATTAGGAAAGGGATTGAAAACAAATCAGCCGGTATCATAATGCCTCTGTATAAATCGATGGTGAGGCCTCATTTGGAGTACTGTGTACAGTTCTGGTCGCCACACCTTAAAAAAGATATCATAGCACTGGAAAAAGTACAGAGAAGGGCAACTAAAATGATTAAAGGGTTGGAACACTTTCCCTATGAGGAAAGATTGAGGCGCTTGGGGCTCTTTAGCCTGGAGAAAAGACGACTGAGGGGAGACATGATAGAGGTTTACAAGATAATGCACGGGTTAGAGAAGGTAGAGAAAGATGTGTTTTTCTCCTTTTCTCACAATACAAGAACTCGTGGGCACTCTATGAAATTATTGAGCAGTCGGGTTAGAACAGATAGAAGAAAATACTACTTTACACAAAGGGTGATAAACACATGGAATTCGTTGCCACAGGAGGTGGTGGCAGCTACAAGCATTGCCAGCTTCAAGAGGGGACTGGACAAATATATGGAGCAGAGGTCCATCAGTGGCTATTAGCCACAGGAGATAGATGGTATTCTCTTTGTGGGGAGGTGGTGCTCTGTTGTCTTGGTGCTGAAAGGAAGGCAGTGGGAGGGCTTCTGGTGTCCTGGCCTCACTGACAGTCCTTTAGATGGCACTGGATTTCTAGCCACTGTGTGTGACAGAATGTTGGACTGGATGGGCCACTGGCCTGATCCAACATGGCTTTGCTTATGTTCTTATGTTCTTATGATTGTAAAGCTGCCAGGCCAAGCCTGGCTGGTGGAAGGGTTCGAGACAAGGACACAGGCGCACAGACAGGTTGTACTTTTAGGCATGATGATGACACTTCAGGAGGAAACCTGGAAGTGACAGAGGGTAGCTCTAGAAATCACCAGAAATTCTATGGATTTACCATGGTGTTTCTGGTGATTCCTAGAGTTACCCACTGTTACTTAGCAGGTTTCCCCTGGAAGTGATGTATTGGTGTATCTGACATCAGCAAGTTTTTTAAAAAGTTTTTCTGCTTTCACTGCTTGGAGCAGTGGTGAGCAATGGGAGCTCAGAGCAGGAGATCCCCTACCCCAAACGAGGAGATGGCACCCCTAGATGATAGGTATAAATTTACACTAGCCATACAACGCAATAAAACAAATGCTGCTTTAACATAGGTTTTATATTTACCAGGCTCATGATAATTGGTTGTTTTAGGATATTGGTGATCTCACAATCACTCACATGTGCAAGATCTGGATCCACAAACACCTTAAAGACCAACAAGATTTCCAAGATATGAATGTTTGACTCTCGAAAACTCATACCCTGGAGATCTAGTTGGTTTTTTCTATTGGACTCAGATCTTGCTCTCCAACTGCAGACCAACACAGCTACAAACCTGAATCAGTCACTCACATGTAGACCATTCCATGAATGGATGCTCATGCTGTCAATTTTCCCACCAGTATAAAAAAAATGTTAACACAATGCTAACCATACAGGTCAATCTTTCCATTTTTAGCGATGAAGACAAACTGTTTGTCCTACTTGTTTCACCTGCTGAATAAAAGGCAGCCCCTGAGCCTGGACCTTCAAGCTCTGCACCCCTGGTTGCCTGCTCCAAAATTCAGCCCTGCTACACGCATCCATTTAGTGTTAGGTCTCTTTGGACTCTGGAGCTTCTAAGCAAACAATAAGCATAGGATTTGCCTATCACTTTAGGAATGATGGTTCATAGAAGGGTCACAAGGTTTGCTCCTATTCACTGGATGGTATTAATGATTATACAGGTGGTTCCTCCTGATTCCTCCAGATTCTGGATTGGAAAAATTCCACAAATGGAAGCAAGTAACAACAATAATAAAAGCAGTGGTGCAGTGGAAAAAAAACTATTTTATGCAAATATACTGCTCCAATATATGAATAAAACAACTTTCTCCATGGCACCATTATTTTTTTTTGCTCTGAATTTCATGAGTTAAAAGAACCAGAATGAGTGGCAAGCGGAAATAAGCATTGTTTTATCTGGCTAACATAATTTCTCAGAAGACCAATATCTGCTAGGATTGCCATAATATTTGCAATGCTTTGCCTTACTACACTATATCCCCCTGGCTGGCAACTAATTTTTAGCATGGTCAACTTTTAAATGGAGCTAGAGCTGGGGGGGGGGGTGCAGCTTTCCCTACTGACTCACCCCCTACATTATCCAGAACCCCCCTTTCCCCAGTTTGAACAACAACAGAAGTTTTACAATTGCTCCTCTAGGCACATTGTGCTTGTCTTATTGGCACACCAAGAATAAAGAGTGAACCTCTGTTGAGGATCTAACGAGCAAGGAGGGGGTAGAAGAGTCATTTGCCTGTGTCCCAGCATGACAGAGACAGAGTACAGAAGTGAGTTCTGTATCACGACTATACTAATAGGTAGGTGTAAAGTCATCCACAGGGCATAGCTCAGTGATAATGTGCATGTCTTGCATGTAGAAGGTGTTTAGTTACCTCCATGGTGTCTCCTGTGAAAAAGGATTTGTGGTGGTAGAGCAAAAAAAAGTGTACCTGAGGTGCTGGAGGGTTCATGCTATTATAGTAGACGGATCACTGATATGACAGCGTCAGAGGGATTCTTCTGTTTATGTTCTACCTTTTCTCATCATGGGGCTCCGTAGCATACAAAGGTCTCCCATCCAGGGGCTAGCCCATTCCTGGTCAACTTAGCTTCGGCAAGGTTGCTGCATTGTGTGCTGTACTACCATACTTGGGACTGATACCCCCCCCCAGTATAGTCTATACTCTATTGAACGCCTCTCTGCTGTCATGCGCGAGACTGAAAAGGAGATGTACAATTCCAGTCGCATTTTGACCATGGCGGATGAGTGGTAGTGACAAGGGCTCTCACTTTTTTCTCCCCAAGACAAATCCTCAATGACATTCAGCCTGATCTAGCAAAACCGTGTCCCGTCTTCTGGTTCTTTAAACCGGATAGCTACAAAATAAAAGGGATGCCTGAATTTACAGGTCCTTGTTGCTGCAGCAGTTACCTTCTGATTGATCCATACTCATGAAAGTCATCATGCATACTTGACCCCAGCCGATATAATTTCAGAAGTGCTACTTCCTCCAGTATCAGCCTCTTCCTAGTGTTACTTTTATGGGACCACTTTATGTTGGTTCTGCTGGAGTAAATTGACTATAAATTCACCTGAAGGGCTCCCTCAAGCGAAATCTATTTTTCTGGTATGTCTCTGTTTATTATATGCATAAGAGAGGTGTTGGATCAGTTACAAGGTTACCAAGAGGAAAGATTAGACAGACATGAGTCCCGGGGGAAGACAAAATGGCGGAGGAAAGAATCATGTATGACATGTCAGCCTTATGGATCAAACTTTCAGTACCCTGTTCTCTTTCAACACACTCTGTGCCGGTGGCTCCCAAACTTTTTTGGGTCACTTCCCCCTTGGTTCCATAAACTCTGCCCCCTATCCTACCCTGATCTAGAATAGCAGGTTGCATGACCCTCTAAGGAAGACAATAATAATAAAATTCAAACGAGGAAATTATTTTCACATTTATTCAAAATTTAAAATTTAAAAATTTTAGTGTAATTAATTCAACGAAACTTGATCCAGCGATACCAGGTTTTCAAAGCCTGATAGTCGTTCAACATGAATCTGAGTGTTTACTAAAAATTCCAATAGCTTCCACCAGAGTTCAGCATCAGGCAGAGGCAGAAACATAAAGCACGGAAGGTGTTTTACTCTAGGCTGTAGCCTGGCCAATCATAAATAAGTGGAAAATGAGCTTGGAAGGACCCACCTCCAGCACCCCTTCCCCTTGTCTCCTACAGCCCCATAGGTAGTCCCACTGTCCCACCCCTCACCCCAAGAAACCACCCACTTCATTAACCATTGCTCTATGCTTTAAGACAGCCTGATCTGATGTTAAGGCAGTCTGATCTGGTGTTCTAATTACCACTTCCCCCCAAGCTTTGGATTTGGCCAGCTTACAGAAATCAAACCAAAAGAGGCTATCAAAGATGCTCACCCACCCAAACTTACCAAAAAACACAAATGAGCACTGATGCAGTGAACTAAATTCTTCACACAATGTTCACAAAAATAATTTAGTGAATTTGAAAGTAATATACAAGAGTGAATACAACATGTGAAATTCTAAAACATCATAATCACTATAATATCATCACAATCAATCACACACAGCAAGGTGTTACAACACCGAGTAGCATGTGTATCCTCAGAAAAGGGAAGAATCCCAAGAGTTCTCTTATGAGCTGTCTTCAGTCAGTACACTGAGGATTCCCGCTGAAACCGCGGGTGCAGATGAAAAGTCCCTCCGGACAAAGTGGAAAGGAGCTGGAAGACTGGGAGGAGAATGGAATGTGCAGGTGGAGAACAGCAACCGGGAGCCCCCGAGGCGGTCCCTGGAAGTGCGCAGAGTTTCAGCACGTGAAAGAGTTTGTGGGAGAGTCGGAGAAATACCATCGTGGTAGGAGAAACCACGCCCCGTGAGGAAGTGCTCATGAAACAAGCTTGAGATACCCGGAGGCTTGTCGGGCGGGGAGGTCCCCCTCGGGGGCTCCCGGTTGCTGTTCTCCACCTGCACATTTCATTCTCCTCCCAGTCTTCCAGCTCCTTTCCACTTTGTCCGGAGGGACTTTTCATCTGCACCCGCGGTTTCAGCGGGAATCCTCAGTGTACTGACTGAAGACAGCTCATAAGAGAACTCTTGGGATTCTTCCCTTTTCTGAGGATACACATGCTACTCGGTGTTGTAACACCTTGCTGTGTGTGATTGATTGTGATGATATTATAGTGATTATGTTTTAGAATTTCACATGTTGTATTCACTCTTGTATATTACTTTCAAATTCACTAAATTATTTTTGTGAACATTGTGTGAAGAATTTAGTTCACTGCATCAGTGCTCATTTGTGTTTTTTGGTCAGCTTACAGAAATGACAACAGTTCAGAAAAGATTCCAAAAGCCTACAAATTACAGTGCAATCCCAAGTAGTGTTACACCCTTCTAAACTCACTGATTTAGTGTTACATTGTCAATTTCCCATTAAGGCATCACGCAGGCACTGTTCACATATTACAGTGAATGCACATACATCCTGCCTATACATGCACACATCTATTTGTAAGAAAGCACCAATATGTGAATGAAACCTGAGACCAGCACCTGGATAAATGTGAGGGTTTGTATTGCACATTCAGATGTACATGCATTCACTGGAACATGAGAATTACTCAACGCACATACAAAGATCAAGTGTACACTGTACACAGGTTGTACGTGTGTTCATTGTAACCTGTGATCAGAGCTAAAGAGGAAAGTGTGCAGTGGCCCACAAAAGCCTTCCCTCCCAACCAGTCTGGACCATAGATAGGACACAACTCACCTGGAGTGAAAAGTGCTCATTTGGCCCCTGAAGTGATGAGTTAATGTGTGTGTAAGGCTATGGATGACAGACTATGGCAGATAGATCCCTGTACCATTGCAGCAAGAAATCCAGGCTCTTGGTTAAATGGCTTTATTCAGAAATCAGATCATTTCCACAGATATGTCCACAGGATTACTCAGAAGCAAGGTAAGCATCTAAGCAGTGAGAACAGGTTGACAGGAATAATGACATGTGGGAAAACTACTCTTCTTAATGAATACATCTACTACTCCCCCTCCCAACAGTAGAACAGGACTTTTGATGCGAACTTGTCCTGAGAACATCTCAAAAGCAAGAGATCAAAGTTAAGGCATAGCAGTGCATGGGAGTGAGCAGTATACAAGGCCAGAAGCACTGAAAGTTTCTACAGTCCATTAGATAAGGCACCTGCAGCTTCAATAAGACTGTGAAAGCAAACAGGTTATGGTAATATGACCAAGCCAAAAAGTGTGAAGGAAACCTCCTACTGATCAACCTGAGTACTGAGAGCCAAAGCTCAAGGAGGCAAAGGAAGAGGGTTGAAATGAAACACCTTCTACCTGATAACAATAGACAATTTTATGTATCAGTGAAATAAACCAGAAAAGTCAAGTCCAATATCAATAATATGTAAAGTCCCATTCACAAAAATGGCATGTGTTCTCTTATTTCTTTGTTTTCAAGGTTGCCTTTTACGGAGCGCACACAGTCTTTCGACATGCAATTTATGGAAGCCGCTTGTTCCCCTGTGCGGTGGGAAGAACAGAGGCGGTATTCCCAAGCAGATGGTTATGGGCTTTGCTGGCCCTGTTTCTTTCAGCCCTGTTCTCGTTTCGAGAACAGTCTTCTTCTGGCCAATATTTAATTCTTCTCAATAAACAGTATTCAAACTTCTGTCTCCAGTGTGGTCAATATCAGTGGGGTGAGGCATTTTCAATTGTTACAAAGTATATACCGTCATGCTCATGCTCATGGTAATATGACATCAAGTTATAGCATGAAACATTGGTTCAGAAACAACAGGTCAGCATTAGCATTGGCATTGGCATGGATGGGGCACGGACATGACAGTGTGTTCTTCTTGATTAAAGAGATGGGATGAATAAACTGTACCTGGCAGAAGACTAAGGAGTAATGGAGCACAGTAAGGTAAAAAATACCTTCAGGTACTCTTCCTTCTACACTGCATGTGGTCACTTGCCAGGGCATACCTAAAAGCCCCAAATTGCTGTGTACCCATCCTAAGGGCCATGGCAAACTGTCCAAATAAGGGTGATTATTTGGGCTGTTGCTGGGAAGAGTTGAGCACATTTAAGAACTATAAATATTAGAGGAACTGCGTCACTTGTTTGTATTCCTCTACAAGGGTCTTGAGAATACCATTCCAAATGTTCATCACCTCTGACTGATGAGTTTAATCCCTGAAAGACCCAACCAGCTGTAAAAAAGAATGCAATAGTTTCTGATTGGTGCAGCAAAACAAATTCCAGTGATCTGTTCGAGTTCTTTTGGGCTACTATTCTAACATCCTGGCGACAGACCATCAGGGAAACGCATGCTTCCCCCCTCCCCCCTCCCTCGCTGAGCAGATGTACATCATTCACACCTGCATTTCTCCTGCTTCATAACATTCAAGGGCATCTCAAGGCTGCCATTCTCATTAGCACACACAAATGAAAGCAATTCAATCACTTTATTTACTTACTTATATTTTTCAAACTTCGGTTCACTGCATGCTTCATGAAAGCCCAGAGTCACTCTCAGTCTCTGGAGCTTTGTTCTTCCACCACATGGCATTTGAGCTTGGCCTCAAAAACCAAACCTGTACAGGTGCTCCACTTGAGCTCTGAGATATTTATTTTCTATATTATTTATGTATAATATTTATACCCTGCCTTGGGAAAGATGCACCATGGCGTAGCCTGATCTCATCAGATTTTGGAAGCTAAGCGAGGTTGGCACTGGTCAGAACTTGGATGGGAAATCTCAAGGGAAGACTGTAGTTGCTCTGCCAAGGAAGGTGCTGGCAAGCCACCTCTGCTTCTTGCTTGCCCTGAAAACCCCTTGCTGGGGTCACCATAAGTTAGTTGCAACTAGACAGCACGCAAATATGTCCATTTCCTCTTGTCTCAAGGTGGACATGTAAGGTAAAGAAGAGAGAGAGAGAGAGAGCCTTCAAGCAGGTACTTTATAACTGAGGGCCAAGCTACACAGGACGAATGACACTTAAACGGCAAGTGGATTTAGTGGAGGGCAAGTGAACAGGGAGAAATACACTTGCTGTTCAAGTGTCATTCATCATATGTAGCTTGGCCCTGAGTGACTGCAAGTAACCACATGTCTGGCATCAACAGAAAGAGGAGAACAATTGCAAGCCAAGAGGAATACAGTCAACAACTTAGGACCCATCTTGAACTCCTTGGCAGCATTAGGATCTTAACCAGAGCCTTAAATGTGCTGGATAGTGGCCAACTATATTGAGTTAAAAGCTATCAAAGGCCTTCTTGAATGTTTACAGAGCTCAGTTTCTGTGGCGGCACCTCAATTATGGAATGCCCTCCTTGCCTTTATTTTAATTAAATTAATTTAATGTATTATATTTCAAACCCGCACTCCTCGTGAACAGGCTCAGGGTGGGTAAGAACATTGTTAGACTACAATAACAATAAATATAGTATAAAATTAATAATGCAATACAAAAAACAATTTAAAACCATAAAACCATATATACCTGGCATCTACTCTGGTTAGTTGTACCTGCCAAGTTAAACAAAAAATAGTCCTATGAGCTTTTCTAACACATTTTTGTCACATTTTTTCTCCTAGGAGTTCACACTAGCCTACATTCCTCAATACAATGGCAATGACAATGACAATGACTGATTTATATACCGCCCTTCAAGACAAAACATCCACTCAGTTTACAAAGTGTGTTATTATTATCTTTACGACAATCACCCTGTGAGGTGGGTGGGGCTGCGAGAACTCTGAAAGAGCTGTGATTGATCCAAGGTCACCCAGCTGGCTTCAAGCAGAAGGGTGAGGAATCAAACCCAGTTCGCCAGATTAGAGTCCTGCCACTCTTAACCACTATGCCGAACTACACCTAAGATCAACCCGATCAGGTAATTAGTCTGAGAGAGAGTGACTGACCAAAGTTCACTGAGGGCCAAGCTACACATGACGAATGACACTTGAACGGCAAGTGGATTGAGTGGAGGGCAAGTGAACAGGGAGAAATACACTTGCTGTTCAAGTGTCATTCGTTATGTGTAGCTTGGCCCTCAGTGAGCTTCAAGGCAGAGTTCAGTCTTGAACCTTTATTACCATCCACATTCTAACCACTACAGTGACTTTCATGGTTATCTTGCTGTTCCCCTGTTAATTTGGTCAGGTTACGGCTGGGAACTTAACTTTATGCCATTTTATAATCTGTTCATTTTATTGCTGCTAATTCAAAACCTTTTCACATTTTGAAATGCTGCAAATTGTATTGCTTTAATGGTGTTATTCCTGCTGCTGGTTTTCTTAGTTTTTAATGATTGTGACATGTTGTCATTTGTTTTCTACACTATCTGAAGAACCTATGATCACAAGGAATGTAGACAGAATTCCCAGTGCAGAGTGGAACAACAAAAACAAACAGTAAAATGAAGGCAACAGATTCATGCTGATTTGGGGCTAATCTGTTTTGAGTGAATGCATCATATATAAGCCAGTTTGGTGTAGTGGTTAAGAGCGTGGGACTCTAATCTGGAGAGCCGGGTTTGATTCCCCACTCCTCCACTTGAAGCCAGCTGGGTGACCTTGGGTCAGTCACAGCTTCTAGGAGCTCTCTCAGCCCCACCCACCTCACAGGGTGTTTTGTTGTGGGGATAATAATGGCATACTTTGTAAACCACTCTGAGTGGGCATTAAGTTGTCCTGAAGGGCGGTATACAAATCGAATGTTGTTGTTGTTACTGTTACTGTTACTGTTGCTGTTGCTATAAATGGAATAATGGAAGGAAAAAAGTAAGCATGAGACACAGTCTTTCAGAGCCATCAGAGGTAAAACGAACATCAGGGGTTCATTCCTCCAGCTGAGATGTGCATCGTCTTTACTAGATGAAAGTAGATTTTTTAAAATTAAAGTATGCCTTCACAATGGGGAGTTTTTAAATTAGTGGGCTTTTTGTTTGTTTGGTTCAGTTTGTAAACTATATGCTTCCTCCTTGCTCGCTGGATTTAAATCCAAAGTGCCATCCAAAAGAAAAAGTAAATATACATTAAGCAAAATGTAAAATCTTTTATCTATGTTCAATTTACCTTAAAAATAATGTTAGGCTTCATACAGCAGAGAACAGGCTATTAAACAAATTTGTTCTTTGTGTGTGTTTTTAAATATCTCCTAAGATTTAGTCGGTTACATTAAAAGAGAGTGCAAATAAAACATAATAAGTAGAAAACGATGGCATAAAGAAGCAAGAAGCAAGACATACTGGGGAGAACTAAGGCCAGGTTTATCTTTCTTTTGCACTGCGTATATTCAATTTTTCTTTTCTGGATAGATTTGTGTATAATTTTAATGAAGTTTAGAAATAAGACCTTCCCTTTTGATATCTGCTTAATTTTATCTCCGTATTTCCTCCTTTGGGGCTCTTGCCTATTTTGTGCTGTACCACTCACAACAGCCAGTGATTCAGGCCTTTCAGTTGGGTGCAATCCACCAAACCAAATGGCACCCACTAACCATGCATTTTAGACTGCCCAGTGCTTGTCAGTCCACCCAACTTCCTACTCTCTTCTGGAGTCCCAGGCATGCACAATAAACTTGTGGTTTATTAAACTCTTGATGGGTCATCTTATCCACCTGATGGGTATTGTTCAGCTTGGTGGCTTCCATATACGCCAGTCCTTCCACAGGAATTGGCCGGACAGTCTCTCCTGCATCTGTTCTCACCATCTAAGCTTAGGTTGCCATCCCTGTGGCTGCTATCCAAGGAGATTGCTGGGGTGGAGCTTGGAGAGAAGGGAGCATTGCAACATTTTTCTCCCACTACTCAATACATCTCAGGCAACGGGGGTAGGGATATTAGATGGTGGTTTAGCATCCCTAAGAGTTTTGGGGACATGGCAAGGGATGGAAATGACATCAGGCTATGTGCCACTGTCACATCCAGGTGAAACCCAGATGTGATGTCAGCACATTGACCAACATTCTAAAAACTCTGTGGTATTACCATAGAGTTTCTACAGCATTGTCTGGTGTCTGACATCACTTCTGTTCCCACCCTTCCCCAGAGTTTCTCCTGCCAGCTCAAAATGCAAGGTTGGGAGGGAGGTCTTTCCCTGGGAGATTGCCTGCCTGGACACTTGGCATGCATCTCTTCGGTAATTTCTGTTTAGTCTCATTTTCCCCCTTGCTTGCTTTTCTCTCTCTTTCTCTTCTCCCCACCTACTTATTTATATTTACAAACCCATCAAGGACAAGGCTACCTCTGCAACTAGGACATCATGGACAAGGCTACCTCTGCAACTAGATGCTGTGGCAGAATCCAGAGCAAGCCCAGAAGGGCAAGGTTGGAGCAGGAAGATTTCACAGCCACAAAGAAAGGCCAGGTGCAGGAGGGGAAAGAAAGAAATGAGGAGCATCTTGGTTTGGGTCTATACATACTGCAGAGTGAAGTGGAAAGGAACTACTTTCTACCTCACTTTTCACATGCTACTTTTAAATCTTCCCCCATGTTGGAAACTTGCTGCAAATCAGAAACCAGCACATCACAGAGGCATTTTGAGTTTTCAACATACCTTCTTTAAGCAATAGCAAGCCACCTTTGTTAGTCTTTTGCCATGAAAACCGCCCCAGGGGTCGCCATAAGCCAGCTATGACTTGATGGCACTCTCCACCACCAACATACCTTCTTAAGGGAACATGCTATAAACCAGACTTTTCATTCTGTCTCAAACTGCCCACGTCACAATTATTACAGATCCCTTATTAACAATCCCCCCCGGCATACATAGGCATGCTTTGAAAGAATGAAGGGGCACCTACCGTTTTGTGAACAATCTGCAAAAGCTGGTGATGTGTTGCTGTCGGCCTTGAATTGGGAAGCCCTAGGGTCAAATCCCCACTGAGTCAAACAAAGCGTTTTAGAGGGGTGATTTTGGGCTAGTCACAATTCCTCAGCCTAATCTACTTTAAAGCTCTGTTGAGAGGACAGGAGGGAGCAATCCATGGACATGGAGGATGAATGGGAGAAAATGAAATAAATGTAACCACTTTAATTATGAGTTCAAAAGGATTAGCCACATATATAAAAGGGTTAACTGATCTGTATACATTGATTTTAGCCATGTTCCCCAGACTTCTTGTAATTTCAATTTCTTGGCTTCCTAGCGGGAGGTTAGGATAGCTCAAACCATTCTTAAGAATTTGTTTGTAACATGGCTTCCCAGAATTACAATACAGTTTCTTGAAAGCACTTTTGAAATCAAGGGGATTATCTCACAAATATGTGCAATGAGAATCCATGGGATTTTGAGGAAGGATGCTGCCAAATTCCGCTCTGGAATATTCCGTTCCAACCAAGTTGTCTTCATCACAGAATAGAACTGCGTGTGTCATTCTTTTGTGTTGGTGTGTCCCACATGGTTCAGTGTGGATTAATATTGTATGCACATTAGGAGACACTTCCTAACAGTAAAAGCTATTCAGCAATGGAACCCATTACTTTGCTGGGTGCTTTCCATTGCCGGTGGTTTTCAAGCCTAGGGTAGACAGCCATCTACTTTGGATTTCAATCACTGAGCTGGGGGCTGAAAGAGATGACCTTTAAGACAACCTAGGAAACGACTGTGTGATTATCAGAATGGAAGTAGTATGGAAGTGCACACTGCAACACACACAAGGTATGTATCAAAATGTATCAAGATGTATCAAAAGTGTTCAGGATGAAGTTTGCAGTGGATCTTGAGAAGAATATTGAATGGATCAACGAGGCTACAGATCAAATGTGAAATAGAACAAAATGGGCTTTGTTATAACCCAGATTTAGTAAACTCTCCTCTCTCCTCTCTCTCTCTCTATATATATAAACCCCAAACCCCAAACTGTTTAGTAAATTAAATGAGCAAGTTGCAATAGCAACAAAACTTTGGAAGCGCAAATGCCACACATTTTTCTTATGCTTCATTTAATGTAACAGGTGGCGAATGGCTTCTGCACACTTTAAATGCTTGAAGCATCCTGCTTAGACCTGGTAGCACTCTTTGCTATGGGAGTAAAAGTAAACCAACAGTAAAGTGGGAACTTGGTGTTCTCTAATCAAATGTGGTTATTCATGCACTTCACTGAATCCACTAATTCAAATTTGCAATGCTTGTGAAGTTTGTCAAATACATTCAATTTGTCATTTCATATGCAGCATTTCAATAATTTTTCCAGTACTTTACCAAAAAGCATCCTTTCCTTACAAATCTCTTGGGAAGGAGATTCTACAACATCTTTAAGCAGTTTATTTCAATTAATGAACTGTTCTTATATTTAGGCAGTGGTTTGAGGGTTTTTTAAAACCTTAGTGATTAAGTTAAACTTACCTCGCTGTGTGAAGCCTTCCTAGGAAATTGCCTTCATTGGCCTTTTAAAAAAAACTTCTTTCAATATCCCTCAGATGTCTGCCCACTGGCTTTGAATATCTCTTTAGACAAAATCTGGAGATAAGCTTCCCTCTTAGAAAAGTTGCTGGTTACATTGAAACAGGCTTCCCTCACAGTTCTTCAGATATTTCATCTAAGAAGGAACTCCATCATTCACTTAGAATATTCTTAAGCCCAGCTGAAGGCAATGCAGTGGCTGTAGCTTTTCTAGTGGGATCTAAGAACCAAGCTACAAGTGACACCTGACACAGGTTGGACACTTGTCAGCTTCCCTCAAGTTTTGATGGGAAATGTAGGCAACCTGGTCTTGCAGCTGTAATGGAGAGCCAAGCTGTAAAACCAGGACGCCTACATTTCCCATCAAAACTTGAGGGAAGCTGACAAGTGTCCAACCTGTGTCAAGCTTCACTTGTAGCTTGGCTCTAACTTAGGCCGTTTCCACATGTCCTTAAGGGGACAGCCCACACACCAACCGCTGTAGGCTTTTCTCCTTCACTCCACATGTCTCCCATTTCAAAATGGTAGCAGGCTGTTTGGCTTCCCTTTTTTCGGCGCCTTTTCTGAGAACGCATTTGCCGAGTTCCCTGAAAAGGTGCTGAAAAAATGGAAGACCAACAGCCATATCATTTTTGAAACTGGAGACGTGTGGAGTAAGGGAGAAAAACCAGCAGCGTTCGGTGAGTTGGCTGTATTTTTAAGGATGTGCGGAAATGGCCTTAGTGAGGAGTCATATGGTTTGCATGCAGAAGATCTCAAAGGCTCCGCCTTTATCTCCCACTTCCAGTCTGAAGCAGGCAGCTGGGTTACCTGTACTCAGAGAGAGCAATGCCTGGGTTTCTGCCTGTATTCCTGCCTCCTGTTGATACATCTCTGCCTGCCTGGCACTGCATGCAAGTAAAACTCTTATCTCTTTTTCCTGCTGCAGGTGGACTTCTTATAGGAGGAAGACAGCATAGCTTGAAGCCAAGCCCCTTTCTCTAGCCTGCCCATGCCTTGTCTTATAGCATGTGCAAGCCACTGCCTAGCAGGTGTCATACCAATGGGATAATCCTGTTTGGCAGCAAGATCAGCTTGTTGGATGATGTCTCTCACTGGCTACCCCTGCTTTAAACACTGTGCCTTTACTGCCTCATAGGATGAATGCATATCGTAATTTTTTCCCCTTTAGCAGGATACTGTTTTGGGTGTCCCCTCATATATTTCAGATTTATGGATTGCTTAAATCCAATCCAAACATTATTGTAGTGGAGGGTGCACACTCAGTGAAACTGTCCAGCAGACAAACTTCCCTGCTTCAACACTCACAATCAGGCTGTGAGAGATGTTTGCATTGATGTTTGGGTTGTTGAATTGTTGTGAGACGTTTGGATTGCACTGAGCAATTTCCACAGCTGCTGAGCAAGTTTGTTTCATTTCCTTCCCCTCCAGGCTAGGCAGAGACAGATACAGTGCGTTTAATCTCAGCATTACAAAAACGGCTTTTAATCTCTATATGGCAAAAAGCGAGGAGAAAGAGCTCATTTTTCTCCCCCTTCCCAAGCTGGGTGGGAACAGAAGCAATGTTTCTGAGCTTTTGTTGCAAAACAAAGGAGAGGAGAGGAGAGGAGAGGAGAGGAGAGAGGGCTCAGATCTCATTTTCTCTGCACCCCAAAATCTCAATTTTTCAGCAGAAATGGGACACGGCAAACTTTTTGGGATGGGCAATCAGAACAATCTAACTTCCCACTTGTGAGATGGGCATCAGCTCTTGATCCCCACTCCCCACCCCCCCAAGAAAACCACTTTACTGGGTTCAGAGCAAAATGTTCCTAGAAAGCATCAGAAGTGAAATATCAGCTGCTATCTCATCAGCTGGAGGTCAGCTTCTCGTGGTTCCAAGTAGCTTGTCCCTGCGCATGCATTTGCTGTTTCAACTAAAGAAATACTTCAGGAGGTAGATCTGAAATGACCAATTAAAAATAGGTGTTTGCTAATCTGTTTTCACAGTCTTAATTTTGCCCTGGCTCTTCTTCTCCTTCTGGAATTAGGGGGCATCAAAAGAGTAACTTCGAGTCCTCAACAGGAGATAGGTGCAGAGATTTCACTATCTAAGGGGTGTTTTAATTCATAAGCACTAGAAATTATGGTAATATAAGCATTAGGAATTACTGCTGTCCTGTGCTGTTTTTATTGATGCTCTCTCCCTTGGTTGAATCTCTTTTGGGTGAGGTCAAGGCTCGGAAAAGACAGTTATTGCTGCAGGTAGATGCCTCCTGACTTTTTTCCATAACTGAATATATTTTATATGAAACATTTGCTCAGCACACCTGTGTATGTGGTTTATAGTGACAAGTGAGAGGGCCTAACAGGGCTTGCCCGTTCTTCTGCTATGGAGGAAGAGCCCCCCACCCCACCATCAATCCCTGCCATTGTACATCGGTGCTTGAAAGGCCAACAAGAGAAAAATGGGGGCACATTGGGGGGTGAGCCAGCATCATGTTAGTATTCAATGTTACTTCTGGTGACAGTCAGAAGTGAAGTTATGAAGTCGGGGCATGCTAGGATTTGCCCCAAACTCAATGAGTTTTGTAACAAAATGGTTTCCAGGGGTGAAATGAGTGCCAGTTGCTGTTAATCTGTCTTTAAAGAAAGGGGAGGAAATGTTCCCCCTGAGGGTTGATGGGCTGTGGGGCCAGGGAGAGGCCTGCAGGAGTCTTGGTGTGGGACGCCCTTCTTCCTGGACTACAACTCCCAGCTGCGCCGGGCCAAGAAAGTGCGGGAAAAATAAGGGGTGGAGCCGGAATTGAGAGATACCCAGCCGATCCTGAGGGGAAAAACGTCAGTTAGTCTCTTTCTTGGTTGAAGAAGGAGAGGCTCCTGCTGCTGGGTGAAACCCGGTTGCCTAGGCCCTAAATGTGGAGGGCCTGGGAGACAGCAGAAAGGAAATAAAAAGAGTGAACCTTCCCTCAGACCACCACCCCCTTAAGGTAGAGTAGGGAACAGTGTGGTAGGGAAAGCAGACAGTGGTTCTCTTCAGTTTGATTTTCTGCCCTATGAGTTCTGAACAGGGGGGGTCTACCCCTATGTGTTGTGCTTTTACCTGCTTTGTATATAGTGCTCTGTATATAGTCATTAAATTATACTTTTTTGGAATATAAAGGACCTTGTGGTGCTCTGACTACATAAGCTCCCCCACTTGGCACGCTACAGGAAGGGAGGGAGCCCAGGAGAACTGATCAGGCCAGACCTTGGTGGGTTGCCAATCCTCCAGGGCCCACCCAAAGATTGGGGAATTCACTTCCCAGAAGGGAAATTCAGCCAGAGGGGTCTCACTGCTCCTCAGTCAGGCGGTGTACAATTCAGTGAGTGGTGGCAGCGACGAAGAGTGTGAGCCATGCCCACCAGGGACGGTGGGAGGTGGATAGTGGGGCTAGCAGGCCATTGACGGCGGCTCAGTTGCCCGGACTGAGAGCCAGCGCCCGTTCCGCCACAAGTTTAATCATAGAGTTTTTGGGAATTCTAGAGCACCCCAACATCATGACATCACTTCTGGTTGCTTCTAGAAGTGATGTCCCATGCCAGCATGATTCCAGTTTGCCTGTCCCCGGCCCCCAAATGATCCCAGGGATTCCAGGCTGTGGCCCAACAACAGCCCTAGGTCTAACACAGAACAGAGTCAAAGGGTGGGGCTTGTGGATTTCATCAATTTTATCTAATTTTATTTTTACTTAAAAGAATTCACTACCTCACCTTGTCTGAAGCTGCTAACAAAACAACACAATCTGAAAGGACACAACATTCTGAGCATACAGCAATGTTAAAACTAATACACAATTCAGACCACTTTCCCCCCATAATTCAAGTGCAGCATAGAACTACTTGCTGCGACATTTGTATGCCTCATCTAAAATCAAAGAAAGTATCCTTTTTTTTCCTTCGAATTATTATTTTCATATGCAAATTTACACAAATTTAATTGATTAATTAAAACTCATATAATTAATCTTCTAAGATTTCTTTAATTAGACAACATTCTTATCCTAATGAATGGTAACATTCAAAACCTTTATCTCAGGAAGTCTCAGTTCCCCTCTTCATCAGCTCTAAATGTATTTTTCTAGTTACGCACAAATAATTAATTATGGCCTGTATCCTACCAAGCTTCTCAGTAGGGATGTCAGGAAAGCAATTCCCTTTGAGGAACTGTGGGGAGGGAGGAAGGCTTGTTTAACACACACTGCTCTAGCATTCCACAAAAAGTCTGTGGTAAAAAATAGAGTTTTGTGATTAAACTGGAAGTGATACTGGAGTGCCAGTATACTGTCCACACCAGACCACATCCCCAAATTGTTGTATGGCAATCCTACCACTCAGCAAAGTTTGAAACCTTCCTCCAACCTAAAGAGCCTTAAGTGCTTCTCCCTCCAGTGGAAGGCCATTTAAGTTGGAAGTCTTGAAAACAGGGTTGCCGTGTCCCTCTGTTTTCCCAGCGGGAGGTGGGGGACCCGGCACTCACCTTCCACCTTCTTCCTTGTGTGCGCGGGCTCCTGGCCTGTGCGATGATGTCACTTCCGGGATCGGGCCCACGAGAGCACCCAGTACCGCCTGGAAACGTGCCCCCAGGAGGCACGTTCCTCCTCCACCAGCCAGGTAAGTGAAGGTGGGGGATCCCCCACCCTCATCAGTGGACCGGCAACCCTACTTGAAGAATAGTAAAGAGTCCTGTAGCATCTTTAAGACTAGCCAACTTTATTGTCGCATAAGCTTTCGAGAGCCACAGCTTTCTTAATCAGATGCATGCATCCAACTCCTCTGGACCTACTTGAAGAAGATTTCAAACTTTGCTGAGCTGCATAGCAGAACACAGGCAAATGTCTTACTTGCTTGGCCTCAGAATCAGTTTCTTACACACACGTGTGTGTACAAACTCTTATTTAACTAGATATGACCGCGGTTGCTGTCTTTTAAATTTTTAAAGCCAGGGGGCAAAACATTCACAGTGTAATTTTTCCTTTCATTCTGCTGTAAAAGTTTGTTTTTATTTTGTGTTATCATCTCTTTACAAAAATATTCACAGAAAAAATTGTATAGTTATTGCTCCCCCCCCCCCCCCCGTTACAATTTGTTACAACTAGGAAAATTGTGTGGTGTAGTTCTTTTCTTTGTTCTCCAGTGAGCTGTATGTTTGCAAGAAAGGCCAAAACACACTCTTTCATCTCTTGCATATTAAGAAAAATTACATTACTTCAGTAAATTACTTTGACATGAGGCCAAAACTTATCTGCATTTTGCGTTTCAAAATGTTCTCTTCTGCTAAAACAATGTTGGTGTGAAATATGAGAGGCTCTGAGAAAAACTTTAAAAGATATTCCCTCTGAGTGAAGGAAGTCCAATGAATAAGTAAAGAGAAGAATCATTCTACCTAAATGCAGGAAGCAGTCATACCCAATGCCATCTGTAAATTTATATAGCCAAAGGCAAGACGAACAATTATACAAGCCCATAGTCTTGTTGCAGATGCAGTAGGCCAGAAATAAGGCCAGGTAATGGCGAACACATGGCAACTGCTGTAAAGAATAGCCCTGACTCTCTTCTTCCTCCTTTTCCCAGTAATTTTAGCTTGTACTATATGAGATGTTTCTGCAGACCCAATTCATTTCCCCCCGGAGCTAGATGGCTGTTGTGGGGAACTTATTTCCCCAAGTATTGCAGGGCCTGTTCCTGTGGTGGCCAGGTTATCCACTTTGGTAGACAACCCTTTGCCTTCTCCCTTGCTCCGTCTCCCCCATCACTCAATAGGTCAGTGGTAGGGAAAGTATTGGGCCAAAATGGAATCTTACAACACAGCAATGTCACTTCCAGCTGCAGAACTGAAAGTGATGTCACTGTGTCAAAGGGCACTCTAGGATTTCCCTGAAAGTCTATGGATTCTTACCATAGAAATTTAGGGAAACCCTAGAAAGACTTGGGATGTTCTTATGCAGCCAGAAAAGATGTTGCAATCTCATGGGTTGCTGTTTTGGTAAGTCTCCACCTCTAGTCTCCCCAGGGGTTGCCAGCTGACAGCTGGAAACTCTATCTGATTTGGATCAGGGCTGAGGGAGGTCAGGTCTCAACTTTCTCCCTGTTCCATTTTCCTGGGGTAAAGCAGCTTCAGGTGCTTTTTATGCCATTGCAGGTACACATGTATAGTATTCAGTACAAGAGATCAGCTCCCCTGGAGGAAATGGCAGCTTCAGAGAATGAAATTTTTGGCATTATAGCCCTGCTGAATTCCCTCCCCTCTCTGCAGGAACTGATCCACACCTATCTCCAGGAATTTCCCAAACCAAATCAGGCCCTGTGGCACTTAGGAAAATAAGCAAACAAACATCTCATGGTCAAACATCTCATGAAATGGACAAGCGGACAAATATCTCCTGTAGATCAGGCCTACACATGATGGGATATTCTCACACGTCTCATTTCCTCACCTTCACAAATAGCAGTCAGTGGAGTGGTGTTTCTCTGTTTAACAGCAAACTGAGCCATGGTCAGGCTACTCCCAGGAAATTGCTCGTTGTTTTCTGCCCTTATGAAGCATTTTATAGTAGTAAAACAAAAGCATAGCTGGCATAGGTAGCTGCTGGAAAACAGCAAGAGTCCAGTAGCACCTAAAAGACAAACTAAAGAGTCTTATAGGTGCTACTAGACTCTTGCTCTTTTCCACTGCTACAGACAAACATGGCTACTCATCTTGATAGGTAGCTATTGAGACCCTTATGAGAACAGATGGAGCAGCAGAAAAAATACTAGCTGATGCATAGTGTTGAATGCCCTGACCTGGATAGTCCAGGCAAGCTTGATCTCAGAAGCTAAGGAGGGTCAGCCTCCAAAGAAGATAAGGGTTGCAGAGGCAAGCAATGGTGAACTACCCCTGTTAGTTTCTTGCCTTGAAAACCCCAGGAGGGGATGCCATAAGTCAGCTTTTATGGTACTTTCCATCACCAGGGTGTTGAATGCAAGTATATAGGGAAAGACAATCCGGCTGTTTTATAGATAAAAACCAGGATGGAGAACTGAGCTTGAAAACTAACCAATAGCCAGTGATGGGCATAATGACAGTTGGAAAGCCCACGATGTATTGTAACCCTGCTGAAGTTAAACAGTTCTGAGACTTGTCAGAAACTAAATGGGAGGCTTCTTCAGAATCCAATAGGTGCCATCTCATCCTCCATATTTTCCCACATAGACGTAGGCAGTGGATTCCCTTTTCCCAGCAGGTGCCCCCACTGCCGTTCAGCTGGTTGTAAAAGGAAATGGAGGGGAAATAGGGGGGTACCAGAAGTGCAGGCCCTTCTCAGCAACATTGTCAAGTCACTGACAATGCAATTATGTCACTTCCTGTTTGCTCAGTAATGATATCATCATGTCACCCAATGAAGCCCTGGTATTTGGGCAAAAACGTTAGTTTTTGCCCAAATACCAGAGTGCTTCTGGCAGACTGGTAAAGTGATGATGTCATTTCCAGAATGGCATTCAACACACTGCTTGCAACATCATTACACCACTGGAGAGTGCCTTGGTAGCTGGTAAGTCCCATCTTCCATCTCCTGCAGTACCCCCTGACATAACCAGTTGCCAGGGAGACCTGGTAGTCTTACATGGATAGCAGGAACCACAGGAGGAGTGTCTAAGTGTCCTTTCTAGTCTTTCATTGAGAATAAAAAGCAAGTGTGGCTTATCTGACTCCTGTTTCTTCCCCTTTAGTTCATAGGAAATAGAAGCCTAATTGTGGGGTGGCTGCAAGTGAAGCATGCATCTAGACACTCCCTTTAGCTACCAAGGGGTTGGGGTGGGGAGGGGAGCTAAGCTCTGCTTTCCAGACCTTTAAAGTGCTTTTTCATTTTTTTAATGAGCCACTCTGAGTACAGTATAGCTGGCAAAAAAGAAAGAAACCCTTCAAAGGGAGGTTGTTGGCTATGGGGGTCCCCTGCACAATATGCAGGTGGGACAGGGAGGGAAATGGAGTGGGTGGTATGAGCAGAGCAAGAAGCATGGGATGGTGGACGGTGTTCCCACCTCTTCCTGTGGCAGTTGCTTCTGCTGATGTGGCAAGGATGTGTTTTCCAACCCAATCAAGAAGCAGCCTAAGATGGAATCAAGAAAGAGCCATTGGCCAACTATTTTTGAAAGAGAGAGATTCAGAAGCATTTTGTGATGCAAGTCCACTGTTTGAGCCTGTTGTAATGCATACAAGCAGCCTCTAGGATGCCGATTTCTACTTTCCGTGTCCTTCAGTTTTGGCCCTGTAGATAATTAGTGGGTGCGACAGAGAGAGGCTGGCTGGAGGGAGGCCATACAGGAGAGAGAACTAAATAAAAACATGTGAAGTTGATATAAGCTGGCGTATCCTGGTGTTCATGATATTACATAGACAAAGTATGTATTCCACTGGGTGCACGGAAGGTCTTCAACATACCTGAAATAGCTCCTGGGATTCTAACTGGAGGTGCACCCTGGAGGAATTTATGGTTCCCATGGCAACTGCATGCAACTATTCCAGGAGGCCTACCTCGATGTTAGAGGGCCAGAAAACTAAATTACTATAGCCATCTATTTGTGTCTTCAAACATATCAATTTATGACGATACTAGAGAACTCTGAAAACCACATTTAAGCTACTGCCAACATCCATTTAAACTTTTGCCATGGCAGCTGGTTAGGAAACATCATCCAAGCTAGTAAAAAAAAAAAAAATCACTGGCGGTAAATCACAAGGTGATAAAGTGGTAGGGTGGGAGGGGGTGTGTGTGCTATTAAGCTTATAGCTAGGACAAAGTTTTAATTCTTGAGCTCAATGTGGAATCGCAAAGATAAAAGTTACGTTAAAATGGTCTTTTCAAAGCTGGAAAATATAATTTCTCTTTGTATCTTTTAAGAAAGGATGGAGTCATAGAACAGAGCCTCCTGGGAGCCTCGTCTGAAATTCTGCAACTCTCCGGGGCATGGAGGGAGTGTTTAGTCAGCCAGTCACTCTGTCTCCTTTTAAACTAGGTTGTTTATGATTTCAAATCTGAAAACTGCCCCTCAGTGAGAGGAGGGGGTCTGACTGCTAACAGAACACCCTAATATCAAGGAGCCCCTTCATGCAAAAATCTGTCTCTTCCAGGAAAATGCAATGGGCATGTGGAGATACTTAATGAGATTCTTGAATATTCTACTCTGTGGAAGGAAAATATCAAATGGAGTCATTGCATCCATCACTTTTCAACCCATGGTATTACACACTGTCAGTCTATGGAGTTCAAGTTACTTTGATTTCATCTCCCACCCCTTGCAGCAAGAAATCCAAATCTCTTGAGTCGAAGGTTTTTATTGGAAGAGTATATATTCAAGGTACAAATGTCCATAGATATCCAAAAGCTACAGAAGCATCTGGCTGAACACAAGACCTTTGTTGAGAATGACATGTTAGTGTCTTGCACAGTATATCAAACCCTCCTTTCCATCCTCCCCCCTTATTCCCAGTTAGTATAGACACATTGGGGAATGTGAAAGTTATGACTCCAAGGTGTCTGCGAGTCTCTTTGAGATAAGGCTGTCTTGGGAACCACATCTGTTCCTGTGAACCTGTATACAAAATAATACTGGAAAAGTACAGCATAACAGTGGCGAGAAAGCAACATGGCAGTACTGTGGACTGCAGACCTGACACATACCTTAACTTCATTTTCTTTTTCTAAAGGTTTTAAAACGAGCTACGTTATATATATTTGCAGGTATGTGTGTATCTACATATACGTGTGTGTGTGTGCATGTAAGTATGTGTTCCAGTTTCAGCTTGAACAAGAAGGCGGTACAATTTCGATGACTGTTAGGCCTTTTCAATTAGTTGAAGGAAAGTTTTTGCTAATAAATTATTCATCTCCTAGCTTTGCCGTTCTCCAGTTTCTCCCCTTCGCTATGTGATGTTAATGCACTATTTTGTATAAGAAGTCGATGTAAAAACACACATGATGAGAATGTCAGAAGTTGGTGACTCTCAGCATTCTCACATCAACACTGACAATTAGATTCATACTCTGAAATGCAATCCTGATCAGAGCTATACTTTGCCACTGACTGACGGCCCTTCTGACTATGTGTTTTATTTTGGGGTATTCACCAAATATATCCGGATTGTCAGCATTTACACACAAATGTTAATGTTCACAAAATGTTGGATGGCTCAGCGTGTATCAGACTATGGGGACAGTTCATTGGAGAGAGCATGGAGAGAATCTCTTTTTCATTGATCAAATATCAGTCAGACTTGATATTAGCAGCACTGCTGCAGATCTTACTAGAGGGATCCGTTACTAGAGATCTGTTTCTAGTTCGGTTAATTTCTCAGCCCCGCATCTAATGACCTGCTTATGTCCCAAAGCAAAAGGATTAATAGTCCTAGATTTTTTTTTCTGAGCTCATGAAATTGCAAACTCTATTCTTATACTTTTGATAAATGGATATTTTTCCCCCTTCCCAGATATGATTCAGAGACTCCCTGGAACAAAGGGACAAAGAACCCTCCCCAGCCACTCTGTTCAATACCAGCTATCTAGGACAGATGTCCAAATAATTGGCCCTTCATATAGTCTTCTTAAAGCTAATCAGACAAGTCTGGTTAGAAATCAAGAAGCAGTTGAGCAATTTCTGTAAATATAAATGCTGCCTACTGACCTTTTTAGAATGTTCTCATTCTCCCTGTATGTGGTTAAAGATAAATTATGGTTGACTAATATACTGTTCAAGTCCATACAAAGGGCTTTGTTAAATCTGGCACACTGGTTCAGTGTTCCAAAAGGTCTAGGAAGTGGCCCTTAATATGGAATTTCCATCAAAAATAATTCAAAACTCTAGCAGAAGATGAGTGGCTCTACAACTAGGCACTCTGTCACCTCCTATGTTTTTCTGGTGGTCAAGAGCTCCCTTTCTTGCCAGCTCATTGCTAGCCTCCTGGACCATCCATAACCTCCACCTTTGCCTCACCTGTACCACCTAGGTACAGTTTTTTTTCTCAGCCCTAAGCATCCATGTTAATGAAGTGAGTTTCCAGGGCAACCAAAATGATGCCCACGAGTAATCTTGTGAGGGTATAGAAAGACCTAAAGGACATTCTTGGCTTGATACACAGTTTTGAGAGGGCTGGTAGAGAAGAGGCATGAAGAATGAGTTGTTCTGGCTCCTTGGAAGAAACTAGGAGATATATTTAGAAAGATGGAGGTTGAGGTGAGAGTGGCCTCGCCTCAGGCCGCAACATTTATTAAGAAAGCACTGGCCATGTTTGTTGAATTTTTTAAGGTGACCACTTGTGAGATAAGGGACTGAGTTAACTTATGGAGGGAGAATTGGTGAATGGACTTCACTGCTTGGATGGTATGACTATTAGGCCATGGCAGTTGAAAGAAATATAAAAGAATAGATACTTCTGAGCACCAGATACCAAAAAACAGTGTATGGCCATGATGTTCATGTGCTAGTTGTGAATTTTCAGAGGTGCTTGTATGACCATTACTGGAAAAAGGCTAAAAAACCCTAAGTCCGATTCATCAGTACAGTTCCTACGTTCTCCTATTTTGGGACAGGTAGATAGGTGGCTCTGAGGCCAGATTCAGGGTCAAATCACATAACCAAATGATATGAGTTGGGCAGATTTGGGGCTGACTTGTGTGTCCATGGTTGCAAAGTGATATAGTTGCTTCTGTGCAAATCACGATTTGCCATATTGAAAGTATTGAGCATTTTGCAAGTAACTTCATTTCTCATTGAGATAAACTTTATTGGAAATGCACCATTATGAGATTCTGTAGATCATGCAGAAGTAGATAGTAGAAGTAGATAGATGGCAGTTTAAGGCAATAGTAACTGTTCTAGGCCTTTGAACAAGTGTCACAATGATGCCTGGGGTTGCCAATCTTCAGTTGTCAACTGAAGTTCTCCCAGAATTACAAATGGGACTACAGAGATCAGTTCTTCTGGAGGAAATGGCCACTTCAAAGGGCAGGCTATGGCATCACATTCCTGCAGACCTTTCCCCCTCTCCCAATTCCACCCTCCCCCGACCTCCAGGAACTTTCCAACCGAGAGTTTGCAAAGCTAAATTGTAAAATAGTAAAATTTACTATTTTGCTACTACAGACTAACATGGCCAACTCCTCTGGATCAAAGCTAAATTGATACCAAATATGAGCTCTTAAAGAAAGTCAGATAAACAATTGTTTGATGTATTGTCGAAGGCTTTCACGGCCGGAGAACGATGGTTGTTGGGGGTTTTCCGGGCTGTATTGCCGTGGTCTTGGCATTGTAGTTCCTGACGTTGGACACTGAGAGATCTCTGTCTTTTGGTGCTACACCTCTGAAGATGCCAGCCACAGCTGCTGGCGAAACGTCAGGAACTACAATGCCAAGACCACGGCAATACAGCCCGGAAAACCCCCAACAACCAAACAATTGTTTGCTTTTTTGCATGTTTTGCAATGTTACCTCCTCTTTTTCTGCCAGAGGATTACTGGGCATCACCATGAGAGCCAGTTTGGTGTAGTGGTTAAGAGCGTGGGACTCTAATCTGGAGAACCAGGTTTGATTCCCCCGCTCCTCCACTTGAAGCCAGCTGGGTGACCTTGGGCTAGTCACAGCTCTCTGGAGCTCTCTCAGCCCCACCCACCTCATAGGGTGTTTTGTTGTGAGGATAATAATGACATACTTTGTAAACCGCTCTGAGTGGGCATTAAGTTGTCCTGAAGGGCAGTATATAAATCGAATACTGTTGTTGTTGTTGTTATATAGGGTGTGTCCCCCTCCCCAAATCTGGAAGCAGCCCAACTCATGTGGCCAAAGGTAGCACCCTTCCTCAAGAAGGTCTGAATCCAAACAGGTAAGGGACCCAGAAGAACCTGTCTGCACACCTGAATGGGAAATATATTAAATTTCTCTCACAGCAGAATTTGCATATATAATCCGCTTTATCTGTTGTTAAAGGTTACTTCTATCAAATTAATATACAGAAATAATTTCTCTCTCTCTCTCTCAGCTATCAAGCTAATACTCAGAAATATGTAAATTATTGGGATGGAAAACAGCAACACTTTAGAGCAAGTGGCGAATCTTCGTTAATTCCATTGGCATCAATTATATTAACAAAACTCATTTAGAAGCATTGGTATTAATGTGAAGAAGGCTCAGGAAGCTGCCTTTAATTACCCCCATAACCGTCAAGAGGAAACAACATACATCTTACGCAATGTCCATTTTTATGTAAAATACGTAAATAAATCTTTAAAATAATTTATTCGGGGAATCGCTGGAGAACCTTATTGTTGATATGACAACCGGCAGGCGAGTAAATCAGTTCGCAGCTTGCTTCTTATTTGCATGTCCTCCCTCTCTTCATTAAAAGAAGTATTTCCTATCTGCTAGGCGACAGTGACATCTAGAGAAAAGGAAGCTCATGAGAGGTCACAAGGGAATGGAAGGGACGCTGCATTAGCATTATATTAGCAATTGCTGGGTCTGTCTAAGGCGTGAAACCTGGCTCATGTTTAATGGGGATTCCGCTCTGGAGTCCAGCCTTTTAAGCTACATTCACACAAAGTGTTTCTTTAGCTTGACAAGTTCCTGAGGACCAGTTTTTTGTGGCTTCTTCCCTTGATGCCCTGGAGATCCAATGTAGTGTAGTGGTTAGAGTGTCCGATCTGTGAGGCCATGAAGCTCACTGGAAGATCTTGGACCAATCACCTTCTCTTAGCTTACCTTCACAGGACAGTTGTGAGGATAAGGGGAGAAGAGAACTATGTAGGGTCCAATGCTGTAGTCCCTATGCCCGCACCTCCCTCCCATGGGACTGGGTTATATGGAAAAAACCCACAAAATTGGTTCTGTTTCTGTGAGTCCTTCAGAATGAGATGACATGGAGGAGTGGGACCCACAATTCCTTTGTATTTTCTGTGATGAGGATGAGAAGGTAGGAATCTGTAACACATAAGTTTCAGCACCTTCCTTTCCACTGCCTTCGAGATTATCTGGAAGAAATAATGAAACAATGATACAATTGATACATGACTGTGGCATATATAGGTCTGTGTTGTAGCTGAAAATGTGCTATTAAGAGGAATATATTTTAAAGCATAATGTCAGTTCCGGGCAGGTAGATCTCCCAGCCCCTCTCCAGTGAACACACATTGGTTCCAGTAGAAAAGCTTTATTTAGGATTTGACAGTTCAGGTCTGCACTCCATCACGGAGCTTGGTAGAAGTAATAAGGAAAGGCAAGAAATTCTATATTATACTTGATTTTCCCGCGCTCAAATAACTGTTAAGGTTTTGGTGCGCAGTGTACATGGGTCCTGTGAGAACCCTTTTTAGTTATGGTTATATACCCAGTATCTGGGCGAAGTAGCAAGAGCTGGCATCTGGACGCTCCAAGGTCAGTGCTAGCTTAGAGGAGCATATTTCTATAAGATAACAGGAGAGGCTCACTCTGGGTCTCAAAAGTCACACTTGTACTAAGGAGAGAATACATCAGGTTAATAATGAGCATTGTGGTTACAACATACAAACAATCATGGCATGACTGAACACAGACATGACACATATATAGAATTTGGGGGGTCATCCTTGTGTGTATTAATTGTCTGGGTGGCCTAAAGTAGTCATAATGCAAAAAAGGTCATGTGCATATTGGAGGGAATTGAGTATCACCTATGTATGATATTTCCCATTGTTGATGAGACAAGCCATTTTCAAATTAAATACTGGTTTGTCTTTTTGGTAGGGCAAGAAAAACTCAACCTGCTGGTGACAGTTCTCTCTAGTATGTCTCTTTTCCCTGTTCGGTAGTTAAGGTAGATCTTGTGTAAGAGTGCCAGGCTATTGCCTAGCACTCCAGGAGCTTTGGGGGCAGGGCAAGAGGCAGAAATAATGTCACAGGATGCATTAACATTACTTCCAGGTGAAAACCTGGAAGTGATGTCATTGTGTCAGGCGTGCTTGAATTTCTCCAAAACTCTATGGCAATAACAGTGTTTGGGATATTCCAGTGTCAGCTCATGTACTGATGTAATGTCTGGTATTTCAACCAGAAGTTATGTTGACACCTTACATGATGTCATTTCTAACATGCCACATTTCCTCCACTGTCCAGGATACAAGGGCAGGTCAGAGGGCTGAAATGCCAGGAAGTTGCCCACTCCAAGTGGGCAAATGGTAAACCTAAACTTAAAGTAGGAAGCAACCATTGGATCACTGGCCCATCTAGCCTACTATTGTCTCCTTTGGCTGTCATTGGCTCTCCAGTGTCTCAGGCAGAAGATCTTTCCCACCCCATGACTGGAGATGCCAGGGGCTGCAAGGGAAACCCACTTACAAAGCGTGATCTATTACCAAGCTATGGACCTCTTCCACAATATCCCTTCTCCCCATCTAACCAGTAACATATAACACTTAAAGCAGCAAGGGCACCTCCAGTAGCAATTCCAGCAGCCTAGGAAATATTTAACGAATACAGCTGAGGAAACTTTTGAATAATCCTAAAGTCTCTCAGGACCTAATTTATAAGCTTCCCTCCCTTCTCCATTGCCATGTTTGACAATTCTCCTAATAGCACATTTCCAGGCAAAGTTAGTTACTATAATTGCTGAATCTACTTTATTAACAGTTCTTCAGAGGCACTGATGCTAGAGTTTTCAGGATCAGCATTTTGTATCCTCTCTTGCAATCAAATTCACAAAACAGGCATTGTCTGCAGACTTCTTATTGATTACGACTGCGGTCTTGCCATGTGGATTCTTTAGCAAGAAGTTAGACCTTCATTTATATATTACCCAGGATGTGGCATAGAATTTTGGGCTGGTTCACCTCTATATGTGGGCGGAAAGAGCAAATATTTCAATGGCAATAGACAAAGTGCAGTGGCATGATTCTCACACTGAGTAAAAGGAGAGCCAGATTTCAATGCTGGTCAAGCCTATGAAACTGAAAGGTAGTAAGTACCTTTTAAAATTTGAAGATCTATATTTCAGTGCTAGTGTACAGCATTCGTACCCAGAAGGTCTCTGTACCTTCAAGTCAAAATGACGCCAGGTAGCAAGGATGGACACAATCTCTTTCAGGAACTTGGAGAGCAGCTAATATGCAGAGCCGAAGGTACCGATATGCAGAGGAATGATGGTTTAACTTGCTAAAAGATAGCTTCATATGATATCCTCATTAGCAGCAACTTGTATCCTACTGTTACATATGAGAATCTGAAAATTGGGGTGAGCAGATATTAAAAATTTCTGCAGGTGTGCTCTTCTTTTCCTTGCTCCCTCATTCACATTCGTTTGCATGGCATTTTATTTCTTTGTTTGATACATAGCTAGCTTTTCTTCCATTGAAGGAGACATTCCAAGGAATTCCCAGGAGGTCTTGTCCCAACACTGGTCAGACTCATTCTGGCAGAGCTTCTGCAAGACTATGTGCCCTCCCATCATCCCCTGGGCTCTGCCTGCTTTGTTTTCAATGATCTTCTAGCCATTCTGATCCACTGCTGCAGAGAAGAGGGGAATACAGATAGTGACTTAAAGCAACAGACTACAAAAATCTCTTGCTGCCCCATAGAAGTGTAAACTGAATCAACGATGAATGTGAATCACATGTCAAAAAAGCCACCAAGCCCATTACCTTTTTAAGGGCATTTTCTTGCCTACTTTGATTTCTTCTTCTTGCCATTTCAGCGAGTTACCCCTCCACCGCCCCCACCCAGTCGTAGCACGTTTACATACTTATATGTTAATGGGAAAATTAAACAGCATGACATCAAAGACTTCACATCTGTAAAAAGGAATCTATCTTCAAAAGACTTTGGGGGGAGGGAAATCTTCAGTGAAGTGGAGGCAGTTCTTGTCCTCCGGGATTCATTCGCTCCTCTTATAAACTTATAAATATATATTTAATAGCGACAGCAAAGCAAGACTAGTAAAGGATTTGTGTTTCTTGGAGCACACCCTCTTCTATGTTGGTGTTAAGAAGCAACAGTGCTTCTTACAACAAGCACTTGGCTAAGCCAGAGAGATTCCTCTATTAAATTTGAATTAGCTCTTATAGAGCACATTCAAGTCTTCAGAAGGCTCCCTGTGGATTATAAGGTTGCAAGAATGACAACATCCTATAAGGTAGGTCAGTATTATTCCCAAAATGCAAATGTAGGACTGAGGCAGATAGAAGGGTGGCCCCCTAGTGAATGGGCAGAGCTGAGATTTGAACACGGGACTTCTTGAGTTGTTTCTTACTTTCTCTCACTGATCTTGAGGCACTACATGTAGAATGTTCAGAAGGTCTTTCATGCGGGCACCAAACAACCATATGCCCGTTTAACTTCAGCTAACTTGCAGTATCATATTTATTTACTTATTTTTTAAAAAAATAAACCCTGCCTTCTGCCCTTGTAAAAAAAGCAAATCTTAAAAACCATTAAAACCAAAGCTAAAACACACATGGTGGTAGAGAGTGCCATCAAGTCACTTATGATAACCCCTGGGGGAGGGCAGATTTCATGGCAAGAGACTCAGAGAGGTGGTTTACCTTTGCCAGCCTCTGCAACCCTGGTTTTTGTTGGGGGTCTCCCATCCAATTACTAACCAAGGTTGACACTGTGGATCTTCCAAGATCTGATGAGACTGGACTATGTAGGTCAAGGCAAAATACACATACAAAACCATAAAAACAACAAGTAATAATTGAGGGGATAACTGAGGTACAAAATAGTTATTATCTGCTGATGGAAGATGGCAACCGATGAACACAGAAAAGTCTCCTTGGGGAGAGAATTCCAGAGTTTTGATGCCACAATGAAGAAGGCACTCTCCGGGGTTGTTGCCTGCCTGTCAGGTCTGTTGCCTACAGTCCCCCCATCTTTCTGAACTTTGCATTCATCTTCTGTGTGTGTGTGTGTGTGTGTGTGTGTGTGTGTGTGTGTGTGTGTGTGTGTGTGTGTGTGTGTGTGTGTGTGTGTGTGTAGTTTTTCACATAAGCTGTCCAGCTCCTGGGAAGACTGCACTCTTATCTAAGATGGCTCACCGCAGCGGCCATGGGACAGCTCCTTCCTACTCTCCCACTGACTATGCCCAGCTGGTCGGGCACCGAGGGCGGGGGGCTTACAGAGAAGGACTGAAACCTTGTAGCAAATATTCCATATGTCATTCTCAACAAGAGCCCTGTGTACAGCCAGACGTCTTTATTGCTTCTGTGTGTCAGGTTCAGAATGCTTTCATGTATGTCTTTGCCTAACCGACTCCATTTTTAATCCTTTCAGTGTTTGTGCTTTCTTCACAGGTGCCAAGGTTCCCAGGCAGCTATCTCACAGAGAAGGATTTTTTTTGGCTACTGCTGTTCCACCAAGGACCGGACTTGAAGGACTTTCGCTTTCCTAGCTTCAAAGGGATTGTTTTGAGAACTATGGGGGGAGGTTGGGCCTGCTTGGATCTGTTACTTTGTACCTCATGCTCTGCCTGTCATTGGTAACAATGCATATGTACCATCCTGAATATTGTATTCAGGCCAGTGGACTATAATGAACTAATTCTTCAGTAAAAACCTTTTGGAAACAATGGACTGTTGTCTGATTGCAGAAGGTAGTCTGGAGTAAGGACATTATCTAGCCACAGCTCTGACACTGTGTAACCTATGGACATATATATGCTGTAGTTATGATTTCTCGTTAAAAAACCTTGACTCAAGAGAGCTTGGATTTCTTGCTGCAAGGGGGGAGTCAGCTCCAATGTATCCTGTTCTCCACAAACTGACACTGCCTAATCTCAGAAGGTGGAGGCACCTGAAGCAAGGCTTCAGAAGATGACTATAGAGATTATGTAGGTTCATAATCCCTTCAGGTCCTTCAGGTATGCTGATCCCAAGCCATCTAGGGCTTTAAAGGTCAATGCAGGTCTAACGTATTTGGGAGTCCATATATGGGCATAACAGATGGCTGAGGGCAGTCCCAGAAAAAGTGGCAGTCATAGTTGGAAGGACACTCGCTGGCACTCAGCCAAAGGCCTGGTGGAACATCTCCGTTTTACAGGCCCTGCAGAACTGTAACAGGTCTCGCAGGGCCCAGATCTCCAGCGGGAGAGCATTCCACCAGGCCAGGGCCAGGGCAGAAAAAGCCCTGGCCCTGGTTGAGGCCAGACGGATGTCCTTCGGGCCTCCCAAATCAAAATTCCTTAGTTTTTTTTTCATTCTCATGATTTTCATGGCCATTCTTTTCAATGGGGAAGGGAAGAAGGAACCAATTGGCAGCACTGGGGCAGCCATTTTTGCACTCAACAGCACCAAAATTGCACAGAATACAGTGCTCCCTCAGAACCATTAACTCACTGAGTTTCCAGCATACACAAACAAAAAAAAAATCAATGTTAATGAACCCTGAAATAGGCAGATGTTGATAGTGCATGCTTGTTGTTTCACTGAATCTTATGGCAGGAAACCACAAGCAAATCGATAATGTTCATTAATGTTGGATGGGAGGCATGGCCCTTGGAATACAATGGAGAAAAGTGGAAGTTCCATTGGGGTACAGGTTTGCCATTTTACTCAGAGAGAGAAAGAGACCAGAAAGACTATGATTATGAAGTCTTTCTGGGCTTTGGTAGAAAATTGATAGACCACAAGGTTACACTGACCCCAGCCAGCATCACTTTTCCTTGCACTGACCATAATCAGTGGCTGTCCCAGTGCACTGGAGGAGGAGGAGACCAGGTGCTTAGCTTACTCCTCCCCCCATCCACACATCTTACTTCATGGAGACCTACATCATTCTATGATTTTTAAAAAATATATTAAAATTGATTTTAACTTCTTATAAACAATGGTAACATTAAAGATAAATAATAACATTAAAGATAACAATAAAATCAGCTGCTGCAAGGTACTAACTCAGTTAGGTTATCTGCAAGGAATCTTTCGATGTTACATAAGATAGAAAGCTTTATTTTGTTGGTGATTGTTCAGGAGGGTAAGATGTATCATGATGAACCAAACAATTGAATAAGTTGTTTGCTCATGACATTTGTTGTTGTGTGAGGTCTGACTAAGGATGTATAGTCTTGAGTGTTCATAGATTTGAAATTTTCATAACATCATGGTTTGGTACACTGGTTTTTTGATTGTATGTCATTCTTGACTATATGTGCTGCATCTAAGAGGGAAGGGTTTCCAGAAAACTACCAACCCCAAGGAGGGATTACCCTAGGAAACCCAAAAACACTACCAAATGTTACACATAAGTCAATTGTATTATTAAGGTGCAAGTGCTCAGTTGTGAAACTAACAAAGAAACCTATCGGTCAGTAACATTATATATCCATTACAGAAATTTGCTACAAGGTAAGTCCAAAATAAGTCCACAGGCAAGCTATAACAATTTTCTTCAAGGTAAGACCGAAATGATTCCACAGACAAGCTGTAACAACAATTTTCTTATCCCTTCTAGATAAGTGTGAAGTGGACGTCAACGAAGTTGAGTGGTGGTTTTCCCGTGGAAGGACTTGAATCTGGAGTGAAGACCCGATAGTCTAAAGGCTCCAATTGGTTGGCAATGAGCCTACCAGCTTATAATTCTGCTCATTTTGATATCTCTTCGTCCTGGCCAATATTTTTCTATAAATCATAGTTGTCCACTCATTCAGTATTTGCATTTAAATAAAGATAATAAAGATATTAAAATATAAACAGACTTACTGATTTTAAGGAATTTTTGTAATACATCTTTGTAATTGTGGTTCATAGCCTTGTAATGAAAATGCAATTAGAATTTGTATGTTTAGGTCTGTAAATTTGCAGCATTTTATGATACTTGGTCTTTTACATATTTATACAGTTAAATACCAGTGAGGGCTCTTTAAATCAGGACGTGTGGTAATGATCATGATGGTATATAGTAGTCAGCTAATTGGAGCTGTACATGTCAGACAGATGGACGGCGACTAATGTGGTGTTTAAATGAATAACCAGTGAGGCAACCAGTAAGACCGTTTATATTTTAATATCCTTATTATCTTTATTTAATAATACAATTGACTTATGTGTAACACTTGGTAGTAGTGTTTTTGGGTTTCCTAGTGTAATCCCTCCTTGAGGTTGGTAGTTCTTGACTATATGTTCAATGAAGGAGAGCCAATGAAGGAGAGCCATTTTCTGTAAAATCCGTTGTTCTGGGGTATATTTCAGCTTGAAGGAGACCATCTGTGATTTTCTCTATAATGTAATGGTCCCATAACTTAGAGTACCAATTTGCTAGTGAAGGAGGTTTCTGTGATTTCCACTTTGAAGCTATTACAGTTTTCGCTACCACCAAGAAGATCCTTATGAGATTGCGCCTGATATGCAGTATAGTCGAGTTCTGCCAATGGTCCAGAAAGATTATTTCAGGGCATTCTATGATGTTTTGATGACAATTTCCCACTTCATTTGCATAAAAGACCCTTTGTGCTAGTCCTGGAGACACACACCCCCAAACAGATAGGAATATGGTGCTATACCAAAAAAAAGATAAATGTGTACTGAAAGCAAGCAATTTTGTCAGCTGCTAATTGTGGTTCCATGAGAGGCCAGTAAACCTATGGTTTTATTGTTGAGGGTGGGATAGACAGCATTAACCTGCTAATGAATGTTGTGGATTGGACACCAGGATCTTCTCAGCTCCCTTGGTTAACCTTGAAAGAAAGAGGGAGAAGGAAGCAACTGACAAATGCAGAAGCAACAAAACACTTAGATCGGCATTACTGGAACTGCTGCTCTTTCAGCATTACCATTTGAACTGAGAATGAAAACCCACTGCATTGAATTGCAATTCCCATGATCACTTTAACAACAGTAGATTTGTTTCTCACAGTGGAGCGGGTAGGGAGACTAGCAGAAGTGACAGACTGGCATGTATGGTCCAATGCCTCCTCGCCTGTGATTGCCTATGGGTCCTCTAAGGGAGAAATGCATCTGGTTGCTCAGGAACTCAGAACAGTAAAATAAGGTGCCTGTCTGCTCTCCATGTTACAACCCTAGAGCTGTGATGATTGGCTGGCACGACTATGTGTTCATTGATCCAATTGGAAGCGGCAAATGTGGGCAGTTGCCCAGGAATTCAGAACAGAACAATAAGGTGTGTCTTATCACATTGGAAGGAATAAATGTAGTCAGTTGCATTGGGGGGGGGGGTGGAATTAGTGGGAAATGTGATAACTGAGAAGCTCCTGTGCACTGCTGTGATGAAGCAGAACTTGAATGTATTCAAAATAAAAAAAAAATCATGGAATGTTCGGGGAGAAGTTTCCATGACTACCAAGCAGACCAGGCAAAAGTTTCTGTTCCAGAGAGCCTTAATTAAGATCTGAAAATGAGGGGCGGGGCAGGGGGAGCTGATTTTTAATGTATCAGGATTTTCATTATGCACACTCCTATTCTCGTTCTTTGTCTCAATAAACCTTCCAACAGTCTTTGTCCAAGTGCAGACATGGGCCACTCACCAAGGCCGTTTTCACATGGCCACGTGCCCGGAAGATCGTGCGAAATTCACAGCATAAAAATGTCTTCCTAGTGCAATTTCCCGGCACGATCCCATTCAATGGCCCTTTTATTGACATCACTGAGCTATTAAAGGGGATCGTGCCGGGAGATCGTGCTAGGAAGATGCTTCATGCTGTGAGTTTTTGCGCTCTCCCAGGGCATGTGTGAAAACGGCCCAAGCTAGCACTGCATTATGATTGCTGAAGTTTCACTCATGGCCTGCTCCCATATTTCTGCTGGCCAGGTCAGAGCCAAGAAGAATCACTTGTAGTGGAGGCTGCTGGTGGCACACCCATCACCTCTGCTCTAGGGAAGCCCACTCAATTCATATCTGAGCAGGGTACTGTGGAAGGAGGTGTTGGACATCTGTTGGTATAATTGAAGCCAACCAGCCCCACTGTGAACCAATATTTTACACAAGATGACCAGTCAGAACCGAGCAGTTCCTGAAGCACTGGTCTCAGTCCAGCTTCATCACAGCCCTCCAGGACAGTGCCCAACCAGGAACTTTCCTAGTGATTTAAACAGCCAGTCCAAGACTCCATATTAGTGATGTGAGGATGGAGACTCAGAGGCTTGCCTAAGTCCACCTAGCTAGTTCATCATGACTGAGCTTCAAACCATGGTCTTCCCAGCTAACAGTTGATCATAATAGTTTGGTGTAGTGGTTGAGAGCAGCAGGACTCTAATCTGGAGAGCCGGGTTGATTCCCCACTCCTCCACTTGAAGCCAGCTTGGTGACCTTGGATCAGTCACAGCTCTTCCTGAGTTCTCTTAGCCCCACCCACCTCACAGGGTGATTGTCGTGAGGATAATAATAACACGCTTTGTAAACCACTCTGAGTGGGTATTAAGTTGCCCTGAAGGGTGGTATATAAATCTAATGTTGTTTTTGTTATTATTATTAATACTGCATTTCATAAGCCCTCCAGTAATAGGACGTTGCTCTACTGTTCTGTCTGTGCCTAATTTTCTATTTCTGCCATTCAAAAATAATACCATAACTTCCCTTACTGCTTTTTATTTAACTGGTTGGGTTTTCTGTTTACAAGGTACTACTACTGTATGCTCCACTTCTAATTAAAAATATATATTGCTGCTGTGACCACGTTTGGTACTGTAGCCCTCTCTCTTCCGCTTTAATTCTCTTCAGGACTTCTAGGCTGGTGTGTGTTCAAGTTATTTTGCTTTCTAATCTTCTTTGGTATCCAGCCGAAGCACTTTTCATGCTCTCTTAGTAACGCCGCATGATCGTGATATAAAACAAGAGAGATGGCACCTGTTTCCAGGCCTCCCACTAAGTACGCTATCTGTTCTTCACAAATTGATCTCACCTGGGGTTCAGCTTATGGCAGAATCATGCTTCCTGCTGCACAACACAGCACGCAATAAGTCA